>NC_016090.4:43438457-43783377 GCF_000004515.6 Glycine max | reverse complement strand
AATAATTAAATCAATATTAGTTACACTTTTAATTCGATGAAAATGAACTAATATATTATCGTTTGAAGAATTATTTATTTAGGAATAACCAATTAATTAAGTAGTGTTGAGAAGCAATTATGATTAGCATTAAAGTCAAGTCTATAATAATAATAATAATAAATTTTCTTGGGCAGGCACCAAAATTGTGTGATGATAGGAAATGAAAGAATATGTTAGTTAATCGAAATAAATTATCTAATTTTTATTAAAAATATTATCCGGAGACCTCCAAAGATAAATGCAAAGAATAACAAATTGTCACACGGACTATGACCCTCAACATGACAAACGCTAACACTCAATTAATAATGTGAGCATTGATAGATATTTGGTTTAATTTCAAGCTTTCATGAAGTTAAGTGCATGAGGAACATGGAGAGCCTTCAACCAGTCAGTTCCACCGTTGGAACCAGCCTGGAGGAATTGGGCAGGGGTGAACTGAGCAGCTTCTTGCTGGCTAATGAGACCGCGGTAACCCTTCCACTTGATCCTTCCGTTAACGTTGGCACCAGGTCCATCGTTGTTGTATTCAGCATAGTACAGGGTGTCTTCGAAGTGTTCACCGGCCCATGGGCACCATCCTTCCGGGTGAAGGAAGTCACCCACGGTGGATTCCATCACAATTGTCCTTGAGAATTGCTTCCATGGCCTTCCAAGGTATGACTTCACCTGGAATCTTGTAGGGAAGAGTTCGGCTTCTGGGATGATGTTGCAACCCTGGATCACGATTCCTGTATCCATGTTCTTCATGGATGTTCCGTCGGCGGTGATCGTGTTGAACTGGTTGTCCAAGGGCTTCCTCACGATGATCACTGAGTGCTGGATCACGGTGGGGGAGGTGCCAAAGATGAAGTCCACTGTGCCAGAGATCACGCAGTTGCGGTAGAATTGCCTGTTGGTCTGGACGTACAAGGTGTCTTGGTACCCCAAAATGTGGCAACCAACCAGAGCTGATCTGTCTCCTTGGTTCCTGAATGCAACGGCTTGGTGGCCCTCAGCACCGGCTGTGTTCTGGAATGTCATTGCCTTGGCAATGAAGCCTTCGGCAGTGTTGGCTGCAGCATGCATGCAAAATAAATCAATTCATTCATTCATATATATGAGATAAGGGTACGTGGAATGAATTAAATAAATTACCGAAAGTGGCAGTTTGCATGGTCTTGACACCTTCGACGTAGTTCTTGCGACCGGTGATGATGGTCTTAGCAGGGCCATCACCGTACATGAGAATGTTGACTGCAGTCTTGGGAACGGTGATGTACTCGTCATAGACACCGGCCTTAACGTAGATAATGTACCTACCCTGGTTATTCTTAGGGTATGAAGCAATAGCCTGAGCAACGGTATTGAACTGACCAGAGCCATCCTTGGCAACCACAACATTGGGCTTGATACGTGCTCTCCATCCACGAGCCAAGAGCTTGCGATCACCAGCAGAGAACCAAGTGGGGAACCCATCCTCGCTGAGAAGACGACGAGATGCGGGTTTAAGATTAAACTTTAAGCCGAACTGCTCGAGGATGTGGGACAAAGAACTCACAATGTCAAGGGTGATGCCAGTGAGTTTCTGAACATTGTCCAAGGTCTGGGTCTGCAACTGCTCCTTGATCTTCTTCTCACCGTCTTTGGCATCGTCAAAACCCTCCGTGCAGGCCTGTTGGTAAGAGATGACAGCGCTGAGCCAGTTCTTGAAATCAGCCTGTTGGTTATGCACGGCCTGGACGTTGTTGTTGTGAACCATGTCAGTGCTGAGCTGGAGGCTCTCGATGGCTGATTGCAAGAGGTCCTTGCAGTCGTCAAGGGCCATCTTGGTTCCGTTATCGCTGCCACCGTACTCTGTGGTGAGCCTGTCGCTCATGTTGAAGGCCCTGGTCACGCTGTCCATGGTGGCTTTCACAGCGGTGGCGATGTAGGCCTTGGGGTCAGCGCTGTCCATGCCCTTCACGGAGCTCAGGGTGTCATGGCAGAGCTTTTTCTCATCGGTGTTTTGGCATATGACCCCTACGTATTTTTGGTGGGATTCAACTGCAGGATCCTCGCCCTTCTTGTTCACGGCGACCACCACGCCGATTGCCACACCCACCACCAGGATGAGAGAAACAGCCGAGATAATGATCTTTCCTGACATATTTGCTATTTTTTTTTTTTTTTTGGCCTTAGAAGTTAGGCTTATTATTATTCCTCCCCTTTGGGTGCTTGTAGCTTGGGGGGGATGCTTTGGAGATGCCGGTGAAGTGTCCATGGCCTCAGCTGGCTTTATATAGTGCTTCTTCGAGGTTTCTCCACCAATCAATTCATCAAAGTCTTTATTTTTGCCAATTCTTAGGTGTCTTTGCCTTCTCAACTTTAGTAATGCGTTGGAACGGTATTTCTATTTTAATCACTGCTTCTGTGGTGCCTATGAAAATACTAGTTGAAGGAGAACATTTCTTCGATCATCCTCAACTCTCGTGCTATATATTTTCTAGGTAAACCATTCAGAGGATTCTGGCGTGGCTTCGTAACCGTTGGATCACTTAATTAGCTTGTGGTTACTGGATCATAATCGATAATATCTTATTTGTATTATTATGTTATGCTATATATGCAATACAATGTTGGATTATTATGGATACTTCTCTTCATGTTTGCTCTTGCTATATCTGCCTTTTATTCTGAGAACGGTTTACCTTGATACTATATTTGCTAGCAAAATAATTTATACGTGCATGTGTTCTTTTTTCTTTTTTTTTATCATTTATACATGTGTTTAATTTACACTTTGTGCCATTCGGTTTTTATTTTTTTTTTGTAAGCACAGTTACAGTTTGATATACTATATATACACGAGAAAATTTAAACACAATTGTATCATATTTTAGTTGTTTAGGAGGGTTTTATCATTTTTTTTACAGCATGGTTTTAATGTTAAATTGAGGGCGAGCCTTGGTACAACGGTAAAGTTGTGCCTTGGTGACTTGTTGGTCATGGGTTCGAATCCGGAAACAACCTCTTTGCATATGCAAGGGTAAGGCTGTCTACCCGATACCTTCGAATAACGAAGAGCCTCCGAGCAATGAGGTACGAAGTTTTTTTATGGTTTTAATGTTAAATTATGACTAGTAATGCAAAATGAAAAAAAAAAGTGTAATCATTATGACCAGTAACACTTGTGGGAATGGTAAATTTTGTGAGGTTTCAATGTTTCATATATCATCGGAATACTGATGTAGTAAATATGAGAAAGTAACCTAACAAATTGAATGAGAAAATTGTATTCAAGCTTCCTTATCACAGATTTGACCATTCTAATTTAAGTGGGAAGATGTTTTAAGAGATAATTATGTATGTATTGAAATATCTTGTAGTAAAATTAACTTAATTTAATTTCTTGCTTATTTATTCTGAAGGTATTTTAGATAGAGTAGTAATATTTAGACACCTCAATTTTAAAATTCTTATTGACACTCGTAATTTATTTTCTCACCCTTCTTGTTAAATCAATTTTCTATTACATTTATCACTTTTCTCTATTATATATATTTTCTTTCTATCAGTGTATATTAGCATATGGATGTAGAAGAAACATTTTCCTTTACAATAACAAGTTGGTTAGAATTTTTTTTAGTCTGGGTACTGTGACAGCCTCTACCCCATAAATATATGTACTACTAATAAAAGAAATAAGAAATCAAACTTAATTAAAAAAAATTTAAAACACATTTAAATACAAGTCTTTCAAGAGGATAGAAGGTTCACATTCACCTTTCTAACATCATAATAAAACTTGTTCAAATAATTAATAAATTATTTCGGCTCAAAACAAGGTTATCCAAGACTTCATACAATTAATATAGCAACTTATACCCTAATGTCACATATTGTGTCTCGACGTCCTTCAGCACAAGGTTCCTTAAGATAACTCACCTAGTCATCTGCTCCCCCGAACACAAAGTTCAAGATCATCACAGGATCTAAACACAAACAACAGAGAGAGTGAGTTATCACATTCCTAACTAATAGAGAAAAAATAAGACAACATATAGGTATAAATATTATATAACAAAATACAATTCACTTGAGCATAATTCACGTTATTTTATCACACGTCTCATTCATTTTTACAACATTTGCATACTCAATAGTCAAAACACAATATCAAATCAATCAATATAGAACAATACACAAGCGTTATGCAGCAGATACACTAAGACTCAATGCTATATGCAATGTGGTACCATGTCAGTGAAAAATCTCGTCGGGCGCCTAGAAGTACATGACAAGACAAACCACACACTAGCAAGTCAAGTCACTCTCACTAGGTAATATCATAGGGAGACCAGTCAGGGTCACAGTATTTTGCGAGAATGCTTCAACCATATGGGATCAACATAGGCTTAAAGGAGCACTCAAATCGGGTGACCCCCAAGGCCTACACTCCGAAGAGTCTGTCAGGGTCTCTCCCTCCTGATTCAGGTTCAATCCAGAAAACATTTTAGCACACAAACTCTATCTATAAACTGTACAAAACACACGACTCCTCAATTATTCTCAAATATTTTTAACTCGTCGCCCTTTAAGGATCTTAGCATTAACTCATCGCCCTTAAAGAATATTAGCATTAATTTGTCGCCCTTAAAGAGTCTTATAGTCGTGTGATTGTGCAATTCACAGTTTACAACTCAATGCACACAACATCTCAATCACGTGCATACTCAGTTTATCACATACATTCAATCTCAATTACAATGATATAATCTCAAAATAGCATGTTATCACACCTCATGAATCATATTGACTTTACCTATGAACTATGCAATACACACAACTACTCAATTATTTTCAAAATCATTTTAACTCGTCGCGCTTGTGATTAAACTCGTCGGGTTCCCACAATGGATCCCATCACAATACTCGTTGCGTAAAATTTATCGCCCTTAAAGGGTCTTACAGTTGTGTGATTGTATCATTCATAGCTCACAACACAATACACATCTCAATATACATGTATTTCACCATTCATCACATGTTCAATTCACCACATACTCACAATTTGAATCATCATTTCATATCCTCAATATAACAATTTATACAAAAAAATTATCACAACCTGAGGACTAAAACTCCTCAATTAATATTACACAAGTATTTCAAAATCATAGGTCAAAATATACAAATATCAAGAGCATAATTTATCAAGCAATTCTCATCAGAACATTAATATTTTATTTATAATCATAAAGGAAAAATTTTAATTTAATAAATATCCCAAAATAAAACCTCAATTTAATCCTCTAAAGATCCCTACACATGTTCTCACTAACCCCCAATTGTGAATAACTCATACCTTACCTCTAAGCAGACTCACGTGTCTTCCGAAAGTGATAGAGACATCTCTAACAAGTTCCTGAGATTCCTCTGGTTGCTCTGATAGGGTTCCCAAACGTTAGAGAGAATGAGAAGGGATTGAAGCCTCCATTTGCACTATCTTCATGCGATTCCTTTGTATCCCTCCACGAATATTATCTCACAAATCCCATGGTGAAAGTCTGCGCAATTGAATTTCAAACAACATATCCAAATTTTACTACAATTCAATGGTTAAAGAATCTGAAATCGTAGTTTTATCGAGACAGTTTTGGGTTTCTGTGAAAAAATAAAAGGCTACAATGCGAAGGGTATTCCTCTAATCTCAGACATGATTTTGAAATTCCCAACGGTTAGAATGCTCAAAATTGGGTTGCGAACCTGGTGCTTAAATTTTACGGCGATCTAACGGTGAATGAGTCTGAGATCATCATTTTTCTGAGGTCTGCAAAAAAAGATAGGTTGAGAAGGGAAAAAGAAATTGAGAATTGGAAGAGGTGGCTGAGGAGTCACGACCTAACATTTTTCTATTTATAGTTAGGGGTATTCACGACCTATTATTTACTCTATTTATTTATTTTTATTATTTTATAAAAAAAAAGAAACTATTTTATTCTTTGTCCCATGAATAATAAAATATCCTTTTTATTTTCTCTCAAACCATTATTTTAATTAATAAATTTATTTTCCCCTATTTATTTAATTATAAAACCTCATCATTTTTTTTCTAAAACTCTATTTATTTACAAATAACAATCTTTTTAAAATTAGTTTAGGAAAATTGAGATGCTACGAATACCATCTTTATTAATATACTTTAATATAATTTTTTAATATTGTTGTCCAATAATATAAAATAATAAAGTAAAATTAGTTGCATATTAATTATCTTATGAATTTTTATCAATAAGGTCAAATTAATAATACATTATTCAATTAATAACTCGAAATTTGTCACAGAGAAAAGGATAAGAACAATGATCAACATGTTACTAAAATTATTTGAGAACCAAGCTGTACATATATACATGCCAATATTGATATTGCATCAAAATAAAAGACCAAAAAGGTAATGAAATATGTGTTTTTTTCCTAACCACGAGATATCTATAGCTTTTTATTTACCATTCAACTAATCTCCTTTACATCAAATCAGTTCATTTTAAAGTAAAATAGAATTTCCGAATAAGACTCAGCTTTTGAATTGGGAATAAACTCCAAATCTTGATTAAGGAACTTAATTATAGAATGCCAACAACTCTCTGGATAATAAAATATGTACTTATGACCCTTTAATAATTGCTATATAATGTTCTGATCTTTTCATCTCCTCATGCAGTATAGGGTAAAAGGAAAAAAAAGGAAATATAAGGTAACGGATTCAGGAACTTGACTTTCACAGATTCTTGAATTTTCACGCAGAATGACTTTTGTGTTGTACTGAAAGGAACATACAATGAGACTAGAGCACGCCTTAGTATACTGTAACCATTTTGCACTAACATATGCTTAATTAAACATGATTGTTCAAAGTTTTTTTTAACAAGATTCAAAGTTAATTTATACTACGTACTTTGTCACTAAATTTACTGTAGACTGAATTTACATGTTAATTTCTTTTTAGAACAACAATGTCAAATAACTACATAACTTTTTTATTTTATCGATGTTGCACAAATTCAATTCATATCTCTCGCACACAAAATTGTTACAAATAGGGTCCTGTTAATTGATGCCTTAACAATATTAGTTAAAAAATTAAAAAAAAAAATAAAAAATCATAAGAAATTAAAAAAAAATATGAACAATATAATTTTATATATTTTATACATTTTAAAAAAATATTTCTACTTTTATCTTTTAAAACACTGGTTAACATTTATAAAAAAATTAAAAAATTTATAAAAAAAATAATTATTTTTCATTCAATCCGTTAAATTATTATTGTATTACTCGGAAAAGTTTTTGGGTAGCGGGAACAAAACGATTATTACGAGATGTGCTCGAAGTTACTCTGATTGCCTCTGCACTCTGCAATCAAATTCAAAACTTGAGGCTAAATGTTGCTCTGTCACTCCCAACTCTTCACAAATGGATGCCGATGAAGCCAAAATCTTGCTCGGTTTCCCTCCCAATTCTCGTCCAACTCCATCCCAGGTCTTTTCATTTTCTCATTCCTAATGTCTAGGGTTTTTAATTCTTTCTATCGCGATTGCCAAATCAAAATTCACTCCCTTAACAAACTCAATTTCAGTTTTTGAGCCTCACCCATTTTTTATTATTACCACTTAGCTTTATTTCCTCAATTCCTACTGGGTTTTCTTTAAGTTGATTACTTAACATTAATAATATTAAAAAAAAAAGTTTTTATTCTAAAGTACTGAACTTAGACGATGAACTGGTACTTTGTGTTGGAATACACACTGTTCCTCACTCAATTGTAAGAGATGCAATTCACTCTCTCTTAGATTCACTCGTGTATCTGTTAGGAAGAAGATGCTCTGCCATGTAAACTTGCCATAGGGGTAGTTGTTATTCTAGAAGTAGTTGCCGTAGGGGTAGTTGTTATTCTAGAGGTAGTTATTGTGGTGGTTATTGTAGCGATTATCGTAGTGGGAGTGCGGTTATTATAGTGAGATTACGGTTATTGTAGAACATTCAGGCTTAAGTTACCGCTAACAATATCACTCACTGTTTTAAGCACAGAATTGCACACCTATAGAATGAAAATAATTCACTTTATTAAGATGTATGTATGTCCTTTTATACAAGCAAAACAAAGCAACAACCCTTTACACTTAGGCTAGACACTTATAAAACAGAATTAAACTCTCACACTTTGTCGTTTTCTGCTTGTGCCTATTCTGATTTTTACTTTTTGTTTAGGTAAAATCAGCTTACAAAAAGAAGGTGTGGGAATCTCACCCTGATCTATTTCCTTCTCATGAAAAGCCTCTCGCTGAGTCTAAGTTTAAACTGGTGAGCTGTTCATTTAATTTTTTTTTATTTCCTCGACTGTATCATCACAAGAATTCGGATGATAGGAGCAATTTTACAACTCTAGTCTAGTTGTGAATGGTGATGATATTGGTAGTTGACTAGACATCACATGGTGTTAGACTATTACAGTAAAACTGTGTCGTGAATGAAGATGATGGCCATTTAATC
The DNA here is from genome assembly GCF_000004515.6 of Glycine max. Classification (NCBI taxonomy): domain Eukaryota; kingdom Viridiplantae; phylum Streptophyta; class Magnoliopsida; order Fabales; family Fabaceae; genus Glycine; species Glycine max. The sequence goes on along the minus strand of NC_016090.4, from coordinate 43,774,821 downwards.
TGTTTTAGATTGCCATATTATATGATTTTTGGTGGAGAAAAAATGTTATATTGACTTTTCCTCTGGTCACCCATTCTTTTCCTTACTCAGGGCACTGGGAAGGAACCCCAATGTCTAGCCTAGGTTTTATTTTGTGCTAAGTTGAACCAAGGAGATATAAGGTTGGCTTGTGATTGGAAAAAGGTGAAGGGAAAAGGAAGGAGAGAGAGGTAGCGGGTTCGAATCTCCTAAATTGATATTTTTTACAAAACTAACAAACTAACATGTGCTCATAAAAAAAAATAGAGTTGGTTTTCTTGAAGAGGGGATGACACTTTCTTTGGCCATTGTCATATTCATCCTTGTTAAATAACTGAACTCTTATGTTTTGCTGCAGATTTCAGAAGCTTACACATGCCTGGAATCTGGTAATTGTCCAAACCCTATCTTGAAAGGACCTTGAGATTCTCTTACTGCTTGCAGGGGTTTAACAAAAACAAGAACTGCATTTATTTATATTTGTCTTGCCACCCCCTTGTACTCAATAAATTTCGTTTTACACAGGTGGGAGAGGAGGAGCTTCAAGTTCAGGTAAATTTGTATTCCGTATCTTCCTTGTGTCATTTAAAACCAACCCTTCTGTTTTCCTTTTCCTTAACTAAACTTGGCATAATTCTTGTTCAGTTGATCAATATTCACACGTTGTGAGAACTGGATTCCCAAGGGCTCATGGAGGAAGAAAAAATCATGCTATGATTAAAGTCCCATTCCTTCTAATCATTCTGGGAACACTTGCGCTTGGAGGATTTAATGCTTCTAGGTGGCTAACAGTCAATCTTGTGGCTGATTCTTTTCATTTTTCGTATATTACGAATAAATAAGTATTTGTTCGTTCACATAATGAGTTAACGACATCCTTTCTACTACTGTCTCGCAGGGCTTACAAAAAGCAAAAGGATGAATACCCTTCACACAATCCATTTCTTCCTTGATTTATCCTCGAGCTATCCAGTAAATTGATATTTGTTTCCTTAAAGTGATATCTTTGTTGTAATTTGTGAAGAATGTTATACCATATATAGAAAGATAAGTGATATGGTGAAGAATGTTATGTCATGCATAGAAAGGTAAGTGAAATGGAACCAATAAAAGTCATGTGATTATCATAGACTGTAAACTTATTCCATCTCGATTTCAATACAAGCTAATTCTTTGAAGGGATGCCATGCAGCTTGCAGCTTGAATAGATAGATAGATACTTTTATACCATATATCTAGTTTGTTTCTTTTCTCCTATCGTTGAATAGATAGATAGATACTTTTATACCATATATCTAGTCGCACTTTTTTTTTTTTGTTCACAGAATCTAATAACACTTAATAAACATTTTTTTCCTTTGTTTTCAAACATTTACAATATCACAATTTTAATACTTTCTCAGTTCCATATTATATTATGACATTTGAGGTTTTCACACATGTATTAAAAAATATATTAATATCTTGAATTTTTTTAAAAATATTATGTAATTTTTAATACATTTTAAATCTCTTTAATTAATTACCTAGTAATAACTACTCCCACATTAAGGGTATTTCATGAAAAAAAATATTTAATGTTTTATCGATTTTGTAAAATTATAACTAATTTGGAATAATTTTTTTGCTAAAATATCATACGAAGGAAAGAGAGAGTGCTGAGTTAAATTTATAGAATTGGTGTCTTCTTTTCGCATAAATAAATTCAAAATTTGCCTTATTTCATTTAATTATTTTGCTTGTTCTTTTATATTAGGTTATGTTCTGAGCGATGAAATTGGCGTTGTGGACTTTGGGAACACGACAGTTGTCAATGTACCTCCACACCGAAATCTTGGCCGCCGGGTAAGTTGCGGTTGCATGACCACCCATCACCTCACCATTGCCTTTATTTTCTTGGAGAACCACGCAAACTGACTACCAGTTTACGATTACTGTCATCTCACCTCCTCCTTATAGAATCCAATCGGGTTACAACTTACGGGTTTTTTTAAATGTAAATATTCTTTATTTAAATTTGTATAAAATTAATACATGTGTATATATCGCTATAGAAATTTTCTAATTTTAAAAAATAAAAAATAACTAATAATTTCGTCAATGCTGAGAAATATTCTAAAGAAAATTACTCTAATTTAATGTAAAAAACTAAATATATGTATATGAGAATTTACTTTTTATTTTTAAAAAAACATCCGTTAGTTTTAATTTTTTAAGATATTTGTTACAAAATTACGTGATTAGATGAAAATACATATGTTATTTATTATACATCTAATACATAGATAAATCTTAAATGATAAATATTTATAGTTGCACACCTTAAAATTGGAATATATTTTTTCCATTAAAGCATTGGTATAAAATATCTATAAGCTTTGTTGATGAATAATATTTGTCACAAAATCTTTAATAATTTTTTTTCTCTTAATCATATATTTTTTAATTTATAAAACTTGAACTCAAGAGAATCAAATTCAATATCACTGACCAATGAGTGTTAGTCCAAAATCATGGTATTAGTATGAGAAATTGAATCTTCTTGAACCATTAATTAAATTTTTTCCCAAAAAAATTATAAGAATATTAACTTGGAGTTAATTTTATAGAAGAATGCATTTAATGACTTTCAAATAGTCAATGAGAGCATTAATTAAATTATTTAAGATGATTTGAATAATTAATCTCTCTTTAAGAATTAGTTGGATTATATTATTTTGATTGGTTAGGTAAAAAAATTGCAAAAAGTATGTTCATTTAGTAAAATAATTCAAAACAAAAGAGAACCTCACCCATGAACGCATGAGTCATTGTAACCCTACGAGTAACCTTATGAAAATCAAGATTTGCATATTGGAAGGCACACATCCAAATAGAATCCTCAACATCAGGGTTTGCATGTTGATGTCCCAAAACTACATTGCCTCTCTTATGAAAAAACTAAATATAATAGTTATAATGACATGCAAAAAAGTATTAATAGAAATCATATATCACCAAGTAACAAAAAACCAACATGAACATGCCTAAATCGAGAATCATAATGAAAATTGTTGAAGAAATAAGAAGATGAAAGAAAAAATGACAAGGTTTTGAAGTTTTACCTCTATCAAAGCTTGAAGTGAAAATGATACGATTTTTGTTATGGAGCTTAAAGTTTGAAGTTACCCACAAAAATAATATAAGTATATATATATATATATATAGGCCGACCTATCAGATTTATAAGGCTTCTTAATAAGATTAAATCTGATCTATTTAATTTAATAGGTTTTTAAAAAAAATCCGAGCCTAATCTTCTTATTAAATAGGTCAGTTCAGACCAGACGACTTTATATAGGTCAAGTCGTAGACCCCTGTAGACTGGCCTAACCTATTCCCACCCCTATTCACAAGTACATTTCTATCGAGATCAATTTGTATACACAAATTTTCAAACAAAGCAATATAAGTAATATTTTTCAAAAACCAAATTATATACTTATTTTAAAAGTGAGCATCTTCATACTACAAAACAAAAGAAATGAAATATTAACATAACACTGTATATCTGATTCAACTCCTATTTGGAAGAGATTTAAAACTCCGATTGAGAGAAGTGAAAATTTGGGGAGTGGGTAAAGTTGCTTTTCCTCCAAATAACTTTTTTCACACCATATATTTTGCCACCACCTTGCATCAACACGTATTTTCCTACTCCCAAAAGCATGCTTGATTGAAATTGAAAAACATGTAATTTTTGCAGGTTAAAATTTTATACCAAGTTCAACCACAAACTTGTTTTTGAAATATTTTTTAAAAATATAAATCACTTCTCTTCAAACTCAATTTTAAACAATATCAAGCTTGCAAAGGTTCACCCAAACACACAATCATCCAAACAATATAAATTTTTCTATGTAAAGTATAATGTCCCAAAAGGAAATCAATTTTTTCATTCTCAATTCTTTCAAAATCAATTCTACACAAATCTAAGACAAACTCTATGTCTGTCTACCCCAACAAAAAAAAAGTATAATTCGACCCAACTGGTTGCATACTTACAATCAGTACAAGTTTAAAAGCTGTCTGTGTCTTTGGGTTTTTCCCAAAAAGCACCTCATTTTGATCTTACTTGCCAAAAGAGAGGCTGCTACTTTCCCACCACTGACCAAATGCAAGCACCTCATTTATCAGATTCATGAAAAGCATAAGACAACAGACTCCGCAAAACCGTGAGCAACAGAGATTGCAGAGAGAATACAGCTTGACACCGTTCATGATTTAGCTATGTCAACTGAGCTACTAAATATACTCTCCTTAAGCCTAATGGTAATTGGCTGCCACCCACTATGATGATGTATAATCCATTTCTTGACTGTGATCATCATCTCTAGAATTTTAAGCACATCCCCTAATACAACCTCTCGAAGACATGATTTCTTTAGAGTCACAGATGCTTCAAATCTAGTTAAAAAGAAAAGGTCAATACATCAGTAATAAGGCTTCAAGAAGTCGGGGCGTTTAGTTTGAGAAAACACTTTTATTTAATTACAAAATCTTTTCAATCCGTGAAAGCAACAATTCTTTTGTTTTCTCTGTTTCCGTCCACAAATCTTCAAAAACAGTAAACAGATCGAAAACATACAACATTTTCTCAAATTAAACAAACTAACCCTTAAGAACCACCAAACTAACAAAGACATATGTATACCTGCAACGAGATGTCAACATCAACGATCTCCCAGATGATGAAGTGAGGAACTGCTTGACTCTATCCCATGTTTCTTGCGGAAAATCACAAGGATGACCACCCATATGGTTGACACAGTTCCAGAGCGTGTCATTTCTAGCAAGATACAAATGCATGGGCCCACAGACTCGTTTGGCTAGCCTACCTTGCTGTATGGCAGCATCCAAGACCATCCTGACATCAATTGTCTGATACTTGGGGTCCCCATAACGAATGCAATCAGTTATATTTGCTTCAGAGGGCAGAATCATTTCAACCTTGAGCAAGTTTAGGGTTCTCATAATAACATCAATTAGATTCTCCACATTGTACTCAGAATTATCTTGATGAGTAGTAGCATTCATAACACGAGGAATTTCATTTAGCTTTTTTTGGTGTGAATCACGACGAGGAATTAAAATTTGATTAATCTCCTTAGAACTAGTCGGGGTTGGGATTAGGTTTACGGGTTCGTTACATTTACTAGTAAAGAATTCATGAGGTGCTCCGATAAAGAACTTTCTTAGCGGTTGTGGTGGTGGCGGTAGTGGTTCTGCATCATTGTTCTTGGTCTCGATTGGGGTTATTGTGGTAATTTTTCTAATGTATTTAGGTTTGGGTTTGAATTGAAAAGGTTGAAGGAGAGGGGCGGGAGTGGGGGGTTTACAGGAGTTGGAGGTGGAGTCGGAGAGGGGCGGGCCGCCGGCGGAGAGGGTTGTCCAGAGCCAGACGACTTTGGCGGCGGCGGCGAGGGAGGGAGAAACGTGCGGCGGGTGGGCGAGGAGAATGTTGTACTTTCGCAAACTGAGTTGGTGAAGGGCGTTGGAGAAGTTGGTGTCGCCGGATATGAGCAAGTAGTTAGCGGGGGCGGGATTGTCTACGGCCCATAGCAGCATGTCCACAAGAATCTTCATGTCGCTAGCATCATTCGCACCTGAAAGAAACAGAAAAAGAAATGAATAGTGGTATTTTGGAGAGAGAGTGTGAAAATGTGTATGTTACCGGTGGGGATGTGGTTGAGGGAAACGCCGGTGCTGGAGAGGGCGTGTTGGACGGGGGGAGGGATGCGGTTGGTGTCACCATAGGCGGAGATGGAGAGGGGGCCGGCGTAGTTGATGCCGACGAGGGCGGAGGTTATGTTCTGAGCGATGGAATTGGCGTTGTGGCCTTTGGGAACACGACAGTTGTCAATGTCCCACCACACCGAAATCTTGGCCGCCGAGTAAGTTGTGGCTGCATGGCCACCCATCACCTCACCATTGCCTTTATTTTCTTGGAGAACCAAGCAGACTCACTACCACTTTACGAACCTCTTCCTTATGGAATCCAATCGGTTACAACTTACAGTATATGTCCATATAGAAATTTTCTAATTTTAAAAAATAAAAAATAACTAATAATTTCGTCAATGCTGAGAAATATTCTAAAGAAAATTACTCTAATTTAATGTAAAAAACTATATGTATATGAGAATTTACTTTTTATTTTTTTTTAAAAATACATCCGTTAGTTTTCATTTTTTAAAATATTTGTTACAAAATTACGTGATTAGATGAAAATACATATGTTATTTATTATACATCTAATACATAGATAAATCTTAAATGATAAATATTTATAGTTGCACACCTTAAAATTGGAATATATTTTTTTTATTAAAGCATTGGTATAAAATATCTATAAACTTTGTTGATGAATAATATTTGTCACAAAATCTTTAATAATTTTTTTTCTTTTAATCTTATATTTTTTAATTTATAAAACTTGAATGCAAGAGACTCAAACTCAATATCACTGACCAATGAGTGTTAGTCCAAAATCATGGTATTAGTATGAGAAATTGAATCTTCTTGAACCATTAGTTAAATTTTTTCCCAAAAAAATAATAAGAATATTAACTTGGAGTTAATTTTATAGAAGAATGCATTTAATGACTTTCAAATAGTCAACGAGAGCATTAATTAAATTATTTAAGATGATTTGAATAATTAATCTCTCTTTAAGAATTAGCTGGATTATATTATTTTGATTGGTTAGGTAAAAAAATTGCAAAAAGCATGTTCATTTAGTAATTTTAAGAATCACAATTTTTCTTTTCTTTTCTTTTTTTTAATGAGTTTTTATAAAGCATTAGTTAGCACTCGACATTTGGATCCTTGCTTAGTTTTTCCTTTCTTTTTTTCTTTCTTTTATTAATTAATTCAAACTTATAGCAGCTTGCAAGACAAACTCATGCTTGTGCTAGTTGAGAATGTCCAGGATAAAAATACATCAGCATTTCCTAAAAGTTCTTTTAAAAATAAATATTGCATTAATGATTTTAAATTGAGATCGAGCAAACATAACAATAAAAAGTCAAACGCTGTTTGACTGTTTGATCAGTAAGGGTCTCTTCCCAAGAATAAAAGAAAACAAAAACCACATGGATTTTAATCTTTGGGGTGTGCCATGCTTTTCTGATTTTGGCGTCTTTTTCCTATTTTTCTTTTTAAACTTTCCTTACTACAAATTGGTTAAATGAAAGAATACGTCAAGAAATTATTTCCTCCTATATGAATTACAAGGAATAATCATTCTCCCAATTTAATGACCACATTAATTTTAAGAATAACCAATCTCCCTAAAATTGGATGAAATGGAAAAAAGTTTTCATTTTAACATGCAGGCAGGGCACGGGGAAAATGAGGAGGCACAGCAGCAGTTGTTGAACCATATCATTTTCAAATTGTAACTAAACTTCAATTAACAGTAGTCAATCTGCGTTTCCATTTTGGCTACACTACACTAGTAAATGGCAACTAAAAAATGAATCGATTTACTACTGGATATACTTTAAACATGAAACTAATCAACTCTACCAAAAGAATATGCATGTTTCCTCCGCTCTGTTTTTTTTTTCTCCTAGCTTTATCCCTCTTCTTTTGGAAGGAGGCGTTTGTGTGTTCCTTTTGGGAAGAAAGGTCAAGACAGATACTTTGATTTGGTTCCTGCAAGCTCTTTGTCTCTAAAAGCTAGGCTGCTGCTAAGCTGGCTTTCTTCCAATATGAGATGTTCTTTATAGACTCTAAGCTAGATTGCCACTAAGCTGGCTTTCTTCCAACTCCAAAATGAGATATCCGCGAAGAGATTAAAGGTGCTTCTTCATCTAAATGAGTTTCAGAAACTGAATCATTCCATGAAGTCTCCTCTTTGTTGTCCATGGCATCATCTGCTTTTTTCTCCGTCTGCAGCTCCTATATTTATTGAAAAAGGCAAAAGAACAAAAGTTGAACCAATCAATATGCCTCCTTAAAACTAATGCGTAATGAAATCAAACTTGATCTGAATTATATAAATCCCTTCATGATAAAAAGTACGAAGCAACTTTTTCTCACGCAAAATGTCTGTTATCAACTTTTGTAAAGCTTAATAGCAAATTGATGTTAAAAAAGAACAAATACTGCTTTATTTTTTAGGAAAAAATTAACACGTGTACAATGTTTGGATAAAATACTGCAAATACTTTTTTATGATACTTCGAATGATAATCGAGTTTCACAATGTTTTTTTATGTTCTATAAGTATAAACTCTTTTACATATTTACATAATTACTATTCAATAAAATTTTACATGAGATAAGTATTCAAAATTATTTATAGGACACGAAGGATAGGTTGGAGATAAAATTAAAATGTAGAAATTAAATAAAATGGATAATAGTTATCGTTCTATAAAAAAAATGAAGGTATATTAAATAAAATAAATAAATATCATTTCATGGAGCATGGAATCACCAATTCCACTTCCCTGGGAAGAAATGGTCATGGAATGGAATCACCATTCTACGCTTTTTGCTGCTAACAAAGATGGGAATGCTTATTCGTGAAATAAAGTATAAAATGGAATCACAATTCAACGAATCTAACTCTAGAATAGGCCAACGACAAACAATGCAAGAATACTGATCAAACTACAAAACAGCAAAAATTACTTAAAAGGCTGACCTTTGCGGATTCATCTCGGATACTTTGAAGCTGAGATGTGCAAACATCCCTGACCTTAAGGTAGTTGTAAATAACAACACCGCCTAAAGCTGCCCATTCAAAAATATTCAAATTAAGAGACATTTAGAATAAGTCCATGAGAATGGAATTGAAATGCTATAATGTCTTTTCAACGAAGAAACATATACCAATAGCATAGCCAATAATATTAAGCCCTGTAATCTTTGATTCAGGAAATATGATGGTTGAAAGAGTGATAAGTAACCAGTCTTTCAAAACTCCAGCCACGCGAATAGTTACTGCCCCAGTTCTGCCAATCACTAGGAATGTGGAAAGATTCAATGCGAAAGCACAAAGAGCATTCGAGAAAAATACCCAGAAGTTAAACTGCATATGTGGATCTTCCATCTCAGGCTTCTCAAGGATATACCATGGGATAAAAAGAAATGCAAAGCTGCATACAGTAGTGTGTAAATGGTCAATATTAAAGCAGATAAAACAAAAATGTAAACTTGAACTTTAATGAACTGCGACTTTTTCAATACACAGATATCCCAAAAATGTGCCACCCACAGCCCCATTCCCCTACTTGAGTCGAAGTGAGGGCAGTATACACCAAAAAGACCCAAGCAGAAAGCAGCAGAGCAATCATTTACAGGTGAATCACAATGCTAAACACAGGCCTTCCATTGATTCATAAGATTAAGCACCAAATTAATCAAAGAGAGCCAAAAAAAAGTATTCTGTACCATGTGTATTCTGTTACAGGTGCAGCTAAAACATTTTATCCACGATCCTTTGTCTCGCCTATTATACCATGTGTATTCTGTTACCCAGGGCCTAACATGCATGATGAAAAATATGCAGACATAGTAAAATCTTTTAGAAGGGCATGCCTGATGTATACATGTGACATTTTGACTATAAGCTTTTCTGAACACAAAATAAGCTAATTCAAACAATAGCAAAAAGTCAATCATATACGGTGAGGGATGCAAAACCCACAGTACTCAGTGGCATTATAAACATACAGGTCAAAATCAACATCAGCATCCCAGAGAGATGAACAAAGGTTTCAAGTGCTTTTTACCCTCCCACCAGTATAATCAGAACTATATGGGTTTTCAAATACTAAAGAACAGATCTACCTGCAGGGTGCTATGTAATACAAGCTAGTAATAGGGTTTAGTGTCAGGCCCTTCTTTTGAAGAAGAACTTGAGTTAAAACCAGTCTCAAAGCTTCAGCAACTATTCCTGTGACCTGATAAACTGTACCGAGCACATTAAAATGAATTTCCCCATAGGAGGAAATGACAACTCCAACACTGACCAGCACCATGTTCCAGAATACATCACACCTTAATTTCTCAGTTCCACAAGTAACAGCCACAAGAAATGTTGCCACTGGCACTGTAAATTAAAGGAAAGGGACAACCATTCATTAAGGAAGTCCTTTTGCAAAAAAAAATGTCAGATGGAAAGATGATACACAAAAGTTAACTTACTCAGGGCTTTAAGCATCTGGATGAAGGCCACAGAAATGTACAAATAAGCAGTATTCCCAAACCTAAATAGACAATAGAGTAATTTAACGAATATATACAATACAGTCATGTAATGAGACTGAGAAGCAGTTTGATAGTTTTTAAAGTAACAAATAGAACTTTTATTTAAAGGCTATGTAATAGAGTAATCTTTATTAATACAACTTTACCTCAATATTTGATTTTATATAAATCAACTATGATACCAATATGAAAGACATCCATTGCATTAAAACCAAATCTAAATGATATATAGAATCAATGCTTTTAAAACAATTTGTTAAGCTCAGAAAATGTTGTGAAATCATGAGTTGTGTCAGCTAATCTCCTACTAAATGCATGATATTGTCAGGTTGTCTACATAATGAATAACATATATATCATAGCATCATACATCTCTCATAAAAGGATAGTTAAATCTTCAGTGGCATTATAAACATACAGGTCAAAATCAACATCAGCATCCCATAGAGTTGAAAAAAGGCTTCCAGTAAGGGTAGGAGGAAATATATGATCACCCAAACCCTGATCAGGCAATTGAGAGAGACGGGGACAGAGACAGAAACAGTCAATCATCAACTGTGCTAAAATGACAGGGAAATTTAGAACTGACACCAGTTTAATTTTACAATCATAGAAATTGAATATGGGTGAGTATTTAAGGCATAGTCACATGCATTACAATTTAGTGAACTAACTAATGGCTTTGCTCAAATTACAACTTTACATCAATGAACTCAGTTGCTTACCACAGACTAGCTGCAAAGAAGGCACTTATAGGGACCACACAAGTTGCATATCTGCAAATAAGACACTTTGTGTGAAGCCAGAAATATTGAATGAAATGCGAAACAGGATGTCTATGTAGAATTCTTACATATGGAGGGTCATTTTAATCGGCGACACAACCTGCATCAATTGAAAATGGGGAAAAGATATCATCTGATTAATTAAGTGATATTTTCAAGAAAAATCTAATGTATATTATTAAAGAGAATAGCAGTAAGAAGTGAACAGAATAATAAATTGATTAGAGAAGGCAAAGAAAAAAATAAAGAAAAAGCTAGTCTAAAACTAATGACATTAGGAACTCCAACAAACTCGTACCTTCAAAACACGGATAAGGAAAAAGGCCACCCCACCAGAAAAAGCCATATGGATCATAGTGAGTGTTATCGGAAATGGAAAATTAAAATACAATGTGGAGAGGACCCACTGCAATAAACCAAAGCCAATAAAAGGAAAGAGATTGAGCAAAATATATTACAGTTTAAGGCTAATCACAAAACAGATACTATAGAATTTGTTGGCATATCTGTGCCTTGCCTTGTTGTACAGAATAACCCCTGATGAAAGTGAAATGTAAACTAGAAGGTAGATGTAGGTCAGCAGATGCTGCCTGGTCATTAGTGCCATAGTGACTGCCATATCTAACCTGCAAAACTCAATGCAATCCAGCATACGAAAGATTTTTAGACATAAGCATAATATAGCTAGTTATCTCTGTTCATTATTATTGTTGAGCAATTAACTTCATTGGCACAGTCATTGCTCTTCAAAGACCCAGATTAGTATAACAGGAAATGAAATAAAAGTAATGGATTGAAATGAGAAAGAAAGGACACTATAAAGAAAAATTCTCTCATTGTCATGCACACTTGAAACGATTAACAAGTATTCCCAAGAATAATCAACTCAGATCTCAATTAGAGCTTTCCCTTTCAAATTAAATATGAAAATTACTTATAGGCAGCTCACTATCAATAAACACAATTTCTTAGTTAAAAATGAAATTGATTAAGAAAGAACAAAACAAGCACTAAAGTGCTTTACTAAAATCAGAAAAAACACACTCCGCATAGATTCTTAATATTAATATATATTTGGAGCTAACGTGTGCTTGAGAGCAAAGCATCCAAGTGGTTGTTGCACCGACCAACATTCACACGACCTATATACACATTGTAGAAATAGAACGAGAGTACTGTTGGATTCGTTGTGTGCGTGGAAAGTTAAGAATCTTCCGACGCAGTTTTGATTCAACGGTGTAATACTGAATTCACACGACACAGAGTCATTGTTAAAAAATTTAAGAATAACTCGGAGAATACTAAATTCCCTGAGATTCATAGTTGGGAATGTCAAGAAGAAATCGAAAAAAAATCGTAAAACGAAACATTAATGAGAGAGAGAGGGAGAGAGAGATTTTACCGGCTAGGCTATGCTGATCTGAAAATAAGAATGGCGTATGCAAGCCAGAGAGACATTGGAACACATAAAATCAGAATCAGAGCAAAGCGACCGAAATTGCAACACAGGGAGCTAGAAGCGATAAATCCGAGATTTTGTCCTTCACTTTAAAAGGAAAGACTTCCATAAAAAATGTTTCAAGGTTTAAATACTTGTTTAATAATTTTATTTTAATTCCTACAATTATTTATGTATTTTTAATTTAAAATCACTATAAAATTTGAGTTATGTCTTTGTAAAATGTTTTTTTTTTCATCCCTCTCAAATATTAAATTATTTTTTTTCTATCGTTTATTTTACCGTATTCTTCTCTTTTATGTTAAAATTTATACTTTGCTTTCCTGACAAATTAGAGTGCATGACACTTTACTATATTTTTGAATCTTTCATTAACATTTTGTTAACTTTTCATTAATAAAATTATTATTAAAATATCCTTTACACTCTCTAGTTTAATATTCTTTATTTCCTCGTGTTAAAATGTACACTCTTTCCCGGTGCATATTACATTTAACTTTATGTATAAATATATAAATTAACAGATTTTTTATATAGTATTAATTATCATATTAATAAAATATTTTTTATACATTATTAAATATAATATAATTATTGAAATTGATAAACTTGAGGATAATATATGTATATATATATATATATATATATATATAATTTTTTCAATAAATCGATATATATATATATATATATATATATATATATATATATATATATATATATATATATTAAAAATATATCATTAAAAAAGTAAAATTTACATAATTTATTATATATTTTAATTAAAAAATGTATTCTTGAAGTTTATAAAGAATACTTATTGATGAAAGTAAATTAAATAGAGTAAATTAGACATTTTAATATAAGAAGGAGAGTATCAATGTTATACTCGTATCTCTTAAAAAAAGTATAATTTATTTTATGTGAGAACATAAGAGAGGTCAGTGTAAGACACATCCATTAGGGGAGGGGAAAATAATTTAGTTTAACATGATTTTTTTTTTGCAACAATAAAATTGTTAAAGTAAATAAATCAAACTGTATATTTTTAACCAAAGAGGGTAGAACAATGTGATATTTGTTTCTCTCAGAAAATTCCTTTAAGATAAATAGTATTTATTTATATCAAATATTTACAAGAATATTTTCATATTATTAAGATTTATAATAAAGAAATATTTTGGGCTATAGATTAAAAAAGAACTAATTTAAAGTGTAATATAAAATTATTTTTTAATTATTTAAATTTATTTAAAAAATATTAGAATTTTAATTTGAAATAAAAATAAAAGGAAAAGGATTAAAAGGGTGCTAGTTTGTGATAATTGATAATTAAGATAGAAATTTTGACCAATTTTGAAATAGCGTGCAGAATGCATTTTTAAAAAAGATAAAACAAATGAATTTCACTCTTTAGAACATGTATTCTAATTTATAGTATAAAAGTAAATATATTAATGTTAATCAATAAATATACTAATTTTAAAAAACAAAAATTAAAACAAAATTTCAAATTTTTGGAAATGAATTTTCCTACAATCCACTAAAGAACTTCGTGAGGACTGACTTAAATACTTATCATTCTCACTCTTTTTTCTCACACCTTTATTAAAAAGGTATTATGTGAATAAGGAGGCTTCCACTTGCTCCAATTTTTGCAATGACAACATATCACAGATGTGCATATTTACACACGAGGTTTTGCTATATAAGACTATGTGAGGTGTCCCAATTCATGCACGCTTAATGCATAATACTGATATATGTATTTTATTTATTTATTATATTCGACATGGTTTTTGTCTCTTGGCCATCCTATACCTCGTTTTAAAATTTCAATAATTACTATTCCTCTATTTATTTCTGATCGTGAATGGTCTTTCGGCTTTTATTGTTTTATGTGGACTACTTGACTGCTTGTAGTATCCTTAGGAGTTGCTAGTCTCATCCATCAATTGCTATTTTCACCCCCACGTGCTGAATTTTTTATTTCTGATAATACCTTTTTTATGGAATCTGAAAAGGTAGGGGTGTGAATAGAATTTTTGGGGTGAGAAAAGCAAATCCCCTGTATCATTTTCATTGATGAAACAGGTGTTACTGGATTGGCAAGGAAAAAGTGAGAGGGCCTTACTTGTAGTATCTCACATTATTAGTCAAAATAACAATTTATAATCATGAATGGAACTTGTTAAAAGAGGAGTGAGACAACAAAATTTCATGATTTTCAATAACATTCCAACTAAAAATAATGAGTGTATTTATAAGAGTAATATTTTTTTGGGGGGCAAAGGCTAGTTACTAATTGTTAGGTTTTTTTTTTTTGCTTGTGGAAAATTCAAATCCACAATCTCTCTTTTCCTTCATTCTTTCTTTATCATTAAATCAACCTTATAATCCTTATTTACAAGAGTAGTATGTTCCTAACATTTTCTCATTCTTTTTTTTGCCGTTTTCCCCAAAAAAATCACGTAAGATAACAACAATCTCAGCAGAAGGAACATAGAAAGAAGGAAAATAATAAAGCATACAAATAACGAAAGAAAAATAAAAGCAAGAAAATCTCAACTTATGGATTATGAACAAAATGAATGCAATGTAAACAATGGGATATATATGTTGGAATTCAATTGATCACTTGAACGTGAGATCTTGAGAGAGGAAAGAAAGCGAATAACAATAGATTTTGTGAATTTGACAGTTATGCTTTTTAGAGAGAGTGAATGCAAAACAGGGAAAGAATTTCGCACGTATTTGCACATATATGAATTGACTTATTAGAATGTGTATTTATAACACTTAATCAAAACTAAACTATGGTAAAGCGTGAAAAATACCATTGCCTAATTACAGTTAAATGAATTTTAACCGTTCACAAAACTGATACACAAAGTCTTCTTAATTGCTAATAGGTCCTACACAAGTTTGTAATTACACAACAATAATATAAACATGTTCAAGCAATTTTCCATCCGCTTCTGAAGCAGTCACTTTCTTATATCTCGGGTGCAGACTTAGACTTATGCACATACTCGTTGATACATATAGACAGAGATTAGTTTGGAGTTTCACCAGCAGGCCCGTGTCTTGCGTTCAACAAAGGTTGAAGAGCTTTAACTACGATGCTCATGTTTGGTCTGAAATCAGCTTCGTATTGCACGCACAGGGCAGCAACAGCGGCCATCTGTAATAAATAAGAAATATCTTGCTGTTATACATTAATATTGTTCTTAGTTAAGTAATTAATCAATTTTTCCAAGGGCAGTTATCCTGGGACTAAAAAGTGAATACTACTACTATATTTAAGTATTTTTCTGCTCTCATGTTATGATATCTGTTAATGGCTCTCAAGTTCAAAAACTGAGAGCAAAACTACAGAGAAAGCCATTGCCTTCCAATTGTCCAACTAATTAAATTACTCAATAAAATTTCTCCCAAAGGAAATGATATAACAAAGTTTTAGATTCAAGTTTTGATCTCATGCATAGCATTTACTAACTACACAAGATATAAGAATTCTGCAGGTATCTAATGTAAGGTAATTTTGATTAGTTTGTTAATTCATAGGCCCTGTTTCAAACGAGTCCACACAAAACACCTCGGCAAGGCAAATGGCTTAATAACAAAAAAATAAAGTTAGAAAAATATACCAAAACATAGTGAATACCTTAGCAACAGCTTTGGGCAGGTACTCTCCTCCTAGTCTTGCATCTACACACTGTCTGACTTTATCCTCACTGAGTCTTGGTGTAGCCTATAACACATCAGTTACCGGGATAAGCTAGCTGGCCTACATTTTAAATTTTCTCCTTTTTTACAACAACAAATTATTTTGCAATAATGAGGCTTGTATTTACCCAAGTAACCAGGCTCTGCTGCCCACGTGGTAGTGTATGATCAACAGGCTTCCTTCCAGTCAAAAGTTCTAGAAGGACAACACCAAAGCTGTATACATCACTCTTAGCATTCAATTGGCCAGTCATTGCATATCTGCATCCACGAGATTAGACAGGTCATTGGATATTAGTCAAATTTGTAGTTTATCTTTGACATTTAAGGGGCTTTTTGGTTGTTTGTATCTTTGACATCCATGTGCTGTTTAGAAGGTTTGTAACAAAGTCTGTAACATATCTTTACTGTTTACAGAAGTTGTACATCTTGTACTTGTTCTGCCTTCTTTATCTCAATAAATCTTTACTTATATAAAAAAGGTATTTGCCAGGACACTAACTAAATATACAAGAATAGTTTTATTTTTCCAAATTGATCATTAGTTAAAACTAATAAAGAAACACACGCAAAAAAGAATGTATGGGAATTGGTAATGCCTTCTAGTCAACTAGGGAAGAAGGAAAACTTCCTATTACTTTTTCAATAAATCTTCACCTATTATGCTCAAAATCAAGAAGTCTATGATAAGTTAACCAATATGGCTAAAATAGGGCATGTCATACAATATCTCTTGAGAATCTGATATCCACATCTTACTCTGGTGCATGATAACCAAAGGTTCCAAGGACACGGGTGGAATGGAGACGTGCTGCCATGTCAGGAGCCTGATTTGACAAATCAAAATCTGCAATTTTAGCAACATCGTCATCAAAGATTAGTACATTGCTTGACTTGATGTCCCGGTGGATAATGTGGGGATCAGCCCTCTCGTGCAGGTACTCAAGCCCTTTGGCAGCCCCTACAGCAATTTTAACTCTCTGAGTCCATGTTAGAACAGGACCAGGCTGTGCTCCTTTAACACCTTTTCTGCCTGCATGTAAATGACAATGATAAAATCATAACAATATATAATAAAAAAAATGAATAAAAGAAATATATCCGTCAAGTGGTACTATTGCTAGTCACAGCATCAAAAAATAAAACTAACATCAAAATCCAAAATATTCTCAATTCCTCTAACATAGGAAAAGAATTCAACAAATGTTCATAGGTGTGAATAGTTTCGTGAAGCAAAACCACACATACCATGTAAAATATCATGAAGAGACCCATTAGATGCAAACTCATAAGCAAGAACTCGGGAGTTTCCATCAATGCAATAACCAAGCAATTGAACAAAATTGTCATGCTTCAGCCGTGAAACCATTGAAACCTGAAAGTTCATAAACCAAGTGATTTATTGTCTATTGGATCTGAACAACCTCCATGACTAGACAGTATGCATAGGTTGACACATACCTGGGCTAAAAATTCATCATCAGGCTGTTTACTGGCATCTAATTTCTTGATTGCCGCAGCCTGCCTACTTTTCAGAACACCATAATATACTCTTCCATAGGATCCCTCTCCAATCAAAGAACTTTCTCCAAAGCCATCCGTAATTTCTTTGAGTTCATCCACTGGTAATTCAGGAACTTCAATGGGCTGAATTTTCACAGCTTGAGTGCCCTGCTTTGCAGTTTCGGATGCACGACCATTTCCATGATTTCCTGCATGATACAATTTATCACGTTAATTAAATCAAATTTGATTTCAGGTAATATAACATACAAATTAACAAAATGAAGTATCATAACAGAGCATCTAGACAACTAAATCCCATACTAATGATTCAATCAACTCAGATGGTAATGTCACTAAAAGATGCATGATTGATCTGGTGTTGTCTTGTTAGTTATGAGTTATGACTACTGTATATTATCCCTGGGGAATTCCTCAAGCTAATATAAACCCAATTACCTGTTGAGTTTTTTACTACATGCTGTCCTCCACTTTCAGAAGCCTTCTGGTAGTCATCTTCTTCACAACAGCTGAAACAACTCATGATTCTTTCCTCTGATAATGATTCACCACTCCATCAGTTCATACTAGTTAATAGCTAACATACTAAACTCAAATATAAAGTCTAAATTTAAAATTAAAAAAGAAAAAAAAATCTACCTTCATGTAGATTTTCGTTGCTAAAAAGAAGATACATCATGGCAGCATGCAATCGCAAAATTGAACAATTCAAAAGAAATAAAGAATGAAGGAAATAGTGTATTTGTGAAATTTTTGTCCAATTACATTGATTCATATTATTAATTCACCATAATTTGATCTTGAACCAGTAATTGAACCTCCTCCATTTCATTTCTACGATTAGTGCATGAAAATTTTACAACACAGCATCAACTTTCCCTCACACACAGAATTTAATTGGCAAATCAATCGGAACGAATGAATTTCCGTCAATCAAAGTAAAATTGCTACTGATGTCGAAGCCAACAGTTACGGATCAGTCTAAAACAAAACAAACTATTACATGTCCATATCACGTTTTGCAAAAAAAAAAAAAAAATGTTCATACACTAAAAAAGACCTCAAAATTAGAAAATAATAGTGAAATTAAGAATATAAAAAAAAAAAAGGTAAGAGACATTGAAGAGTACCTGGAATTGAATAGGAATGTTGTGCAGTTGAGGAAGCGAGAATGCGGGAGAGGTAGTTGAAGATCTCGGCGAGAAAACGGCGAAATATGCGCAGGATAAGTAGGGAGGAGGGCGTAGTATAAAGCGGTCCAAGTTTTTGACTAGATTGGAATTGAAATGATTAAAATTAGGTAAGAGTAAGAATGTAATGCTATTATTACATACACAAAGATGTTATTCCAACTAAACCTTGTTTACACACTGACACACAAGCACCGTAATGGCATAATGTGATAATGTAGCAGCAAACTCCAATTTTAACTACCTATTTTTTCTACTGCTACTGTTATCTACAATTACTATCGAGATATCATGTTCAATGTTCAAATAACGTCCAATTAATTGAGTCGAATATATATATATATATATATATATATATATATATATATATATATATACCAAAAATAAATATAATTATATGTTTAGAATTTTAAATTTTTTTATATTTTGAATAAGAAAATTTTTTATGGCATAACTCATTGACATTTTCAGTTTTAAAAAAACTTATTAACATACATTGTTTATGCATTTTTAAATATAAGTAGGCTTTATTTTTAAAATTTTTATATAAAAAGTCAACATTAAAAAATATATGTATATATAATTATTTGCTAATATGCATCTACTTATTTTGAGAAAGAGTGAGTGAACAAATTACACTCAAATGTATTTTAAGGTCAATCATAGTTATATTTGGTTAACATATTCTATCTAAGAAATAAGTGAATGTACGTTAGGCTTAACAGCTTCCACAATCATTTGTTTTGTTAATGTGTATTTATTTATTTTAGAAATAATATGCTAGCAAAATCATCTCCGTGTAATTTTAGGAGTACCTCTTTTAAAAAAAAAGGTATATATATATATATATATATATATATATATATATATAATCTATTTAGATCTTTTTAATTTCAAATAATTTTAAAACACCAACATAATAAATGAAATGGTCACTAAATTTTAAAAGACCCATGCTTCCTTTCCTTTTCTTTTTTATTTTGTCAAATAAGCACCATAATATTCCAGAAATTTAAATAATGATTTATTAGTTAAATGATATATGATTAATGGTCACTGTGTTAGCCCCACCCACTTAAATAAATTAATGATGACTTAAGAAGTAAACAAGCCATTCTTTATGCTAAATAAAGTTATTTTACTTTTGCATACTAGATACATTGAATTTCAATCTTGCGGATTGAAATTTATTGTGTTGAAATAGTTTTTTTTTTTTTTTGTACAGATTGTCTTGAAATAGTAATTTAAAAGTTAACACGGTTTAAGAATTAAAAAATACTCACAAAAAAACAATTAAAAAAATACCATTTCTATGTAAGCGAATTCAAATCCCTTAGAACCTTTTTTTTTATCAGCCCTTAGATGTTATTAATAATAATGTTTGGCAAATAATTTTTAAAAAAAATATTGTCTGTAGCATTTTTTATTAGTTTTTAGCATTTAATTCTACATTCTCGTTTAAACAGATTCTTTCTCTTTCTCATTAGTTGTGTGAGTTCTACTTGTTCTGAAATGAATCTCACATATTTAAGTGAAACACTTGATTTTTACTTCACAAGAAAATATGTCTCGAAAAAAAAAAATCTTCGAAGAAATCGAAAAAGAAATCATGTTACTGGAGAAATACCTCTTAAATCACTTACATTTTAATCAATTAGACATCTAAAATTGTTGCCAGGTATTATAATGTTCAAACAGGCTGATTGTATTGTATATGCTTGATTTATTGACTTGTTGAGGGGATGTATGTAAGAAACAAAAGATGACAGCTCAATTCTTAGTTTAACAAATGAATGATTTACCCTTAAACCTTAATGACTAGAGTCTCTCTCTCTCACACACACACGTGTATATATATATATATATATATAGTTTTATGATATTATAATTTTGGTTCTCCAATTTTTTTACTATTTTTGAATTGTGTAATTTTAATCTAATCATTAGTCTATTGTAATTTTTTTATATTTCTATTTCTTTTTCAAAAAACGAATACAAAGAGTTTCAAACTTGTTACAATGAACCACACTCTTATTTTGTTTAGCTTAATCTGCAACCGAATAAACTAGTTCAAATTCTAAAGAATTAAACAAAAATGGGTCTAGTCCGAATTCAACCCTAGAGCAAGACCCACTGTTCACTAACCTTACACTTTTTTCTCCTTCAAATTTTATGACAGCAAAAAAGGCCCAACTTAAAATATTATTTGTTTTTTACAGAACTTAAAACTTTTTTTTTTATATACTACTAGTAGTTTAAAGAGTCTCATATAGTATTTGTTATCAGCTTTGAAAATTTATTTTGAGTATTGTTGAATTCTAGAAAAGTAATTATCACGTTTTACTTTTTTTTATGACCAGGGAGGAGAAAGTGATATTCTTATAAAAATATAAAAGTGATTTTCTGACACATTTATAATTTCTATCTCTACCTATTTTTATTATAATTATTTTAAAATTTTAAAATATTCCTAGAAATATTAAAATTCAATAAAAACACACTTTAAAATTTATTCAGAATAGCATTATTAATTACATTATTTCTAGGAATGTCATTCCTTGAAATTTCAAATTATACCATGAAACAAACATCACTTATCCATTGAAA
This sequence comes from Glycine max, assembly GCF_000004515.6. Classification (NCBI taxonomy): domain Eukaryota; kingdom Viridiplantae; phylum Streptophyta; class Magnoliopsida; order Fabales; family Fabaceae; genus Glycine; species Glycine max. The sequence goes on along the minus strand of NC_016090.4, from coordinate 43,753,249 downwards.
GATCTATATTGAGAAAATGACTAATTCCTAAGTGTTAGAAGATATCTTCGGAGAAAACACTGCTAGCTAAATGATATTTTAGATAATTTTGAATAAATATAAACTAATATACATAATTGGCAAGAATTTATTTCAAATTCAGATTTATTCAAAACGTCCATAAATTTATATGATAATATGTTGTATATTATAATTTTAAAAATTATCATATTCTTATTTAAGAATTCTAGCATTGTACTTTTTCTAGCACATTTTTTATTATTTACTAACAGTAATTAAAACTACAAAATCATAAGTTCATTAAATAAAAAATAAGACTTACAAAATTTTATAATTCTTAATATATTTTAGTTAATAAGAATATGTTTAAAAGCATGTATTAGAGAATATATTTCAAACATTTCTCTTTTTCATATCTACGCGCGTGATATCACTTCCGTCTCTAACATGGATAATATGCGTGCTTTCTAGTTGCTTAGCTTATCCACTAGTTACGTATGGACGAATGGTTGATGAAATGCAATGTCCTAGCAGAACAAAAAGTTATGTGGGAGTCTATTTTGCCTTTAGAAAAGACCAATTTTTGAAGCAGGTTGATATAATTAAAAGAAAATTATTAACATTTTTTTTAGTATTACACTATTATTTGATTATAAATTGTCATATAATTGAAAATGATTTTTTTTATAATAATTATATTTAGAGTAATTTTTAATTAGTTGATAATGTAAAAAAACTTTATAGTCATGATAAATCATAATTAAACTCATACAGTTTTTCATATAACTGTTTTTACGTTTTTCTTTATAAAATTATTTTTAAACATTTTTTAATTAAATAAGAAAGAAATTATACTAACATGAATTTAGAAAAAAAAAACATTAATAACAATAATATTTTTAAAAAATATAAAAATTTAAAACAAATTTAACGTTACTTTTTTTTAATCTTGACGAGTTAAATAATTAGATCTTTTATATACAGAAACCAATATATAACAGTCACTTTCTTTTCTTTCGTCCAGCAAAGCGCATTCAACAAATAACTTCTCATGTTTTTAAATAGGATGACTATGATGTACCAAAAAAGAAATGGAAATCATTGTTATCAAATCAATATTGTCGATGCATTCCAAAGAAGTCAAATTGCTTGTGTTCAAAGGAAACAAATTTTCAATTTCGTGAAAGAATATACTTGCATTTAGATAAAAATACATTGAGGAGGTCTTTTTCACCCTTTCAAAATGCAATCAATTGGGACAAAATTCTGATAAAATTTCCATTGCATCAACACAGTAACATTGCATAGCCAAACAATAAATTGTGAGTATAGGGAGAAAAAAAAAAACGAACAGTTTAGGTATTGATGAGATGGCATTAGACATTGAATGGAGTAGTAGTAGTAGTAGTCATGAAACACGCAAATTATTCATCCACACCCAGCAAGACATCCACTGAAGGGAGTGATTAACTTAACAACACTCTTAAGCTTGAGGCTTCTCTGACTTGAGTGGCTTCACAACTTCCCAGGTGAAGTCTGCATCATCCCTTCCAAAGTGTCCATAAGCAGCTGTCTTGAGGAACCTATGACCACCCCTCTTAAGGTCCAAGTTAATGGTGATCATTCCAGGTCTGAAGTCGAAATTCTCCTTCACAATTTGCAGAATCTCCTTGTCAGGAATCTTCCCAGTTCCATAAGTGTCCACAAACACTGACAAGGGCTCAGGGACACCAATGGCATAGGAAACTTGCACAATGCACCTTCTAGCAAGGCCATTTGCCACGACACTCTTTGCAGCCTGCCTTACAATATAGGCACCACTTCTGTCAACCTTGGTAGGGTCCTTCCCTGAAAAGGCACCTCCACCATGAGCACCCCAGCCACCATAGGTATCAATGATGATCTTTCTTCCAGTGAGACCAGCATCACCATGAGGGCCACCAATGACAAAACGGCCAGAAGGGTTAAGGTGGAAGATGGTCTTCTCATCAAGGTACTTCTCAGGAATGACAGGCTTGATAACATGCTCTTTAAGGTCCGCAGCAATTTGATCATTGCTCACAGTCTCATCATGTTGGGTGGAAATTAGGACAGTGTGGACACGAACTGGAACCATGGCACCATTGTCATTGTAGTACTCGACGGTTACTTGTGTCTTACCATCTGGCCTCAACCAAGCACAGGTGCCATTCTTCCTAACCTCTGTGAGGCGAGCACCAAGTTTGGTTGCAAGGACATGGCTGAGGGGCATGTACTCGGGGGTTTCATCGGTGGCATACCCAAACATGTGACCCTGGTCACCAGCACCAACCTCCTCTGGGCGCTTGGTGAAGTGGCCGTGCACACCCTGGGCGATATCCGGGCTCTGTTGCTCAATGTTGACCAACACCTTGCATTTGTCAGCATCAAGACCAACATCATCAGAGATGAATCCAATTTCGCGGCATGTGTCGCGGACAATCTTTTCATAGTCTACGTTGGCCTTGGTTGTGATCTCTCCGAAGACCATGACCATGTTGGTCTTGGTGCATGTCTCACAGGCAACCTTGCTGTCAGGGTCCTGTTCAAGGCACGCATCAAGTACTGCATCAGAGATCTGGTCGCACAGCTTGTCGGGGTGACCCTCGTTTACAGATTCAGATGTGAATAGAAAGGTTTCTTGTGCCATTTCTCAAGCTACAGAAAACAACACAATGTTTAGTATCACAAAGCACAAAAGCTTAAAAGAAGAAAAAAAAAGACTTCTCTTGGAGCTTTTGAACGGCAGATAACTAGAGATTCCAGATAATATTGCAAAAGGAATTAAATTAAAGAACGCATCTCTACAACAAATTGATAGAAAATCTCGAAAGTTTATGCCAAGGTTGAATTAAATATTAGTATATCTTGATCTACTTTTTGAAAAAGCTATTGGTCCTGAAAAATAATTGCAGACAGAACGATAACAAAGTGCGTGTCTGTGTGTGTATATATATATATATATATATCTAGAGCACCAAGTTGGACAGTAAATTGGATTTCAAGAAGGACAAAACTTAGATGCAGTTTTTTAGGTGTTTTGTTGCTATTCTCCAATCAGAATTGGAATTTTATTTTGGTAAAACCTATGACATGTAACTTTAAAATCAAACGGTTGTTACACATATTTCTGATATGAAACTCTAATTTAGAACGGAAACATTAACTGAAAATCTGAAATAGCAAAAACACGTAAGAACCTGTATCTAAGTTTGTTCAGAAACAGGAAAGCACAAGATACATCACAACAATAACAGTTTCAATTTAAAATTAGGGCCTTGGAAGAAGAAAAAATAGTCCTAATTGAAATCAGTCGTAAACGAACACAATGCTAGAGTTCAACAAGCAAAAAATCCAAATGAACAGAATCACATCCGGCATGAGGCATCAACACTAGATCCAGTGAGAGAAAAACAGTTAGAAGGGATAATTATTCTCCTGAAAGCATCAGATCTACACCGAAAAAGACCAATACTAAAAAAAAGAAAAAACTCAGCAGAAAATAGTAGTATTTCATTTGATATACTCAAACGACAAAAGAGGAAGCACAGAAGAAAGTGAAAAAATATAAATAAAACTCAGATCCATAACCGTAACGGTCTAGATAGGACAAAACAGGAAGCAGTTTAACTTGGTAAGCAAATGCTACTTACAGATATAAATGATGCAAAAGAAGGGTGATGAAGCTGAAACAGCGAGTGCAAATTAATGATTAGTTCAGTCGCTCCAAACTCCAAATCACTCCTTTGCTGTGATGTGGGAATCAGCAAAGGACGCTGTCTCGCTATTTATAGTCATCAATCCCCACATGACCGGACACCGGAACCTGAGGTGTCGCCGTTAGATTTCAAAGGAGTCGGTGAGACTGCGATTTGCAAGAGAGTGCTTCTGTAACTGGATATACTGCCAGTCACCCACCAACCCTAACCGAGAACGTATCCGTGTCGGTAGCACAATACGTTACAGGTAGATCCCATTATCATTTGTTCGTTAAAATTTAATTTAGTAACTTATCAAACATTTTTTTTATTAACATTTTTTACATAATTATTTAGTTAGATTATATAATGTATTTTATAAATAATAATAGAGAAAAGATGGTAAATAAAAAATAAATTAGAAAAGTAAGTTCATAAATACTGCAAGTAAAATACTGCCACGTCACGATTTATGAGTACTCCGGTTGGTGCAAACTGGCACGTAACGGTGATACGCGGTTGGTGCCTCACAGTGTCTCGTCTTTTTTATTACAGTATGATCTTTGCAAACGTGATTCGACAACAAAAAAATAAATCTTTGCAAACGTAACAATTAATGTAGTTAAAATTTAAATTTCCGGTGATATATTTCATCATGTTTGACATGTAAGTAAGGCTTATAAAATAAAAATATATGGGTTCTTTAATTTTTTTATTTTAGTTATGAGTTCTTCAAATTTTATTAATATATTTGTTATTGATTAATGACAAATAAATTTGTCACCAATTTTAATCTAAAGACAAAATATTAAAATTTAGATAAAGTGATATTTTTTAAGACAATTTTTTTATTAATGTAACAGTGAGAAAAGCACATGGTGTGATAAAATGATCTATTACTAAAATTAAAAAACGAACCAACAAAACTCACAACATAAATAGTTTTTTATTTATTATTATACAACATAAATAGTTAAGTTTTCAAGCACATTTGATCGTATGCATAAAAAAGGTATGTCTAAAACTTAGTCTTTAATTGTCGGTCAGACAATATCCTTTTTGGTATACATTTGAAAATAAATAATAATTCCATATTTGATTTATTTTTAGCATAATAAAATTCATTTGAATATATGATTTTTCTTCTTAAAAATTCAACTAGAAAATCATATAGTATTTAAATTATAATAAGGACCTGAGGCTGTTTTATTTTTAAAAAAATAAATCAAACTGTCATTCATATTTAATTTGCAATGACAATATGGGGTTTACTTATGACTTCCTCTCAAAGTACTTAAATTCCTTCTTTATTCTATACCGCCGTGGTTTTTTTTTTTTTTTTTTTTGTCAACCTAGAGCCATCAATTATGAGAAATATTCTACTTCTAGCTGTTAGACGCGTTTATCTTCCATGATTAGATAATTAATATTTTATTTTGTCAAATTTTCTGCACTGAGCTGACAATGTTTAATATGTAGAATACAATCAGTCGACTTGATAAGATCCCCGAACATTCAGTTGTTGGCAGTATCAGAAAATCACCTCACCTCAAATAAAATGTCATGAAAATATGTTGCTATTTGCTCTTAGAACATTGCAAATAATGTTTCTATTTTGAGCGCGTACTTGATTATATATTCCTTTCTTCCATGTTTAACTAAAGGAACCATGTGCGTTTCTAATCCAAAAGCACGAAGAGAGAGAGAGAATAAAAGGAACGTGAAGAGAAAGAGCACCGCATGCTTCTTTATGGGATATATGTTTTTTTTTTAATAATACAAGTGGAGTCAGTGTAAATTTTTTTACACTATAATTCAGTTGTAATTACATATAGTAAGCTTTTTAACTTATAATTATCTTAAAAGTTATGATTTTTTATTGGTTTGTTGACATCATAAAAAATGTACACGTGTATATTAAACTCCTTTTTTTCTTTTTCTTTTTTTTCACTGCGACAGAGAGAATAAAATTTTGTGAAACCAAAAAAAAAAAAAAAAAGCAGCTAAGAGCAACTTAAGGATAGAACTTTACAATCTGTGGACAAAGATACAGATGGAGTTCCCATTTCGTCCGCGTTTGAAGCTCTGAAAAATGGTATTTGATCTTCCACACTGTGAAGCTGATTATGGGCTACGTGGTGGCAACTAGCAAGTTTTCTACGCAAAGGTGGAGATCTGATACTCTGACACGGATCAAAAACCATAAACGTAGTAACGTGCATTTGTCTTATAGTTCGTTACAAAAACACGCTAGCACAACATGATATCGACCAGCCAAGACACAACTTGCCGGCATCTTATTTTTGTTAATTGTTTTTTTAAGAGAAAAGAAGATTAAAAAAAATTGTTACTAATAACTATTATAGTATTTCATTTATTTTGGTTGAAAAACATGAAGCATTACACGAATGAAAATGGATACGGTCGGATATATGGATACGGTCGTATTGCATATTCTTTTGAAAAATATTCACTGATTATATATATATATGCATAATAAACATAAATCCAAAGAATAAATAAAATTCTAATATTTCAAACCATTAATTTCCAAAAATAAATTGAAAATACATATATATACTTTTTATAACTTCACAAGTAACAAATATCGAGAGGTAGGGTATTATGATACCATACCCTATTTATTAATGAGCGGATAAAAAAATACTTTATCAATAGATAATAGATATCCATTTCAAATATCCATCATTTATCCATGACAAATTTTATCTCCCAATATTGGCAAGAATAAAATATTTTTTCATCCCTAGTATACAGTCAAGTTTCCCTTAACATTTCCCGTATTTAAACACCTAGTTTTTCTTTTGAAGCTTCGCGTGTGAAATCTTCATAGGAAGTATGGCTGGACTTGGCGTAAAGATTAAGAAAAGTATATTAATTAAGGATTTAGTTCTTCTGAGTTAAAATTGAAATTATGGCGTATCTCTTCATACATCATAACAACTACAATTAAAATCCTCACATAAATTCTTTTGAAGTAAATTTATTTCTAAAGATAGTAAATAAAAATATATTATTTTTAATTTAATGTAATCTTAACTCACTTTGATACTCCAATTCTATGTCAACCACTTTGTAATTAATGAGATTGATTTTGCTTTGAGAGACCCGGTGAAAGCACGATTGTTGAAAAATAGTACTAGTAATAATTGAAGACTCGATTTCCAAAATGAGTTTCCTAATGCCAAGGGGGAAGCTCAAGATCCTTTAGCACTCCCCAGTCCCCTGAGCTCAGCCAAGAATGTTGCTATGTAGTGACCAATTCGGCTACGAGCAGAAAAGGAAGAGAGAGATTGGGAAAGTGAAGAAAACAGAGAGCTGAGATGTCGCCGAGGTAGGGGCCACGGTGCATGCGCCATTCGGCTAACCGTTGGTCCTCCACCGTCATTGTTCCGTTCACCGATTCCATTTAGCTCCTTCAACAATGCAGTGGCAGTGAGGTAGGGTTTAAGGCTTTAAGCATTAGTCCATTGAGCAGAAGTGAAGAATTTATAAGCTTACCAGTTAGACAATTTGTATAAATGGTTGAATTTGTAATTTGCTTTTAATTGAATTTTTAGTTAGATTTTAGCAAAGTACAGGAATTTATTTGATATTTTCAAACAATTTACAGATTAATTAAGTATTTTAGTTAATTGTTCAGTTTCCTTAAAAAAAGTAAATTGTTTAATTATTTCAGAATTTTTAGATGAATCCATGTATTTTCATGGAACCTTGATGAGAATCTTAACTAAAAATAATTTACAAACTTGGAGATTCAGTTAAGAATTTGGTAAGTATAAGGACTTTGTAAAAAAAATAAAGTTAATTATTTTTTTCCTTTTCACCTTTTCCAATATTTCTTTGATTTAATTGTACTTTAGCCAGCTAAGTCCTCCCTTTCATTTGTTTCCAAATACGAGAGGGAAAAAAGGGAATAGGGTCTCTATCTCAAGTCAGAGAAAAGATACTTGTCCCAATATGAATTCGTCCAGTTCAGGACTTAAACACTCCTTTGCATTCAAAAAAAGTTGTAAAAAATATTATACCAGATCTCCACCAGGAATTCCACACGTTCTGTTGCTTATATATTTTATAGCATGTTTGTTTAATACCAAGTGGTTGTTCGTAAAAGCAAAAATAAATTTTACCGTAACATTTAAAATTACATTTCAAGGTGAACAAAATTATCTTAAGAATGAAATTTTGACTTATTATATGTAAAACTAATTCTAGTTAATTCAATCGCAAATAATTTTGTTTAACATAATTTGCAAACTGATTGGTATTTCAAAATTCATTTAAAATTAATTCTACGAAATATAGATAAATGACACCCTTGATCTATTATTATTATTATTATTATTACTGATTCTTTTCAACATTCCGGACACCCAAAACACCTGACAAGGACTAGTGTCTGGCCTGGCCGCAGAAAGGTAATACAATTGCAGAAGGTAGATGATGAGTCAGTAAATCACCTAAGAAACAGTGCCACTTTCGTACAAAGCAAACAGTACAGTTGGCATATGAACAGGTCTTTGATCAAAATCAAGGTATACCCCAAAAACCAAAAAAAAAAAAATACGAGCCCATTCTGGCAATGGCGTTTGGCCTTCAACAAAACGTCAAAGTCACATTCCAGCTTGATATACTTTAAATCTTAAATCCGATATAATTCAATAACCTAAGCTAAAACCAAATTCACATGTTCATATTGCAGTTCAACCACGGCTTTAGCCGGCCAGTTAGTTCAACTGCGTTTGATACTTCACGTTTCAAAATCACGGTGAAGCAAAACTAGGAAAATAGTTTATTACCTCCCCCTTTTCGCCAAACACCTCGCACAGGAGGCCCTCCTCCAGAGTCATCCTTGTTACCTTCTGAGCCGTCTGTTGTTCCAGGATCTGATTGATCAAGAAGGGCTGAAACAGAACCATCACCAAGGCGTACTCTCAGGAACTTAGAAGTTTTCTTGCGTTGCTTGTTCCCACCACCCCCATCGTCTTTACTTTGATTAGATAAACTGTCGTTTGATGTTTCAGTCTTCCCACCAAGCTTCATCGTAGGTTGACTACCAGAATTCATATCAATCCGCTGCTCAATTTTTAATTTGCCTCCTTCACTGCGGTAATCACCCCTTGATAGCACCTCCGCTTTCTCTTCTGAAGATTTATAATTTGCCTGTAGCTGATGTACAGTGCTTAAAAAGTTATTTGCTAATTTCTCTCTGGAGTTACTCCCCCTACTATCTACAGACTTACCTTTACCTTTCTTGTTTACGTTACTGTCTTTGGAATGGGTGCTAGTGCTGCCTCGAACCAAGTTAATTTCTGGGAAAGCATCTCTTTGCAAACTTGCGTTGTAAGCCTCAACAAGCTCTTTCTGTTTGTGAGTATCCGGGCATAGTCTTGCCAACTCAAGAACAAGATGAGACAAGCCAAACTGCTGTACATAGTCCAGATATGTACCTGTATCTATTGTGCCTTGGCGATATTGGGCAGATATGTCTTTAAATATACTGTATCTTTCTTCATCAAAATCAAGAGCACCACGAATCTTTTCAACCAAAGACTTGTTAGCGGATTGAACATTTTCCACATTCAATGAAGACTGGCTGCTGGCAGGTAACTTACTTACTTGTGCAGCAGAAACTGGAGGAAAATCAGAAATTGAAACTTCAACAGAATTGTTCTCCATGAGATTTGGAGCAGATGCAGAGTGAACAATTCTTACATTGTCACGTGTGTTCCTCGATGAACCAGCAGGAAATTGTCCATGAGCAGTTCTCTGTGTAGCCTGAATAGAACCAGCATAAGTTGATGATGACGGTCCACTGTTAATTACTGTTTTCATCTGCCCAGTGTTACGAGACAGTCCAAGGACATTATTTGTTGAAAGTTTAGATTGTGAAGGATTACTTGATGACTGTACCAGTCCACGACCTGCTGCTGGCCAAGCATTACCAGAATTGATAACGGATACAGTTCTGTTGCCATGCCGACGCAGACGTGCAGCCATAGTGTTACTAGATGAACCTTCCAGTTCATGTTTGGACCTTTGTTGGCCATTGCTGGAAATTATGGGTAGTGGTGGAAAGGAAGAATCTTCCAGAGGTCCATTCCTAGAGCTATGCCCCAAGGCTTGAAGGTATCTTGCAGATGCTTCAGAACCTGCAGCTAATGATTCAAATGGCTGAATGAGAGCATCAATATCATCATTCCCATCATCAACGGCAACTTGCCCACTACTTGATGTCGATTGATCAAGAAATGTTTGCTCTGCATTAGCTGTTTCCAAACTAGCTTCAATGGCCATAGAAAGTTGATTTTCAGTATCACGACGAAACGTACGACCTCTTCCGCGGCGTTGCTCATGTTCATTACCATGTCTGTATCGGAAGCTTGTTGGTATCTGTAAGGGAGGAATGAAAGCTGTTACTTCCATAAGGGAGTGAGAAAGATTTAGGAAGCAACTTGTCATTGAAAACTAGCAGTATCAATGGACATGAAAAGTGGGTTAAAAAAAAGAATGTCATTATACTTGCCTGAAGAGCAGCATTACGCTTAGACCGTGACATCCGCCCTCCATGTTCAATAGCATTATGCCTCTAAGCCATAAACAAGGAAAATGAAATTCAACAATGAAGGAATAACACCAACACATGTAATAATTTTACAGTATAAGATAAAAATAATCAGCACCCAAACGCACAGACATGGAGAATCATTAAGCAGGTGCATGAACAGCACACAGGCACATTCCAAACAAATCATTAAAAACAAGGGACAAATCAGAAAAGATCCACGTGATATAATTAATCAGTCACCTTCATCTCTGCTTCAGATTGAAAAACAACAAATTTCTTAGCCAGGCAAGCCTCATCTTCACATAAGAAGTGCTCTTGACGGAAGTGAATCTGTGTAATAAGACATATGTTAATACAAATATTTCCAGTTCAAATGACAGAAAAGCTCTCGTAAACCCATTTAGTTAATAATTTAAAGAAAAGCCTAATGTAGATATCTTGCCTCTAGGTCATCATAATTCTTATAGTACTCATACTGCCCTGGATGCTGCCTGCATTAAGAAGTACAAATATGAATCTTAAGTTTATGACACAACTATTGAGCATGGGATTAGCTTAGCTGTTACCTTTGGCATATATGACAAGTATAATGTTCTGTAGACATATGCATGTATAATTCATTGTCTCCATAAAATGGGGTTCTGCAGAATTCACACATGGGATGCCCCATGAAACCGCCTCTCTCACTCTCACTTCCATCCACCTCAGAATCACCTGAGATTACGTGTTGATTCAACTGTGCTTTGGTATATAGTTTTTGCTCACATATAAAAACCTATGTCATAGAAATGGTTCCAAGTCTCAGAATCAATCAAAGAGCAAAACAAAGGTTGCAAATTCTTGTTATCCAAGGAATTCATATGGGACACATCATGAAATTTCACCTTCCTTCCTTCTAAACACAAATTGCACATATGCAACTTATGACGGTGGAATAAATGACCCTTCAACTGCCCTATATTCCTAAACTTTGCTCGCCGCCTTGAAGCAGCATCCTGTGGTTGATCCTCAATCTTGTCACATACATTGCACGAAAGCCTGCACATAGCCTTGATCATCCTGTAATGGTCCACATCATCAAAAAATGCATTTGTATCCTCATGGTACCAATATGATCCAACCTTGCCCTCCCTCGCCTCCAAAGGAAGGGTCGAAAAATCATTGATCATCCTCGTATAATCACCTAGAGCCTGGAAATATACAGTAAAATCTTAAATCCACAAATTAAAAGATAACCAATTACAACAACGTAAAATTAACAAAAGAAGCCCTACTGCCAAGGTTCTAAGCAAACATGACAGGGTTGCAGGCGACAATTCTGAATTACAACTATGGTTTCCAAACCAAGTAAGTTTTCCGAGTCATTAATGGATAAATTCAGAAGTTTAGAAACGACAATAAGCAAAAAAAAAAAAAAAAGCTTCAAGGACATACATGCTACTCTGGATGCATTATAAACAAGTTAATGAAGAAGAAAAAAACAAGCACGCCATGTTTAAATTTCTTGTCCCAAAATGCAGGAAAGATAAGCTGCGCAAAGACAAGTGACAGTAATCTCAGTAGTAGAAAATTCACAATATGCTTCAAATTAGGGATAAATTCTACCCTTGAATAACTCGGAACAACTTCAAACTAGAGTTAAGAGATGTGAACGATTCTTCTAATTCATAATGATAAAATAAAATATACATGTCATAACCGAATACAACAGTAAGCGTGAATGTGGCACGGTTAAGACTGAAACTCAGCCAATCCAGACCACAAAGAGTAGCAATTAGCAAAAACTCCAGGTTTAGGGCAACATATGCAAAACAATTTCATCTCACCGATTAGTAACAAAAACGAATAAATTGGGCATTGGGTATACCTTGGTGACGAAAACGAGGTTGCATTCGGTCTTGCAGATGCAGCAACGGCGATCGTCGCAGATGAAACGGAGACGAGCGACGCACGTGGAACACACCTCCCGGTGCAAACAGGGTCCGTACGCAACCCATTCCAAAGGCTCAGCGCAAACGGCACAACAGTCATCCATCTCTTCTCCTCTCCTCTTGAAACTTGATTGTTGAACACAGAAAGCGCAAACCCTAGTTCCAGTGCCCGGATCACGACACGAGGTTAGGTTATTGCAATAAGCAGAGAGAGAGAGAGAGATCGATTGGGATTCTAGGGTTTGAAACGATTGGGATTCCTGATTCCTGATCTTAAAATTATTTTTTGATTTAAATATTGGAGTGTGCGTGGGGCGAAAGGAATTTTATCACTGGGAGGGAGTTGGAGAGGTTCGGAGAAGGATCAGCTAAATACGTTATAATAAGATCAAAATGTGTGTGCTTTGATTTATTTTAAAATCGAAATAAAAAAATATAAAAGGGTTGAAAAAAGACCATAAACACCCGCCACCGCCTTGTCAAACCAAATCCCAACCCTCTCACCCTTGCATCTCTTTTTTCTTTTTAGGAAAAAAGAAAACTTGGAATCCGATGGTGAGGATATGTCGATATGATGAGATAAAATGCATTTATTTTTACCTTTTTTTTTTCTTCAAAAAGTTTAAGAAAGTTAGATTCCTTAAGGTTAGCTTAAAGATAGGCCCAAAACTGAATAAGCATTTATAATAATATTTTCAGATTATCCATCATCAAAATTCTTCCATTGACAGTAAGATTCAAATTAAATCAATTTTTGTTGGTTAATAAATTGTTTGATTTTTTACTATATTAATAAGATATGTTTATCTTATCCAATTTCCTAACAATAAAATTAATAATCTATATTGTTGATTTGTCACCATGCTACCATTGAAATTGGATTGTTACATCTTAGTCTTCTTATAGGAATGATTACACTACATGCTTGATGGATGAGAGGTAGATTGACTTAATAAAGGATTATCTTCCAACAAGAGTGTTGCAAATGGTTAATAACACGACTATAATGATGACTACAAATTAGGATGATATTATAGCTTGGACGAAGTTGAATAATGGAGTTTTCAACATGAAGTCTGTGTATGAGGTGCATGGAGCTTTGCAGAACCAAAATTTTGATCTTTTTAAGAGGATTAGCAAATGGAAGGGTCTTGAGAAAGTGAAGGGATTTTTATGGAAGCTTGGCCATGAATGTCTACTAACGAACTCTAAAAGAATGCAGTTTGGAATGATCCACTTGAATTTGTATCCCACTTGTAAAGTTTTGGAGGAACATCTATTCCACTTGTTCAGAGATTGCCCGTAATCAAAACTAGTCTGGCAATTTTTCATTGGAATTGATGAAGGGGGTAATTTTTATACAATGACAATTTACAATTTATTTCATTGGAATTGTGCTCAATACTATTTGGTGGAACAGGAATACAATTATATTCCAAGGTGAGAAGTGGACTGTTGAAGTGGTGATCAAGAAGGCTTGTAATATGACTCATTCTTACAAAGATAACTTGATGAGGTTTGAATCTTTAGCCAAATTTGGACATTGTTTAGTTATTGAAAATGGTAGAATGTTGGCTTGTGGAGGAGTCGTCTGTGACCACACGGGATTTTTCATTTTCGGATTCATCTCGAATTTGGGAGGAAGTTCAATCTTAGTAGTAGAATTGAAGTATATATCATTGAGACTATAACTAGCCTGGTCAAGAGGATACAAAAAGATAAGAGTGGACTATTATTCACAACTTGTAGTGCATTTTCTTTCAAGAGAATTATGCATAATGACACACCCATAATAGTGTCCAATCTATTCATGCTCGTGACGACACTATCACCTGGAACCACATTATCTGAGAAACAAATCAAGTGGCGGACAAGTTAGCTAAGTATGTTTTCACAGCAACTCATGAGTTACATGTTTATAATTTTGTCTATTTTGTACCGTTTGATTTAACTGAAACTTTTTTTCTAATAGACTTTGAGACCTTATTGATAATTAATCTCTGCAAAAAAATCTAATTAATCACTTTAAACGAATGTTTCCTCCTAATCATTTTTCTTTTTCATCTATAAGATTTGAACTTGAAATTCTATACATGGGATTCAAATCTATTTATTCTTAGATCAATTGATAAAAAAATATGTTAAAATATTAATCATATATTTTTTACTAATGAATAAAATTATTTACTTTACCTCAAATTTAAATGAGACAAATATCAATGAAATAAATTGTAAAAGTTATATAAGTTTTAAATGGGAAAACAATGACTTTGAAATTAACACTTGATATGTCTTTTAATGGTAAAACTTTAAAGAGAGTGTCAACAATGCTTTTTCTAAGAATTTAATATATTATTTTAACACATTTTATTATTGGTTTAAATTTATCAAAAATAATAAAATTAGGAGATACTTATTAAATAAGAAATAAGACCTAACAAAATTTGCAATTTCAAATATATTTTAGGTAATGCTAAAAAAGTGCATTAAAGAGTCTATTATTAACATTTATGTTTATGTATGTTATAATGTACTCCTTCCTTTTCAAGATGAAAAAATGTTTTAGCATTAAAAAAATCATATTAACTGATTATAATAGTTTTAATTAGATGTTAAAAGTTTATTCCAATTTTTCTCCTAATAAATTACTAGTCTTATAATTGTTGAATACTATGCCTGTCAATTTTTCAACTTCTACCATTAACGACTTACAAGTAATGTGTTATGAAGACTACAAATATTTTAGTAAAATTATGCAAAAAATAACTTATTTACCATTGTTTTTAACACGTGTAAAAAATATTAAATATCAATTATTTAAAAATAAAAGCAGTAGTTTAGTTTTAATTATGGAAAACATGTGTACGACTAATTATAGTCATTTCAATCATGTTTATTATAAATGCAAATATCATAAAAATCAAGTTGAATTGTAATCTCAAAAATTTTAAATTCTTTTTGAAAATAAAACAACATATTTTGTTTGATAAACTTTTTGTAAAAAAACAAACAACAAAATTTTCAAAAACACTACCGGACGATGTAAAAACGTTTTTAGAAAACACTATATCTATTAAAATCTAAAACAAATTCACACTCTTGATAAGATAAAACTAAAAGTAAGCAAGTAGTAATGCATGATTTTTTATATTAGTTTATCTTTACCACTGAAATTATCTTTAATTTTTGACAAATTACAAAGTTTTACAAACTTCTCACAAGTTACAAGTATAATTCATTATCACGTATGACTCTTACAAATCAAGTTTTACCCTAAACTTGACAACAATCGGATATTTTTTGTCCTAATAAGCTATTGTTGGATTTAAATATGAATGTCTTGCAAATGGATATACAGTCAACTCTTTAGCCTTTTCTCTCAATATATTCAAAGTGTTTTAAGAACTTTTGAATTTTACAAGAATATACAAAAAAAAAATTATAGAAAGAATCAAATGAATGTATAAGCACAAGATTTGTATCTTCTTCAAAGTTTTTGGTATTTATAACATTTGTATATGTTGTCTATAACATTTGGATTTTTCACTTAATCTCATGTGATGATATTGGTGGTTGGGAACATTTAATGTTCACATTAAATGCACGTCCATTCTTCATACACAAAGTCCTCTCTCATTGGTTTTTGTGTTGAGCACTTAGCAAAAGATCACTTCTCATCCATGAGAGGAAAATGTGCATGGCAAATCACATCTTTTGATGGACATGTGCTGCTTTTAGATCTTTGACTTCATTTATTTTTCATAGGATTTTTTCAAATCTTAGAAGAATAATATTTTTGTAAAGAGGATCTCAAACAAATACTGAATAACTTCTTAAATGTTTCTCTTAAATGTCTAATTAGATCATGATTCGTGTTTATTTTTATTTGAAAAATCATACGCAAATTAGCAAAAATATATTTTGATGATGCATGTTTTTATCATTTGTATTTATTTATATCTAATCAAAATCATTAGAGTGATGATTCATCTTCAATCATAAAATAACTTTTTACTTAACACCTATAAAAAAATAAATAACTTTTTTACGCATGATTGTTACCATCAATTTTAGAGGAAATAAATTATGAGAAACATACCCACCATAAAAAATTCACGAAAAATTAGTACGTTTCACAATAATAATTTTTCATTATTCATAAATTAATTTCTCATCCAAAACCTATAAAGTTATAAAAATTGTTTTAAAAATAAGTATTTTAGAAAAAAAAGACTTGAGATATCAATGTTTTTTTAATCTTTTTTTCTTTTGTTTTCATCTTGTTCAATATCTTTTTTCCATTTCACAATCTTGATTTGTGCTTTCTACCACCTCCATCAATTATTTGGGTAACCTCGTTTAGTTACATTATAAATAATAGTAAAAAACATCATGCATAATTATTCCACCATAATCATGGTGAAATTATTTATTAAAAGTTGTAAAATAGTTTCTTAAGTAATTTTTCTATAGCATGTTTATCCCAAAAAAAACTGAAAAAGATATTTAGATAGTTTATTTTGATATCTTTGTACAATTTTTTAAATTTGAAGAGGAAACGACTATTTATGTGAAATAAACTTTAACCAAACGTGCTAAGTCTCAATATTCAGGCAATTGGTATTGGAGATGACAGTTTTTGAATGTGCTCAAGAGAGCAGAGTTTAGATTTCTGCTATTTGGAGTTTTTGGTTCTTTCACCGCAGTAATTGTGATTTGTGGCTTTGCTAACGAGTGATTCAACGTGTTATTAAACATATATCTAGATGTTACAAAAAAAGAAACAAACATATATCTAGTTGAGTAGGTCTCTCAAAGTAATTTTGTTAAACATACTAAACATCGTAATTTTACTGTTAAATTTGTGCAAACCGAAAGAAATTTCCTACGATAGGAACCAGCAAAATTTTCACGTACAATTAAGCATCGTTCTTGAAATGTGAAATTGAGTATTGTTCTTGATGTGTGAGACCATGTATCCGCAACAAACAAGCATGTCCTTCCTATGACAAAAATGCTCGAGGGAACAATCTGGGGAGAATCGTATTTTTGGCTCGGACTATCCAGATGATACACGCCATATGGCAAGGGGCATGGATTACTGCCAGGCACAAATACCTGCATTGTATATATATAGATTAATCAGCAAAACCATTTTTATGCAAGAAAAAGCAAATTCGAATTTATAGAGTGTGTCACCCACCATATAGGAGCCCACTTGTTATTAAGCTCCAGAAAGGGATATGGCCACCTGTTAGGGAACAACAACATATGCTTACAACTAATATTGTAGACCAAAGCTTGTGGCTTATAAT
The DNA here is from genome assembly GCF_000004515.6 of Glycine max. Lineage (NCBI taxonomy): Eukaryota > Viridiplantae > Streptophyta > Magnoliopsida > Fabales > Fabaceae > Glycine > Glycine max. Next base: position 43,735,698 of record NC_016090.4, on the reverse strand, counting down.
GGAAACAAGGGAAATATAATTATTGTACCATTTAAAACCAAAGGCGTGGATGACCCATTGAAAAATGACATAACCACAACTCCAGAGAACAAAATAGGAGACTCTAAACCAAGGAAATGGCTGCCAATGAATGCACCAATATCATAAGTCACAACCGTGAGCTGATAAGTGCCTAATGCTTTTAAACCAGAACTTCATAAAATTTTGGAAAAAACTTAGATGCAATTTCTTTAAGAACTTTTGGTACTGTTCTTCAAAGTTTCACTTCGGTAATCTCTACACTAAAGGTTTGCATTAAAAAACAACACAAGTTATTGAGAGGTAAAACTCTAATTCTGATTGAAGAACAATATCAAAAATACCTTTCTGTGTGTCTGCATTTGAGTTTTGTCCTTAAAATTTATTTATGGGTGATGGCACTTACTAAATTATTAAGAGCTGTATCCAAAAGGAGGAAAAATGCATTCAATGCGTGCATGCAACTCATCAACTGTAAAGTTAGACCAATAAAAATCGATGAGAATTTCTTTCTTAAAAGGGTCAATTATTATGCAATCAATAGTATAGACAGAATTGTCAAGGTTTTTGATGAGGATAATGTACTCTGTGGGAGTGAAATGAGCTGAGTAGGTGAGTGAAATCATTATGTGACTTATTTATTCAATCAATCGAGAGTATGAGGAGGAATTTGTAAATAATTTTTAGTTGGAAGCAATTTTAGTGTTTGTATGCAGAAACACAGTGAATGAAAGGAGAATTATGCACTAGGAACAAGAACTGTTATTTTACAGACGGGTTACAGCTACACTCACTGGGCTTAGTCTTTTAATGAGAAATTTGTAATAATGGGACTACAACACCCCAAACCCAAAATACAATGTTTGTTAGTCTGTTAAATGAAGTAATCAATTCAATCTGAATATTGTCGATAAATTAGAAAAAAAAATAAAAGAATAAGAAAAGGAAATAAAAAACTCTTCAGACTTGGTTCTGTGATGGTTATGCACTGCAAAAGCTAGCCCAAGTGAGTTATGCTTGCCTGTGGCTTAAAGCTATTTTCTGACATTTGAACTTTAGACTTTAACTTAATCACAGTCACTATTTCTCCGTGTAACAGTTTCGATCAATCGATATACAATTGGGAATATTCCATCCTTTTTCCACATGCACTTGATAAATACTAGTAATTAGGGAAAACATCATACACAATCCTTACATTTACAAATTAGAAAAGTCTATATCAAAAACAAGATTATATTATATGATAATACATATGGACACTCTCAAACTCCTACATCCCACAATTCCTTACCATTATTCCAATATCTCAACCAAACCTCTCAATCCACCACATACCATACCTTGAATAATTCCATAATACAGACAAGCAACTGTTCTTTTTACAGTCTTTCTGATTCGCCTAGTTTCCTATTAAACACAAACTTACTTATCTTGCATACCTCGTATGTAACTATGCAGCTTGATATCAATCATTATAAGTTATAACAACAAATAAAATAGAAATTTTGCTCAAACCCAAACACAGATAAAATCAACTAAGTGAAAGCTGTTTGCTAACACATTTAGGCCAAGGAAGCTATATTAAAACCATCATCAAGTATCTCATTCTAATTTTCCAGCAGAAACATTGAATTCGAAGTGTTTGACTAACCTGATATATAGTTTGCATGACGAAACCCCAAAACCCTGCTCTTTGTTGAAAGTCCTCTTCAACATAACGGCTTTCCAACTTGTTGGAAGTGATTAAGTTTGTAGAGATTGTCTCTTCTACATCCCTTCTCAGAAACTCAGCCTTTGCTCCATTGTGAATGACAGGTTTATTAAAGAACCGCCAACATCCATATGCAGATACAATGGTCCCCAACTGAAACCAAAGTTCCAAAGAAGTAATAAATGCAAACTACACTAGATGCTAATAATAAAAAGAACAAACTTAGATGCACATTTTTGGGTATTTTTGGTGCTATTCTCTGAATAAAATTTGAGTTTCATCTTGGTAATTTATGTTGACCTTTAATATAAACTTTTGCCATCCTTTACTATACAAATCATCAAGGTGAAACTTCAACTTTGATCAAAGAACAACACTAAACACACCTAAGAAACTAAGCTTTGTTCTCATAAAAACAGCAACTATTTTATAGTGTTCTACTAACGTGATTCCCACTCCCATTGCATCTTAGATAACGAATTTAAAACAGATGGGATTGTCAATTTGTCATCCTTGACATACCGCAAAATATATGGTAACCAATATGAAAGTCCACCTGCAAATAAATGCAATACAATTAAACAGTATTCAACTCTTCAAAGTATAACAATCATATATAAACACTACAATTGGCATGCTATCCAATTCCTTCCATAGTTTTCTAGTCAAGGGAGTACATTACAATAGAAAGAAAAACAAGTAAAAGAAAATAACATCGTAATGGAAACGGAAACAAGTTGTACCCTAGGCATGCCATTTCTTAATCAGGTTAAAGTCTTTGGCATCGAGACGGTAGCACAATTTCTTAATTATAGGAAATAAAACTAAGATTTAGATAGTAAAGATTGAAAGGGAAGAAGAGCATACTCAGTATAGTAAAAAAAGATGCTTGAATCATATTTGAGAACATCCCAGAGTAAGAAGAGGAGCATGATCACAAAGGAAAGGAAACGGATACAAAGGAGGCAAAAGGGGTGAAGTCCTCGCCAACAACTTGTCCATAGCTGTGGGGTGCTGATGTGACCTCTGTGCAACACACTCACGACCACTTCATCAAAAGGCTCGCAAAGGTGGTCTCAAAATCTCTTCGGGAAGCTCTTTCATTCATTTCCACTGCCCACAAGGCACCTAAAGAGGCAATGCCAACTATGCCATAACACACCAATCGTACCATGCTGTCTCCAATGCCATCATGACTGTTGTTGCAGTTAGTTACATACCTCTTTGGGGTATGTGTTCTGAATTTTCATGGGACTGATAGTTTAAGGTTGGCTGTCAGGTTTGGGATCTTTTGGGCTGAACTTTGACAACAAAAAAAAGGTTAGAAACGTTCAGAAACATTTTACAATTGGTGTTGGTGTTGAATTCCAATTTTGGGTATTGGAATTCGGATGAGACAAAGTTTGGACGAGGATGTGAAAGGGAAAAAGAGTCTTAAAATTGTGAAATACTATAGCATAAACTAAGAGAATTATAAAATGTAGACCACTCTCACTACTCACTACAGACTGGTTTAATGATCTGTGACTCTGTTACTAAGTATCTGGTCCCAATCTTTAAAGTATGAATTCCAAAAAAAATAAAGTTTTATAAGCAACTTGGGCCCTTTAAGTTGTTATGTATTTTTTGGGATTGCTTTAGGCACCCTGAAAATTGTTGATACACCCATCACAAGATGAACAATTTCAATATTGTTCTTTCATAGGTTAATTATGTTATAAAATAATTAATATTATTATATATAACACAAATTTTTTTAATGTATATTTAATGAACATGTAAATTTAGATAAATTTTGTGATAATTATTTTTGATCTAATAATTAATGTGTTTACATATATAAAATTTTATGAAACCTATGATTTTTATTTAAAATTTATATATGTAAAAAAAATATTATTAAATAAAAAGTAATTATAATAAGGCTAAAAAATACATTAGTAGATTGTCTTAATGATGTATTTTTTTTACATATATATATATATATATATATATATTTATTTATTAAACAAGTAATTTTTATTTATAATTTATATATGTAAATAAATTAATTATTATATCAAAATTAATTGTCACAAAAATTATTATGTAAATTTACATGTGCATCAAATATACATTAAAAAATTTAGTGTTATATAAAACGATATTAATTATTTTATAACGTAACTGACCTATTAACCCAATTGATTAGAATTGCTAATAACACAAAAATTACATATTTCATTTCTGCACAAAAGAACAATACTAAAATTGTCCATCTTATATTGGATGTACCAATAATTTCTAGATGCACAAAGCAATGCCCGTATTTTTGCTATGATTGTCCTGCCTTCTGGCTATGGATTATTACAATATCCATACCAATAAAACCAAAAAGCCCGTTTTGTATTTGGATTTTATGCAGCAAGGATTGAGGTGCTGATCCCACGAAAAACTATGTAGTTGGGTTATGATAATGCTTGTATCAAACTAAGTAAGTGATTAATGTGTTGAAATTAAAGTTGAATAGTTTGGATATTATTTGAGTTTGATATTTGATAGAATTTTTTTTTTGTCAGACTTTATTTATCTTTCGATCGAACTCCGAATTAATCAAAATTATTTTCTCTAATGAATCAGAGGGTTAAGACAAAAAAAAATTTCTAACAGATTTGGTGGGAGACATATACTTGACTCATAAAATTTGGATATGCTAAATGTCTAATATTAGAATAATTATATAATATAAAGATCATGTAAATACCAACAAAGATTGATTCAATTGATAAGAAATAAACTCATATTTTTAAAAGAATATGAATTTTGTTCTCGTTATTGATGTAAGGATCCTATTAATAAATAATTTATAAATACTAATAAATATTCTTTAAGTTTTATGATTTATCTAATACTAATGAGTTCCGAGACTCAACTCAACTAAATTTTTATTCATAAAAAAATTTATGTTAATATAGATAATATATTTGCAAGTGTTTATATATAATATTAATTAATATTATATATTGCTTCAGTCTACATTTTAAATTTAAATTTATCTTTTTTTTCCTTTCTCTTTCTTAGTTAGATATTTTATTGTACAATTATAATTTCTCATATTTTACATGTGAATCTAAGAAATAGTACGTGGTTTTATATAAGTCGCCTGTCTCTGGGTGGCTTCTAGTATCTTTTTTGTGTTTTTCAATCGGTTGACTTCAATAATATTCCACAGCTAGCTGTTATATTCTCTTCATAAAAAAACTGAGATATGAGGCTCCTCTACTTTCTAGCTAGCTACCTAATCGCAATGCAAGTGTTATTCGTGAATCATTAATATGATTAATATCATCACTACTTCAACTCCATGTACTGCAGTCATGGGCCTTTTACTAATTATAGTATTAATTTATCATTCTGGGCGCTATATTCGATTTTTCTTCTAACTGCAGTGTATTTGGATGCATTTTTAATTATTAGATTCTGATGAACTTTTAGGGTTACTCTAATTGCTGAGAAGGAAAATGTGTACACTTGCATTACATTTATCATCATTTATTAAAACTTCACGTGTTTCTTCCTGCGGTTGTGGGGTTGACAAGCGACAAAGTGATTAATTAGATTATATACAAAGTCTCTTCCCAGCTTCAATGGTATAATACTATGATATAATTTTCATCATGTGCATGTGACGCGAGCACGTAATCTGTTTTTTTTTTTCTCTCAACTAGTTGCTATCTATACCACAAGTGAGATTAATATTCTCATGGTATTAACTAACGTCATATTATTTGTATAAAATCCATAACATACTATTAATATAATATGAGAGTATTTAAATTCTATTAGTGAATATTATAAAAAAAATTGATATGATTGATGTAAGCAAGATATTGTTTATTATACATATATTTCCTATTAAATGAGTTTTGTATAAACCGCGTGAATGAACTTATATGTATTAATTTAATAAAATTTACCTAATAAGAAAAAATATATTAAAGTAGGTCAAAACATTTTTTTGGTATATACAAAGACCACGCGCCTGATAACAAACTTCAATAAACCCGCGTTTGGCACTGATAAATCACGTTACACTTTTTGTTTGTGTGTGTCTATATATATATATATATATATATATAGTATAAATCTGTTTTAGCTTTGATGGTATTGTTTTGCAATCGTGCATATATTGGGAAACTATGCTAATACTGAAAAATAATTATATGATGTGCAACTAATATTATTCCGTACGTAAAAAATTTATTCATCTTTATCTCGGGAGAAAAAAATGTTATGCCTGAAGCCCCATACACGTTTTCATATCTATACTAATAGTTAAAGGGATATTTCTTTTAATAACTATTTTTTGTCTTCATTTTTATAAGGATTATTTTATCCTTCAAAATTTACATTTTTGTCTGTTTATGTAACCACTCATGTTATATAAATGGTTCATGAAAATACTCACTTTATTTTGTATGAACGAAACCACAACAAATGCTCTATATCGTAATTTGGAGCAAGTTTTGATGCAACATGGCAGAATAACGGGGAACAAGAAGATTGCGGAGGCATGGAGATAGACAACATAGAGTCCTATTGCAGGAACACTAAGGAGGACCAAAAATAAATGTGTGTAAATACTGTTTTTACAATTTTTGGTGGTTTTCAAGTAAAAAAAAATTGTGCTAATGCTATTGAGCAAAAGTAATTAGCAAAACAAAGAGAAAGGAATTGGATATTGGTGGTTCACTAGTTCCTAGCTTCTTTCTCACTTTATGCCTAGATGGTAAAACAAATCATCTCTAAATTGTGTTAATAACCTTCTTATATAATTATTTTCATCTCTTTTCTTATTGTCTTTATATTTTTGTTTTGACAATATACAACCATCCTTCTCCTCTAGCATCAATATACATAACCATCTCTATTAAATTAAATTTAAAATTGTCTATTTTTTTATTTTAAAATTCATTTTCATTTTATTATTTCTTGATTTTAAAAATGATCATTTTTAATGTGTTCACATACCATCACTGTAATATAATTGTTCATTTTAAAAACTTCTCCTAAATCAATTTTGCAAATAACTAATTCTTTTTTATCTTGAACTTCATTTAAATTTTTTAAATCTATCACCTAATAATAAACGGATTTTTAAAACTTGCCATTTTTTAATTTAAAACTCATTTTATAGATATATTTGTGAATTTTAGAAGTATCCATTTTTGTTTTTCTGTATTTTGTTATAGAACTCTTTTTTGTTAAACTGCTCATTTTAAAAAAATAAGAATTAATTTAATTTTGGATATTTGTTAGTTTTAAAATTGGTTTTAATTTTATATATGCGGACCTGATATTTTACTAACATTTATTAGGGATTATTTTAATTTATTTTTTGTTGGTTTACATAGTTAATTTGCAGTTTTTCTAAAGGTAGTTTGTATTTTTTTTAATACTTTAGTTTCCTTTTAAAAATCAAAGAAAAAGATCATGCATGTGTCATGTTATATAGGTTCTGACACTATAATAAAGCTTCATTGTGTATTATAAATGTGAAAACAATTGATACAAAAGTTTCATAAGTAGAAAAAGTAAAAAGAAGACAAAGAATAAAAGAATTGGTTGTTGATTTTAATTACTTATCTTATTTAAATTGTTACATTAATATATGTTATCTTAATGCATTTGAATTTGAATTGTTATGTTATCTTGACAATTTGAGGTAATACATTTAAGTATATAAGAATAATCATGTCTTTAAATTATAAATAAACATAATATTGATCAATAGACAATAAATATTTTACAACATATTCAACAAACTTATAAAAAATGATAGTTACAATGTGAATTGAACATGATGAATTATAAAACAACTCACCATCTGATGTTTTTCTTTAAAGCATTAACCATATTCAAAATCATCAAAGGGTTTCACATGTTCTAAATTAATTTAGTAATTTATGTTATTTTGTTAAAAATATGTGAAAAAAATGAGATTTTTAAATATAAAAAAAATAAGTACCAAAATTTAAGTAATGAAATAAAGAAAAATATTAACAATAGAGAAACAATTTTTTTTAAGTGATATAGGATATTTGTGATAGAATTTATTCAGTTAAGAAAATATATAAATACAATTATATTATTTATTTACAATTTCTATTATAAATGATAGTAAATAATAGAAGTATAAAAATATATTCCTTTTTGTTTCTATTTATAACATGCAAGTTCACATTACAATTTAGTAATTAATTTTTAATAATTTATTTTATTGAGTAGTTTTACTATTACGTAGCTATTATATATAATAAGAAAAATTGTTACAATATATTAAATTTAATATAACAAAAATGAAATAGCATAATAAAATTGTATTAAATTAGAAAAAATAATTTACTTCAAACAAATATCCACATCTATTAGAATATAAGATATATTAATTTTAGTACAATAAAAATTACACAAAAGATTAAATTTAACATAATAAAAATGTCGACACAAACATTAGCATATATAATATGCAGAACTAAAATTAAAATGGCAAAGCCTAAATAAACGGGACAAAGAGACTGAATGACGCATTTGTTTTGTCTTTCCCGTAGTTAGTTCCCAATGGTTTTGCAACTTTTAATCAGCAAACCTGTGGCCACATGACGGTGGTTTCCTTGTGGTCTGTGTGCCGCATGTAACAGTGTATGTATTTTTGTTTTATAAAAAAAACTGTATGAGCTTCTTGCGAAAAATAATTCTACTTTAGTCAAATTCATGTATGTTTTATCTTTTTGAATATTTAATATAACTACCCATTCAATATTTAATCTTGATATTTTTAATTAAACTCAAAAAATAATATGTTAATTTATTGACAAGTTCAATAATTATGTATGAATAATCTATAATGATAGTTTTAATATTGTATATTTCTTTTGTCTTAAATATAAAAAATAAAAATTTATTAATTTTTATCTTAAATATGAATAAATCTTACTTAACTTTTTTTTATTTAAGAGACAACTTTCAAAATATTTTTCACTTAATAGAGTCAAAGATTTTTTTTATCGATATTAAGTTTTAATGAAGATAATTTATAGAAAAAAATCTAAAAATAACACAATTTAATAAAATTAACTAATATTCTTAATAAATATGAAATCATTTTATTTTTCTTGTAATTGAGATCAGAAGAAATATGATATAATTAGTATATAATTATATTTTTTAAAGTTTCTAGTCTGATTATCATGAATGAGAAATATGATTGAGATGAAAGAATTAATTTAAGATAATTAGTTAGATTTTTTTACAGAAATTAATCACCAATTAAGTTAGTGAATATTTGATGTTAATAACATGGTAATTTGAAGATTAATTTTAATTATAAATTTTATATTAAAACAAATATTTACGATGAGAAAATAATTTTATATGTAAAACAAATAACCCTTGGTGAGTTGAACAAATTGAGTTGCTAGCTGCCAAACAAATTCAATCTTTCAAATTGTAAATATCGATGCTGGAATCAAACCTATATAGATTGGTCCTTAGTGGCCGACAATTTCGCCGCAAATGACATTATCTTAGATAATAAATGGCTAGAATTACTAGTATAACATTAATATTTTTGGTACAGTTAGCTAACTCATTTTTTTAAAAAAAAAATAAAAAATCTTGAACTCAATTTTTCTTGTTAAAAAATGTGTTTCAACTTTTCATTTTAAGGAAGGGAAAAGTAGAAAAGGCTAGGCAAATACTATCTTGCTATAGTTTAAAATGGTAAAATATATGAGGAATGTTATACACACACTTGTTGCTACATAGATAATTCATTAACATCTTTTAATGTTTTCTTCCTCTTATCGTGTATGATATTAATTATCTATTGTTTGGTTTGAAATCAAGGGTAGACACATGACACAACTGAAGCGATTTTCAGCAAGAAACTAGTTCAAACTATGGATCATTTTTACATTTCTCTCTTTTCTACTTCTTTTTCTTTATGGATTATATGAACACCTTGTATATCCATGCATCATTTTTTAATATTATTGTCTCTTGTTCCAGGGTTCTTGTTCTTTACAGTTTAGACCACAGAAAAGGTCAGCAAATTAACTATCCTTGACTTTATATATATATATATGCAACACAGTATGATACATTACAAATATAAACAAAACTTGAAAAACAATAGAAATGGGGGGACAAGAGGGGAACAACAAAAAAAGAGGGAACGAAACAGTTGAGTCTAAGACCTAAACGCAAGATAAGGAAAAGTACATAGAAAGCAAACAGGCTTTTGAGTCACAAGCAGACAAGGTTGATGAATTTATGCTTTGAAAATACAAACAAAGAAGATACACTGCAGAATTATTAGTAGAGTGCAAATGAAAAAAAAAAAAGTCCCAGTAACAAGGTAATTTGACGCACTGCATGACATCATATATGTTCTCTACTTGATGAGGATAAAGAAATTAATGCCAATCAGCCACAAAACTATAGTTTTTTTGGCTCTACATGTAATTAAGCTGGTGTGAAGGAATAACTTCTATTAACCATAGAGAAGCCACCATCCACCACCAAGTTGTGACCACTGATGTAAACTGCATCATCAGAAGCAAGAAACAAAGCTGCTTCAGCTATATGCCTAGCCTTCAACACAACACCTTTTAGATTAGCCTGTGAGCAGCTATTAGCTTCAACTTGCTCAGGTTCAAAGTTGAAAGCTTTGCATGCAAGAGGTGTTGCAACTCCAAAAGGGGATATGCTATTAACTCTTATTCCATAAGCACCAAGTTCACTACAAGCTGATTTCACCAACCCCAGAAGAGCATGTTTTGATGTGGTATAGCCATGAGGTCCAGTTCCACCAATCATAGCAGCCACACTTGTGGTGCATATGATGGATCCACGGGTGCTTTTAGCAACCATGGCACGTGCCGTGTGCTTAATCGTGGCGGCTACACCGCGAACATTTGTGGCAATTGTGTTGTCAAACTCATTCAGATCAAGGTCAAGGATCCCAGATAAGGAACCTATTATTCCCGCGTTGCTGAACAAAACATCTATGCGACCATGTTTTTCCAAAGTGAACTTGATTGTTTCTTCAACTTGGTTTTCATCTCTCACATCACAATGGTGGTAGGTCACTCTCTCTGACCCTATTGAAGCTGCAACTTGGTGGCCTTGTTCATCTTGAATATCTGCTGCAACAATAAGTGCTCCATGTTCAGCGAACAATCTCACTGTCTCTTCTCCAATCCCACTTGCTGCTCCAGTGATAAGAGCCACCTTACCCTCCAACCTAGAACATATTAATCACATAAAAAAAAATTAAGTCAACTAGTCAAAAATTCATCAAACTTGGTTGATATACTTTGACTAATTATAATTCATCAAAGTATAAATCTGAATGAACAAAATTAACCATAAAACAATGATGTTACACACACACACAAAATAAAAAACTATAAAAGAACGTGCAGATATAGATCTAATTAGGGGTACCTTTGTTTCGGCATTGGTAGTGACTAGTGAGTGAATGAGTGAGTTCCTTGCTCGGATGAACTCTCCCCAAAACCTGGAAATAAAGCTGTTGATGTAACCCCTATTAATAATAAGCTATATTTATAATGTTCGTGGAGTGCAAATCTCCAGATATATGACGCTAACTAACTGTTGAAATGTTCATTATAATCGTGATTAAGTATTATTAACTATAGACTATTGTCTTATTGATCTTATACTTGTAATTAAAATATCGTTAATCAGATATTTCTTGTGGTGACTGTTCAAACTAATTGAGACTAATCCTCTTTCTTTGCTTTCTTCTTTGATCTTCTTTGGCGTAATGCATTTTTTAAGGATACGTAATCAAATAAATATATATACATGAACTGTGGCTCAAGAAATTTGATTATGCATTCATTATTTAGGTGAATTACACGTTTCCAACTAGGTGTATATCATATAAAATTCATTACACTCTGTTTCCTATCACATGGCCTTCATCATGCTTTTAATGTACAGTTGAACGGTCAAGCATTCCAACTCGTACAAGCCACACTGTTATTTACTTCTTTTTTTTATGCGATCATACAATTATAGAATTTAGTTGTTTTCCAGATGTTTAATAATTTATTATATAAATTCCATGCCGATTGAAGAAACTACTTCCTCCCTTTTTGAAATAAACGAAAGTAGAGCCGTTATATGCACGAATATAATGAGATTTTTTTTTTTTTGACAGAAAGCACTATGTTGAGATTTAAAAGATAAAATATACAAATATTAAAAAAACTATAAATAATATAACTGTAATTTCACTTTTGTGTGAGACATGTGTGTATAAAATACAAACGCATTAATGCAGCACACTGCTACTTGACTAAATTTTAAGGTCCTATAATTGGTCACAACTTTTTTTATAACTGATTCTTTGTAAAAAAAGTATTATTAAAACTTGAAACTAAGATACGCACACATGAAATTGTCACGAATTATAAGATTAATTTTGCTTAATAACATTATTTATGTTAATGAATGTAGACGGGCCAATGAAGAACATCATATTAGGAATGGCTTTGTGAGGAAAGACGCCCCTCGGGCCCCAGCCAAGTAACAAGCATACCCGTCTCTTGGTCTTGGGTTTGGGTTCTGAATTTTCCTAGGGGACAAGTTTCGGCTATCATGTTTGGTATCTTTCGGGCTGAACTGTGATAAAAGGTTACAAGGATTCATCAGACATATTTGGTGTTGGTGTTTCAATTGTGGGTATTCGAATTTGGATGTGACGAAGTTCTGACGTGGATGTAAAAGGGATTTTTTTTTAAAAAATATAGCATAAACTAAAAAAAAGATGGAGCATGGTTTCACGTTGGTGCACCACTGAATTCACGATGAACGTTAGCTTGAACAGAAAAAAAAAATGCTTTTAAAAAGTAGAATACTATCACGGAGGTCTGTCCGTTGACAAAGTATCCGATTCCAATATTTAAAAAATGTAATTCCAAAAAATTCCTGTTGTCTCCTGTTGGCTGGAAAGGAGTGAAGACTGGTTTTAAGATATGGGTTCCCTTTTATAAACAACTGGGTCTAATCATATTGGGCAAGTTATTTTGGGCTCATTAACTTCTTTTATCATTGCTAGCAGAATTTGGTTGTTATTCTCACTCACCTTTTTCTAAGTTCACCCTTTATTTTTTATCTTTTTATGATAAACAATAATATCTTTGACAATAACATGTTTCCATTGTGTATCACCCTATAGCACAACGAAAACAAGATAAAAAATGAAACTTTTCCTATTCTACTTTTGCTTCAGCTTGCATGCTTTTTCTTTGTGTGTAATTATGTTCATATTATTTCGACTAAGTATCAAAATAATATTTTATGTTAACACTACAATATTAGAAAATTGAAAATTTAGAGCATTAAAATAAGAAAATCATCAACAATGAAAATTAAAGATAAAGGTTAATTATCAGTGATAAAAACTGAAGACTTAATAAAAGTTTGTAAAGGTTATTGGTAGTTAGAGTTTGTACTCTTTAAATATCATACTTGTACTATAAGGGTTGGATATTGTAAATACAATCATATCTTCTTATATCCTCGCAAAGATGGATGGGTTACTACAATGTTATCAATTATTTTAATTCCAACATTTCCCAGTATTTATAGTGTAATTTTATTGTTTTCTTTTACATTTATTACATTTTTTCTCTAAATCTTTGTCTTCTTTCAATCTTTATTTCTTCTCAAAATTTGTTACTCTTTTAATTTTATGTACCTTTATATATGTGTACTTTGCTTTTTACTGCACAATTTTATTTTGAATTTGTTTTCATGATCAATCTTTTACATTGATAAAAATTTAATCACATGCCGAACGACCTACCAAGGAGGAAAAAACCTCATAAATAAGTACTTGTCTTCTTCCTTGAATATCTGTAAAATTATATTTGTGAACGGCAATAAGTGTAAAATTTTCCTGTCAACGCTTCGTTACTTGTATGGGTCTGTCTTTGCATCAACTTGTATGCTTTTTCTTCCTTTCATGATAAGTCATACTCCCAACAACAAAAACTAAAAGCGGTGGTCTCCACACCAACAAAGGGAAGCTTGTACTCATTCTTTAACCTGCGTGGTGTAAAAAAGAACCACGTCACTAAAGTGTATATTAATCAAACCTAGCATTAGCATCAACTTAGAAAACCTATCTCAACACTCATTCAAATCCACCGCGCGCGGAAAAGATCCAAGTTAGGACTTTAATATTGCATACAAGGGATATTATATTCATGCACTTCCCTTTTTATTTTCTTTCACTTTTACTTCATTTTTTCTATTTTTTTTTTATCTTTCATCACATCATTTTGTAAAATACTAGAATCTATCATTTTTTTCCCTATTCTTTTTTTACTTTCTCTCTCTGTCTCCTTAAAATGAAGGGTAACGAGAACAATCGGGTCCCTTGATTGAAAAGTTGAGATGAAGGGTCAATCTATAAATGAAAAGTTAAAAAATAATTAGGATTTAAAAATAAAATTTACTTTATTTATAAAGACTAAACATATATATATATATATATATATAGTAAAAGTTTAGCCGAACATAACCCATACATGATATAATATTGGCTTCTTCAATGCATCATTGCATCTGGCATCACAGATGATGGGATCATTTAATTTTTAATGCTAGGAAGGCCACGATTAACGACGGAGAAACCTCCGTCCACCACCAAGTTGTGTCCACTTATATAAGCCGATTCATCAGATGCAAGAAAAAGAGCAACTTGAGCAATATGAGTAGGCTTCAACGTGATTCCATGCAAGTTGGCCAAAGCATGTCCCGCAGCTTCAACTTCACCAGGCTCCATATCGAATGTCTCACAAGTCAGAGGCGTCGCAACCGCATACGGCGAAATGGAATTCACTCTTATCCCCTTAGCTCCAAGCTCGCTACACGCCGAGCGAACAAGCCCAATAAGGCCGTGTTTGGATGCGGTGTAATCATGGCCCGCGCATCCCGCGAAGGAACCAGCCACACTGGTCGTGCAAATTATGGATCCACGTGTCTCTCTGGCCACCATGACACGTGCCGCGTGCTTGATGGCTGCCATTGCACCGCGAAGGTTCACGGCCATGGTGTTGTCGAATTCATTCAGATCGAAGTCTAGAATGCTCGATAAAGGGCCTGCGATTCCAGCATTGCTGAACAAAATTTCTAAGCTACCATATTTCTCTAATGTGAAAGAAACTGTTTCTTCAACTTGTTTTTCATCTCTCACATCACAGTGGCGGTAATCCACTTTGTCTAAGCCTAACGAAGTTGCCAAGTTGTGACCCAATTCGTCCTTGATGTCTGCTATGACTACGGAAGCACCGTTCTCCACGAATATCCTCACTGCTTCAGCTCCTATTCCGGTGGCTCCACCGGTTACAATAGCCACCTTACCCTGCAACCTAAGATCACAGAAATATATATATTAATTGCAGAGAGTACTATAGAGAGGGTAATATTAATGTGAGGAATAATATAGAACTGAGAGCCATATATACCTTTGTTTGGACATTAATTGATGATAATATGGCTTCTACTTTGCTTGTGTGCTACTGTCTCTTGGAACATTTGCTATGTCTTTGATATATTAGTGCAGAATTTCCCTATATTTATAGGAGATACATGTAGCAAGCAAACAAACATCGATTATAAGAATCATCACGTGTTACCGGTTGTAAAATGAAAACGAAACACGTTTTACCCGGGTTATGCTAAGGTGTGGTGGAAACACACATGCAGTTTGATCTTCAGTAATGCATGGTAGACGTACAACTCATTTTGATAGTATATATGTCTTGTCATTAAATTTTCATTTACTTGTAATATTTAACGATTAATTTAATGTTAAATTACATTTTTTCATTTAATTATAATATTTAACAATTAATTTGATATTAAATTATAAATTTATTTTTTCTTTAAAAATAATTTGACATTAAATTATACGATATAACATAATTATTGCCTTTTTTTTAGACATGTAAGATTAAATCAGAATTTTTTATTTTTATTGGAACGAGAGTGTCTGTTCACCCATGTTATAAATATAATTATTTTTCTTTCATCTTATTTCTTTGGTATTTTTTATATTTTCCGTTATATCATATTATATATATATATATATATATATTTTTTTTTTTTCTCTTCTTTTTTAGCTCTGTTATAACTTATCCTCTTTTAGATTGTAAGTTTATAACAACTCCTAACTTTTAATTCAAACAAAAAAACTCCTAGTTTTAGAGGCTATTATACATATATAATATTTTTGCTTTCTTTCTAATTTTATCATATTTTGTTATTTTATTGCATTATTTATTATATTATTATTTTTTATAACCGTTATCTATTCTTGTCCTTTTGTCACTAAAATACACCACAAAGTTTGGTGAATATTGATAATTTTCCTAATTTTAACTTTAGTAGTGATAGCCAAACTTTTGCATTATTTTATTTTCGTTACAAATATGAACATCATCGTCATTATGATTTGAAAAGAAAGCCATCAACAAGTAAAAAAAAAAAAAAGCAATGTTCATTTTAGTTTTTATGTAAATTAATGATAATTTAATCATTCAAATAACAAAAAAAAATTTAATCATTTAATACGTAAAAAAGTACAACAATGATTTACGTCTTGTCGTTAGTACTATGAAATTATTTTTGGCACGTCAATATTGGAGCTTATGACATGCAATAAACAATATCATCTTTAGAGGGGTTGTGGATTTTTTTTGTTGGTAAATTTTATTTTGAAGGGATCCTTATCTTTTCGCAAAGGGATCTTGTATGTATAGTGTCTTATTATATGTTTTTTTTAATGTACATATTTTTTCGTGTATATAATATAATATTTATTTATCTTTAAAAAAATAATAAAATTATATAATATAATATTTATTTATCTTTAAAAAAATAATAAAATTATTTTATCATTAAATTATAATATTTAATAACTAATTTAATATCAAATTATATTTTTTAAAATTAATTTAATATTAAATTATAAAATTAAGTTAATTTGTCATTAATTATACGCATGATCTAAGTTTCTCACTTTTTATTTATCTTAAAATAAAAAAGCCATTTTTTATCTATGTGATTGGACTTGACGTGACTATACAACGCTAAGTACATGTTTAAAACTTTTTTTTTTTATTAGAAATTGGCGTGGTCCCTTTTTCATCTTCGGGCAAAGAGCCTGAACCAGGGATGGTCCATTCGACACTAGTAAATCAAAATAGTCACGTCCAAAAATTAAAAATTGACCATACAACTTCTAATCAAACAGGCACGTCCAAAAAACCCCTTGAATCTGGAGATATTCGGAACTGACGGAATGTGTGGTTAAGAAAAAAAAAATTATAAGTTATTCAGTAAAAAAATATAAAATTAAATTTTCCCCTTATTTAATTGTGTATAAAGTAAAAAAAGTATGAATATAAAATAATATTAGTATTTTTAATTAAAATGTGTAAAAATAAGATTATTTTAGTTCTTTTTGGTATATAATAACATCATGCACGTCACGTCACCATCTTTTTTTCTTCTTTTCCTTTTTTTTTCATAATTTATCCTTTTTCTCTTAATTTTTGAAAATAATACTAAAATTGTGATCTCATATATATTTTAATCTTTCCTCTGCTTTCTAAAATTTCCAAAGAAAGATGATATAATTCTTAGACTTTTCCATTCCTAGCTCCCTCATCCTTGTCTCACTTTACCATTTTTCCACACTGAGCCGTAGATATGAAGTATGATAAAATTAAACTGAATATTGATATTAGGATATTTTTTTTAAACATCTCATTATTATTTTTTCATTTATTTTTATCTTCTTTTTTGTCACATCATTTCATTTATCACACTTGTATTTTTTTTTTCTTTTCTCTAGTATCAACTAGCATATGGGATCTTCATATATATTATATATTTTTCCAGAAAAAAATTGTTAGAATATGAAGTATGATAAATTATTGCATATTTCTTTTACACGACTTCATTTAAAAATTTAATCTACTTTATTCGTTTATCAATAATTAAAATTTAATACACAAACTATGTAAATTTTTTTAGAATTTAAATTTAAGCTTAATATAATTCCATAAAATCAGCTTATGAAATAGAAACTATTTCTCACTTATATAGATTATTTAGCCTTATCACCGGTCAACATAAAACTTAGATTTTGTCCATAATAAATTTGAGACACAATTATACATAAATGATTAAAATTTTAAAAAGTTAAAATCACTATTTTTTTGGGTTAAATCACATAATTATTTAAAATGGCACAACTTATAAACTCAGTATATATAATCATTAATTCACTTAATTTGTGTATTTAATATTTAATTATCTATTTATAATAAATTTCAGTAGTCAACACTTATTATTATTTTTATATAGATTTATTACTTTTATTTTATTTTCACTAGATATGTTATATATTATATTATATTATATTATATATTGTGATTATATTTGATAAGACATTTCAGTTAATTTTTAATTTTTTTATTAAATGAAAAGTTTATTTGAATACTCAATAAATAATTATTTTTGTATCTTCTTAGTAACATCTAACATTTTTTAAAACATTATTTGAAGTAATATTTTTTAAAATACTAGTTCTAATTTCTAAATTTTTATATTTTTATTCTTAGTGTATTTATCAATTTTTTTATTTATCCTTTTTAAATAAATCAGGATTTTGTTGTTATTTAATATAGAATAATAGATCATAAGTTTAATCTAGTTTATTTTATTTTTTATATTACATTTTTAATTTAATGATTATATTATTTATTTTATTAATTTAGCATTATAAATATAGACATTTATAATGATTGATGATAATTTTATTTATTTTTTGTTATTATATTTTATATTTTTTATGTTACATTATTTATTTTAACCATTATGCTACTTATAATATTTAATTTATTATTTAAATAATGTATTTTGTCTATTATTTTTTGAATAATTTTATATTAGATGATTCATTTTAACTATGACACTAATTAACATAATAAAAATATAATACCTATTTAAATGTATTTTTTATATTATTTTAAACTTGATTAAAAATATTTTAAGAAACAACATAAAATTAATAAAAAAATACTCAATAAGAAAAAATATAACATAAAATAGTAAAATATAAATATATTTATTTTTGTTATTTTACATATTTTTAAGTTACTTTAACAATTAATTTTATTAAAAGCTTATAATTTAATAAACTAACTTTTCATATGCTACTAGTACTATAAGTTAGTTTTTTTTAACTTACAATTTTCAACTAACTTTTAAACTAACTAATTTTGCGGAACATATCTACAAAAACGAAAAGAACACAAATGGAAACTTTTTGCCCGTTTTCTCACCAATTTACCATTTAATCACCTTACAAGAAATAAACTATTACAAGTATAAAAGGAATAGCATTAATTAATCAAACAATTAAAACATATTTAACATTGAGTAATGTTAAACTGCCAGAGCATTTGATTAATTTTTCACTATGCAGTTTGGTCCACAAAATTTAGGACATTTTGATTGAAATGCATCGTTTTCTATTAATCATCAATCAATTTTAATATTCATGTAACCGTACCATAAAAATCAAGCACGGAATTTTTTTAAGAAATCTGTAAAGGAATTTTTAATTTTTATAATTTGTAAATATTTTCGTAGCAGCTAAAATCCAAATTATCAACAGTTGTTTTTAAATTGATGGAAGATGCATATTGATCCAAATTTAAAACATAAAATATTAAATTAAACTTTTTAAAAGACAAATAATAAAATATAGAATCTTTGCTCTTTTTTTTTATGGACCATGATATTCTTTAATTGAGACTGAATGATTAATTCTTCAAAATATTAAAATTCATTTAAGGCGTTCATCTTTCCCATAAATATTTTTATACGTATGAATCTGTAATGAAATCCATGAACACATATAAAATACAACACATACAATAAGAATTTAAAAGTTACAAGTATAGATTAAGAGCAAGATAAATCTAGCTTTGTATCTGTAGAACTGTAAACTACCCCTCCCCACGTGTATCTTTTTTTTCGTGACTTTTTCACAAAAGAAAGTCTAAAAAAGAGATAATTGATTTGTCAAGAGAAAAACAGAGACAACTAACTCCCAAACAAACCTCAAAATTAAGGTAAACTCAACCATACAACATGAGAATTGAGAGGCTTCTCCAACAGCAATTAATCAATACATGGATTATTTTTGAATCATGGGAAGCCAGTGATTAACGACGGAGAAGTCTCCATACAAGCCGATTCATCAGAGGCAAGAAATAGAGCAGCTTCCCATATGGTTGATGGTTGCTGCAATGTTAGGAATTTTATAATTTCTAATTAATTAATATGTGTTATATATTATATTATAATATTTATATTATTTATTTACATTTAAATGGATTTAATATAAAGTGATCTATTTGGATGAGTCCATTAAATTGTAATTGATATGGGTTTAATAAACGAAGACCAGTTTGACCCATTAGAAAATAATGGAAACCTTAATAAGTTTAAAACATAAGGTATATATGGTTATGGTGCCTAATACACTAATACACTAAGTTAATAAATATCAAGTCAATAAACATTTACTCTTCTCCCATTTGAAGAGAAAACGAAGGTCTCGGAATAAGGTAATTTAGTTGAAGAAGGTCATTAAATTAATTATTCGTGACCTTTGTAAAATTTTATTTGCGTGTTAATCAAACTCAATATTCCTTAAAACCTCTCTCTTGATAATCTAACTTTGTTATGATATTCATTTGATATTTGATATTTTATAAGATTTATTGATGACCATGGTGTTGTCAAATTCGTTCACATAAAAAAACCAGTATGCTAGAAAAAAGATCTTATGATTCCAGCATTGCTGAACAAAGTGTGAAAGAAACTGTTTCCTCAACTCTCACATCACAGTGGCGGTGTCTAAGGCAGATGAAGTTGCCAAGTTGTGACCCAATTCTTCACAAAAATATATATTAATTGCATTTTCTTTAGTAGGTATTATGTTATCATATAAAATTTAAAAATTCAATTTGAATTCTTAACTTAAGCTTCTATTTTAAATTATGACAAAATATTAAATAATGAAAGCATAAAAGCAATAATTATTGTTATAAAAGGCATTCTCATAATTTTTTTTGACTCATATCTCTTTTATTTTAGATTCTTTTCCCTTCACACGATCCTTTTTGGGGCTTCAAAATTGCTATTTCTTTAATCCAAAGATGAACATTATCAGTCAAAGATTTAATTCCAAATACTTATAATGCATTGGAATTTCCTAATTCAATTTATGTTATTAAATTAAAATTATTTTTCCCAGCAATATTTAAACCTCACTAGTCAAAAAAATTATTAATAAACTTTCCAAATCCCTAAATACAACACTTGTATTACTTGAATAAAAAATGGATACTATATATATTATCCTATATAATTATATTTATTTCTTATTTTTTAAAAATATTTTTACGTACAGATATCTTAAAAATATGTTGCAAAATCAAATGAACAACTTTTCCTTTTGCTAATTTTATGTTAACAAAACATTTTCGTTAATCCAAACCTTATAAATCTTTTTGAATGCTATTTTTTTACTCCTTTAAATTGTCCTCTCATTATTCATTTTTTTTAATTGTTCTTTTCCTTTTTAAAGATAATCTTCATATTTACTAATGTTTGTTTTTCAATGATCAAATTTAATACATTCATATATGTTTTTCCTTAAAAAAAAATAGATTCACATGCAGATTATTTGGGCTGGGCTGAACCAGGCGGACGCCTGCACGTCAACAAATTGATTACGGAAAATCTGAATGTTTTGTGGCTGCAAATTTTTCAAGAGTACAGATTTTCAAGGGTTTTTATTTTTTATTTTATCAGCATACAGATTTTCAAGGCATGCTTCACCCAATATTTTTTTTAAGTTTAAAATTTATTTCAAAGCTGAAATTTAAAATAAAAACTTCTATTCAGTGATGATCATGTTTGAGGTGGGTGACCAAACACGACTTCATTTTTAGGGTCAGTAAATAGTATAATTTTTTTATTTAATATATAAATATTAAAATAAAATTTTATATAATTAAATTTCTAACAACTCCTAAATAAATAATATGACAATTAAAATTTATGTGTGTTAGAGTATATATTTAAATTAATACACTTTTGAATATCTTTTGTTTGCACATTAAAAGGATCTATGATGCATACCTTTGGTTTGAGAAATATTACTAATATACCTTTTAATACTCTTTCAAACACGTTTTGATTATAAGTTAAAATTTATTGATAATTATAATTTTTTTTAAGTCTTACTTCTTGTTTAATAAATCTCACTTGTAATTTTATAATTTTGAATAAAAAAATTAACTAATAGGAGAGAGTGTACTAAGGAGAGCATGTTATTGTTGCTATCACTCTTCTCTTTTCAGTTAAGTAAGTGTTAGTAACACTTTTGTTTTAACACACACTATAATATTAATTAAAATTTATTAAAAACTACATAGATAAATTTATTAAATAGGATATGAGGTTTACAAAAATGTGTGATTTTATTAAATTTTAATTAATAATAAAGAAAATATATTACATTGTTAAGCTATAAGTGTAAAGATGAAATCTAACCATATAAGAATGAGTTAATGTTTATGTGGTATCAAAATCACTAGTGTGATAATCAAGGTCCAAGGTCCATCGGTAAAGATCAAGATATTCAGATCAGTTTAGTGCACAACACAACATAGCCACTTGACCATCCACTTTTCTCTTTCGGCTTTTAAAGTAAAAAGTTGTATTGAACAATTGGATTGGGTTTTAGCTAGTAACTTTTTGCATGCTAAACGCAGTTAATAGATTATCATTGGTGCTTTGAAATTTCAATCCACTGAATGTGGTATCTCAGGACAATGGAAGAAAAGGGGCCATTCCCTAGTCGAAATGTGGAAAAAAAATAATTTTGTTACAACATCTTTATTACTGAAATGGATTAAATAACCACGGGAAGAAAGGCTTGTGCAAGACATTTGAGTAGCCACTCGATACCGTTACTGACAAAAATACCAAACTGCCATCATTGGCTATCAGTAGCACAAGGAATTCAGCAGCCCTGACCCGAGTTAGCGGCACCATTTGAGCTGCCAAAGATGAATTTTCAACTTCAGAGTGATGAATGGGCACACTTATAGATATAAGATATTGTATATTCACATTCTTATAAGTGAGTTTAGGTCTAATTTAATCTCAAAAGTTAAGTTAAGGGGTGAGAATTATCCTTCACTTATATACTTTTATATGACTTTATCTTTAGTGGATATATGAGACTTAGATTTTTTTCGATACACATTGTGAATTTTTGGTTAAGGAATAAAAAAGTGTATATTTTTATAATATATGATATTACTAATGAAACCTTCTGCTTATTATTTATTCTTTAACTAGTGTTCTTAGATACTCTTTAGCAGGATGAATATGTAAACAAAGCTTAATTATTTACTTTCAGAACTGCATTCATGTAATTTTAAAACTATCGAGAGACAAAATTCAGTCTGCCCCATGCTTCTTGTCTTCTTTACTATTACTTACATTATATTAAAGTTGAGATTATAATTTAGTATTCATTTGTTTTTTGAATTTAGCAATTAGCAGTTTAGCACCTTATATAGGGTATAGGTATCAGTATTTAGCATCCTTTGGCATATTATTCATTTTTGAGATTGAAACCAAATGAAATTATTTGGTTCAGTAATGTTACTTACTTGTTGGGTTGGTCATTTGAACATGTGCAATCATTTATGAATGTTAGTAATAAAACAAGGATGGATGCATAAATAACAAGTCTCAAGAACTCAAATTTGAGACCCTTGTTATACTACAACAACCATATTAGACATAATGTTAATTTACTTAGTTACTAAAAGTTATTTGAGTAAGTTAGTTGGTTACTCAAGTTATAATTACTAGAAATTATTTGAATAAGTTAATTATTTTTTATCTTTGTATAAATACATCAACTTTGTAATACTTTGATCAATGAATGAATTGAATGAATTCGAAAATTATCGTTCATTTCTTTCATTCCTAATATGGTATTTCCTAATAAACCATCTATGTGCTCCGTGGTTACCATAGGTTATTTGTGTATAATTTTTAATTTCTTAGCCATAATCTAATTTTATTTTTTGCCATCATCTTGGCAAGCCAGATACAAATGATTTGTAAAAACAATTTGTTTGTCCAGTACATACACACACATAAATATCTATTCTTCAAATATGACAAGGGTTTAAACTTGTTAATCTAGCATCAACATACGTGTAATATATATAATTATATATGCTGGAATAACAAAATATTGGGCCAAAAAAGAAAATGGCAGTTATGGGAAGAACATGGAGGCTTGTCGACTACCCACTAATCTGGTTTCTCGTTATTCCGTTTCGGCTCTTTTCAGAACAGTTTTATGCAGACTCCACATTCTCAAAGGAAGGCCAATGCTATGACTTATTTGTCGTTTCCCACTCCGAAAACCTTTTAAAAATTTGGAAACGTGAAGATGAAACTTTAGCAGACCATCCACTATGATTTGTTATTATATATAGTAACATAAGCTTTTTCGATTCTGCATGCACTCCAAAGGCCAAACTCAGTTAAACTTATTGCAACTTGTGTTCTAGTGCTCATAGTGGTCACTGCTTTCTTTCTACTTCCCAAAACTCAGGGTCTAATTAGTCAACAATGAGAAAGTACTGATTATATTCTCTTAGTTGTTGGCAGTGACTAAACCAATTGGTCTCAGGTTTTCTAAGTTTTAGATAGTAGACACTAGTAATAGATTTCTTCTCTTTCTTAGTCTCTTTTGCTTCAACTAGTTTTTCTTTTCTTTTTCAATCCCTGATAGAAAATTTTTCAGAATGAAGCATTCTCACATTTTACCACTAGCATCCTGTATCTTTTTCCTTACTTTAGTTATTCTCGTCCAAGCTAGGCATCATTCTCATCATGCAAAACACAAGCACTCACATCCTCATAAATCTTCTAAAACTCCAAAGCCTGCACCACCTCCTAGCCCTCCACATAATCAGAACTATAACAATGCCTCTGGCATTTTCGATTTACGAAAATTTGGAGCAATAGGAGATGGAGAAACAGATGATACAGAGTCATTCAAGATGGCATGGGACAGTGCTTGCCAAAGTGAATCAGCAGTTAATGTTATCCTTGTACCCCAAGGTTTCTCCTTTCTTGTTCAGTCCACTATCTTCACTGGTCCTTGTCAAGGTGTCTTGGAGTTGAAGGTAATGCATACATATTTTGCATCTTTTGGTTCTTAACTTGTTACTTGTTTTAAGGGGTAAATTTTACTAATGGGTTTTTTTTTTGGCTAAAATATAAGGTTGATGGAACTCTTATGCCACCTGATGGACCTGAATCTTGGCCTAAGAACAACAGTAGGCACCAATGGCTGGTCTTTTACCGAATCAATGGAATGTCACTGGAAGGAAGTGGTTTAATAGATGGGAGAGGAGAAAAATGGTGGGACCTTCCCTGTAAGCCTCACAAGGTACTGATCAAATTGAATTGTAAGATTATTTTAAAGGTAAAATGTGTTTTAGTTAGGTCCCTCAAATTTGTTAAAATTTGTCTTAATTTTTATACTTAATGATGAGTTTGGTTCTCATATTTTTTATAATTAGTGAGTTTGGTCCCTCTTTTTTGTAATCGGTGATTTTCATCTCTCATCTAGTATTCTAAGTTTCATAAAAAAAGGAACGAAATTCACCTATTATGAAAAAAATAATCGTTTATAAAATATAGGAAATAAAACAACCGAAAATTGAGGACGTAGAACACATTTTATCCCTTTTTTAAAAAAAAGAAAATTAAGTGCTTCAAACAGCCACTGACACCGAGTTCCCTACAATAAATGCCTCAGGGACCTCATGGGACAACACTCCCAGGACCTTGTGATAGCCCAATTGTGAGCTTTCAAAGCCCTTCTTCTATTTACATCTTCAATTTGTATAATTGCATTGTGATTGAGCATAATTCTACATGATGCAGGCCATAAGGTTTTTCATGAGTTCCAACTTGACTGTGCAAGGACTTAGGATAAAGAACAGTCCCCAGTTCCATTTCAGATTTGATGGCTGCAAAAACGTCCATATAGAATCAATCTACATAACAGCTCCAAAACTAAGCCCCAACACTGATGGAATTCACATAGAAAATACCAATGACGTGAAAATATACAATTCTGTTATTTCTAATGGTAAGGCAGAAGAAACTCTTATAACTCTCCACACCTATTTCATTAAAAGCAATTATTAATGTTTGTTTTGCTGAGTTATTTATCTTTTGTAGGTGATGACTGTGTATCCATTGGATCCGGTTGCAATGATGTCGATATTAAGAACATTACATGTGGACCTGGTCATGGAATTAGGTAACCTATTATTATTTGCTTTCAAGAAAGGCTTTATTCTCCTCATCTATTGCATCAAAAGGCATTGATAGCGGACGTATATATAGTAACTGTAAAAATAAGATTTCCTTTTTGCAATTATTAATAAAAACACATGAATTGAAAGTAAAAACATAAAATAAACCAACTACTCCCTTAACTTTTGCTTCAGTCCACTGTTTTAATTTTTCAATGTAGAATGGAAGAGACAATGATGACACTCTAGATTACTTTGTCATAGAGAGTCTAGCACCTTTGTCTTGAATTATGTATCCCAAAATCTCAAGTTATTTTAAATAAAAGAACAAGAATTTAATTTTGAGGAGGGTTAATAACACACATTCTAATATACTCTTAACACATTTTTTATCATTGATTAAAATTTATTAGAAACTATAAAATTGCATGCAAGACTTATTAGATAAGAAGAATTGAGATTTCTAATAAATTTTAGTGAATAGAAAGAATGTGTTTAAAAGAGTGGGTTAAAGAATGTGTTAGACATTTTTTCTTTAAACTGTTATGACATCTCTTACTGTTATCTGGTTAACTTATGCATGCAGCATTGGTAGTCTGGGAAATCACAACTCTCGAGCCTGTGTTTCAAACATTATGGTGAGAGACTCCTTCATAAAAGTGACAGATAATGGGGTTAGGATCAAGACTTGGCAAGGTGGATCAGGATCAGTATCTGGAGTGACATTCAGCAATATCCACATGGTTAGTGTAAGAAATCCCATCATAATTGACCAGTTCTACTGCCTCACTAAGGAGTGCACCAACAAGAGCTCTGCAGTATCTGTTTCAAATATTATTTACACAAACATAAAGGGCACTTATGATATAAGGAGCCCCCCCATGCGTTTTGCTTGTAGTGACTCTGTTCCATGCACCAACTTAACACTCTCGGATATTGAGCTTCTTCCTTCTCAAGGAGATATAGTGCATGACCCTTTCTGTTGGAATGCTTATGGAGATTTGGAGACACTAACCATTCCACCGGTTTCTTGCTTGCTTGAGAGCACTCCTCAGTTAGTGTTAGACTATGACATAACTCGTTGCTGACCCACTAGAGCAAACAATGTGCGCATGTATATAATTAATTATTAGCTAGCTAGGGAAGTGATTCATTAGGCCATTAGGGAAAATATATAGCATGATGTTGAATCTAACTATGTTATATGATGATTGTTGAGGAGTTGTGTTTTTTATACTCCTTCCTAATTGTAGACTATATATGTTGCGTGATTATTCAGGATAAGAATTGACGTTTGAAGTACTTAATTGCTTGATCCATTGCTTGTATCTTAACAGTGAATGATGAGCTCAAAGTTGCGACCCCCACTGCTCCGACACAAGTGTCTTGGCTATATTAAGTGAAACACGTATCCTTATCGGTTTTCATTTGGTTTAGCACATGGACTTTCTAATGCGTACTCAATAGTCATTATTTTTTTTTATCTATTCATAAATGTTAGTTGGTTAGTTTTGATAGAAATAAAAGTGAGACAGGTTCAAATCCGTGATCTCTTCCTCCTCCCTTCCTCTTCTCCCTTAAGCCTCTCAATCACCATATCAACCATATGTCTCCTAGATAGTCATTCTTCATGAGAAGAAATTATTAAAAATATATATGTTGGTTATATAAGGTGTTGTTAGTTAGTTTGGACGTATGTTTCACGTCTGTAATACACTCTGCCAACACACAATTCCGTTTGTATAAAAATAGATAAAATAGATATATCCTTTTGGTATGTGATTTTGCTAGTATGCTAAAGCTAATGGCTGGCTCTACTAGTGGCTGGAAACAGATTCTTCTTTGTTGGTCACAGCTTTTCATAGGCCTCACCTCATCCCTTGGTCTTTACAAAATCATTGGTTTGACAATACAATTCCGTTTTTTCCTAACAAAGTTAGGATCTCTCACATTTACCGTGAAGGTAATGGCTATGCAGACAGGTTAGCTAACTTTGTTGCACATAACTTTGGTTATTTTTGGTGGATTCACCTCCTGCTTTTAAATCACAAGTGTTTTGTTCATCCTTTCTTATCAATATATTTCTGGTGTATGCGATAGTGGATCAATAAAAGTAAGAGTGTCAACTTAGTTGAGAATTCTACTCCTATTGAGATGCTTTAACATGTCCCTTTTGTTTAAAAAAATGATTTTACTAGTATAATGTCTCGTATTATTAACAGATTTATCAATATCTATATTAGCAATTTAATTTTTATGTAAAGGGATAATCTGACACAATTTTTTTCAGTTAATGTATCTAACTTTTGTAATAGTGTATATCTTTTTGAATGAATCCAAAGTTAACAATTAGATACTAATTTCTTGAAGTACTAAAATCTATTTAAGAAATTGATATTTCTTTTCTAACAAATTATCTTTCATACATTAGAATCTAAAAATCAAATGTTTGATCATATCTCTTAAAGTTCATGATGAACATGAGCGAACAGAGAAAGAAGCAAAAGCTTGCAGAGAAAGCAATAATTGATCAAATGGATTGAATGAATCTCATTGGAAAAAATGAATGATGAATACATGTGTTTCAGCTTATATACAATCAGCTTTGGATGCCAATCTAACTAACAAAAAATACAATTAACTGTAACTGTTTCTCACTGTCATAACAGAAAACAGTTGGTGCATAACTAATTGTATATGCTGAGAATATCCTCAAGAGATATAATTATGTGTCAATCATTGATTTTTTGGGGGGTTGTGTGCTGTAGCAGAACAATTAATCTGCCCTTACGGACACAAATAATTTCTTGCAGTCAGAGATTAAAATTCATCACAGTCAAACTGGTCATAAATGATTTGCTAGTCATTCCACCCACATGAACATGATTTTCACAACATATATTGTGAGAAAAGATGCTACTAGTTGCATATTAAAAAGCATCAGATTTGGTTATAAAAACTCTATTACGTACTATCATCAATAAACTGTTATTAAGTGGACTGGGGGAGGGTCTTGAATAGCTTTATATATCTGACAGATCCTAGTATATCCCCATTTTTCACATCCCATTATGTCCATTGGACCTCCTATATAAGAAGAAAAAAAACAGAGAAGTTGAATTGTTTATGGATGATACAACGCTATTTTAGCAAACCTAGTCAGATACTTGATGAATTTGCTGTTTCTTTTTTTATAGAATTCAATGCTTTAACAGAAGCACCGAACTTTTGTCTCCCACGGAAAGTAATATATATAATTTGGTCCAGGATGAATAAGTTTACTATTTAAATCAGAAACTTGTAGAGATTCCAATACTCTTTCGGCATTTGTGTCTTCATGACGATGACTGACAAGAGTGTAAACAAATTATTAACAAAAAAAAATATTCTTATTAAATATGGAAGGAGCTCCAGAAATCAAAGCAAAAGAGAGTAGTATGATAGTAATAACATAGTAGTTAGTGAGCATGGGTGATTTCAAGAGGATTTTGTACACCATGACTCCGCTTGACAAAGTTGAGACAAATTGCTTTTTCAGTCATGCATGCCCAGTGGCCACGGCAATCATAGGTCATTATGTTGATCCATCAAGACAGGAAATTAAGTAAACTTACATGTAACTAGAGTGTGCTTTAGCGGTACGAGTTGAAGTAGATACATTTTAAGTTATAATTCGATCTTTGTTGCCGGTCATTGTGAAAAAACAAAAGACAAAAAAAAAAAAAAAGTGACTCTGCATGGGCTATAAATCCAATTGCTACCCGCAAAACATTTTATCTTTTTAAAATAAAAACATTACACTTTCTCATTCTAAAGAATGTATGTTACTATAACTTAAAACTATATTTTAAAGCAAACCAACCCTTTAAAAGTTTTTTTATTCTCCTGGTACTTAAAATATTAAACTCATGAGTTATGTGATTGGTATATTAAGAGAATATATGTTAATTGATTCACAGTATAAATAAATTATTATAAATTTTTTTATTACTAAAGTTTGAGTTCGATTTCTACCAATGAAAAAAAAAAACTCATGATTGGTGTCAAATCAAGTTAAACTGATTGAAATATCCCGCATACTCAAATTGAACCATTTTTTTTTCAATCTTGGGATTATTTGTTACGAGCACATAATTGCAGAGATAACATAACAGTGAATAGGATTATCAGAAGAAAGAAACTAATGTATGCTTGCTAAATTGGGATTCAAGGGAATATATTTTGAATCGCGTCACTGCTAGTGTATTTGCCCTTTTCAAATGTTTGATAAAATAACAATTTCAGCTTTTAGGCACATTCTGCTTTTTTTTTTTCCTGTTCCACTTCTTTTTCTTCTATAGTCCACCGATTATTTTGCAGCACAATGGTGGAAGCATTCTTCCAAATCCAGTTCACATGATGGATCATTCTGCACTCCTTTTATACACCAATTACACAATATCCATTTTCAAATTTCCTTTCAAGTTTTGTTTCATTGTTCAGGACCACGCGTTCTCGCGAGTCACAAAGATCACTTACATGAAATGCACCTAGTCCAAAACACCACGTGTAGGTTGTAACCATACTCTGAAAAGCCTTTTCCAAGAAAAAAAAATAGGAGACTATATATGAACACCTTTTTATATCAGTGGCAACGGGGTGTGAACTTATAACCTTATGCAAATTATTCAAATCCTTCACAAGTAATCTAATTTTATTGGCTCCAGATAGTGTAACAGAGACTGGGTCTATGGTGTTATGTAGGTAACACTGTTCTTTTTTTTTCTTCTTTGCATCTTCTTTTTGTAAAATTGTTGTAGGTAACTTCTAAATGATTAATGAAACTATGAAAGGACAATGCATGAATGTGGGTATGGAATAAAGTCCAAACTTGCAAGTTAAAGAAAAAAGTGAGAAGAATCTAGCACATTTTATGGCATCTCATGATTCCTTCCCACTGCAAGTTGATCTATCTGATATACTAATGCTTCTTATTTTCTTTTAAATAACATTAACATCTAAAGGTAGCGAACATATATATACCACTTTCTTTATCCATTATGATGTTTGAAGAGACTGTATGAAAAAGAAGAAAAAGCAAAATACAAAAAAAGAGAGGGAGAGAGAGCTAAAAAGAAAATGAACAGAAAGGAGACCGTGAACTACCATTGGCATTTTGATGTTGGAAAAAAAAATCAAAAACTATATCATTCTGTTCTGTCTAATTAATTTCTTTTTGTCCAGCTCTCAAAATGAACATAAATTAAGGAGACCATGAATATTTCTAAGCGCAATATGTGGATGTGGAGTGTGCTGAGTAGCGGTAAAGTAAAAATGATTAGATGAAATATTCAGAAACAAATCTATGGCATGTAGGATTTGGATTCACCGCAGTGGCGAATGTTATGGCCCTTGTGGGCACGAAACGTGTGATATATATATTCGATCTTTCTCTGTCTAGCTAGTGATTCAAACTCAATTGTCATCTGTTGCGGGGAACCATAGAATTTGATTCAATCTAAATTCTAAAACCATAAGATGAATACCAGTCAATGCACGTTTTAATTAGCTACTACACTATTCACTGTACTGTGATAAATCCAATTATCTCTAAAAGGAGACATATTCTAATATAATTCTGTAGATTCCTTTTAAATTTCAATTATATGCATAAACAAATTTAGTTAATTATTATCACTAACAAAGCAGTGAGTTGTGCTATTTGTGCCAGCTATAAGATGACAAAGGCAATACATAACATAATTAAACATTAATAATATTTTTTTATACATTAACTACTTTTATTAGGTACTTCTGTTTCCATTATATAAACTATTTTTATATATAAACTCATTTTTATGACCTTTATAACCTCAGTTTGTACTGGAAAGCTTATATAATATGACTTCAATATGCTGATTTTTCTTGTGCAATAATATTCGTGTAAAATTTTCTTAAGAATTTTGCTATTTTCTTGTGAATTTTTTATGCAAAATTTTTCTATAAATTCACTATAATTTGAAAAAATATGACTTTTATAAAAAAATTAATGAAAAATTCATAGATTTTTTTTTTATTTTCATACAACTTTTTTTTATTAAAAAACTTAATGTGTTTAGTAATTTTTTCACAAAAAATTGCAAACAAATTCTCCATTTTTTTTTATTTAGGGGCATAAAAAGATATAAAAGTTGTAGAAATTTTAAGGAGTGTTATTAACAATGTAGAAAAATATTTTAATAGCATAAAAGGTAATCAATTAAAAAAATAATTAATATTTGAATAATATCACATTACATTTAGTGTATATTAACAACTTAATTATTTTGACTCCTCTAATTTACTTGGATAAAATATGTTTGATCCCTTTAAAAATTTTAAAGTTTAATTTTAGTTTCTTTCAAAATAAATTATTTGTTCTTCATGTCTTTAATTTTTAAATGCATAATTTTCTGTTCTTAAAGTGATTTAGATAATATTTTATAAAAAGTTTAAAATTGATTTAGGTAATATTTGAGGATCAAAAGTGGTACATTTTAAAATCAGAGCAACAAAAAAATGATTTTTTTAAAATAAAACCGAACTTCAAAAACCTTAAGAGGGATTAAAAACCTATTTACCCAATTTATTTTTTTATCCATTTCCTTCTAGTCTAATCTTTTGCTCAAATAGGGGGCATGTTTACTAAATCATTCCCTATACCTCATTACACAATGCCTCTCCAAGTTAGGACTTTGTGAGCTCAATCCAACTTGAGAGGCTTATTAGTTAAATTACAATTTTCTTTATGTGTACATAGTTTTGAGTCTCTTCCAATTGTAATTATTTTTTTTATCTGCTTCCAATTGTAATTATAATTTTTTTATCAGCAAAAAGGTTATTAATATAACTGGTACCTAAATCAGAATCATGTTTCAGTACAGATCAAAGGTTAATGGATATATATTTATACCAAACAGTAAGTATAAATACTGCATAACCCCAGCAAACCCGAAATTGCATCAGCGCCCCACATATATACCTCCAGTAAATAGAGATGGAGATAGCAAATAATTAGATAAGTAGATTAGATTCTGAGAATTAATCAATGGGAGATTATTAATTTTCCTCTTCTCTTATATTGAACAACAACATTTGTAGCTAGAACGACCCAAATCCACACTGCCAACTCATTTTGCCGGCCACACATGCATCTTTGGTGGCAAAAACATCAAAAATGGTCACTTTTACATTTTATTTACTAAATAGGAGCTGTTTTGTAATTATTTACCTGGGGGGTCTGTTTTTTTATTACAAAGCGCCCTCTAGATAGGCGCTTCCATGGAGTACGCGACACGTGACATAGCGCGGCGCACGAGGCAGCAGCAGGATAGTGCCCCTGACGCGGGCGCGTCTGGTAGCGCCCTGCCGCTGGGCGCGACTGGTAGTGCCCAGCGCGTGGGCACGACCGGTGGCGTCCCTGACGCGGGCACGACCCAGGCGCCTATGTATTTTTTAAATATATTTTAATAAATTAAGTTGATTAACGATTAAATAATTTTTAAAAATATTTGACATGTACATAATAAATAAATAGTTATCACTTAAGGTTTATAGAATACCTATGTCAACATTTAAAATTGATCACAAAAATTAAAATTGTTGATTTTTTAAAAGTAAAAAATAAAATATCTCCATTAAAAAATAATGGGACTAAAAGTACAAATATAAGAGAATAGAGGAACAAAAATTGTATTTTAACAAAATTAAACATTTAAATTAAAAAAAAAATACACGCCCCCCTTCCCAGTTCCATTGAGTCTGGGAGAAAATGTATTTTTTTAGTGAGTCTAAATCTAATTTCTTTTTTTTTTTAATGTTAAGAGACGTTTAAACTCAACCAACGTACTGAATCAATGTTTTACTTATCAATTCAATGAGTCATCTATTATATGCTATAAAGTTTCAAAAGATCATAACTTTTTTTTTTTTTGAAGAAACAAAAGATCATAACCTGGAAATTTCATATTTTATAAAGTTATAAAATTCATATTATACCACAAAAAACTTAATTAAATGACAATTTAATTGAGTTTCGTCGTAAATTAGAAAACTTAATTAAATGACAAATATTTTTTAAAATTATTTAATCGTTAATCACCTTAATTTATTAAAATATATTTAAAAAATACATAGGGGCCTGGGTCGTGCCCGCGTCAGGGGCGCCACCGGTCGTGCCCACGCGCGGGGCACTACCAGTCGCGCCCAGCGGCAGGGCGCTACCAGACGCGCCCGCGTCAGGGACGCTACCCTGCTGCTGCCTCGTGCACCGCACTGTGCCACGTGTCGCGTGCTCCATGGAAGCGCCTGGGGGGCGCTTTGTAATAAAAAAAACAGACCCCCAGATAAATAATTGCAAAACAGTCCCTAGTTGGTAAATAAAATGTAAAAGTGACCCTTTTTGGTGTTTTTGCCCATCCTTGGTAGTAGTTGACAAGACACAATCACAATGTTAGCTGGATTTATTAGAAAAGTATATATATTTTACTCTTCCCTCCCCATTTTGATTTTTGAGAGCTATTGGAATAAAATTACCTTTTTTTCTTAAAAAAAAGTTCGGAAAACAATGATTTTTAAGTTGCTTTCTATTTTCTAAATAATGTAGATAGACAGCTTTTCGTGATTTACTCAACTCTTCTAGGACCACTTATTTTTGCCCCTTGCAAGAAAGTAAAGGTGGGACAACATGGATAATTATTTCTAGCATAGACTTCTGTTCACGCAGCAGGATTTTTCCCAATTCATTTGTGTTTTCCTTTTTAAATAAAAACAATTTTTAATATAATTCAATTTTTTTAAAACCTTAAATCATCATAACCTCTTTATTATGTTGTCTTTAAATTAAGGATTTTGAAAGAAATTTTTTTCATTTTTAAAACTTATTAATTTGAACTTTTTTATATATGATAATCGATCAAATGCAATATTAGTTACATAATTTTTTAACTAATTATTATTAATAATTTTCTATAACCCCTTATTTATATTTCAACTACTTTTCTATCTCTCAATTCCTTCCTTGTATATCATTTTTTTTTATCAAAATCTTGAATTATGCTATGACAAATTGAAGAAGAAAATCTCAGTTAGATTGACATCAAACTCATCACCAAAATAACAATTTCTACTATATTAAAGATTAAATACAAAATTAAGATTATAGGGAATAAATAACCAAAATTTATGCATAATCATGAGAATCTAAAATAAGAAAAATCACATTTATTTCTTAAAAATTCTGAAGAGATCAAACTAAATCATTGATGGTAATACTTATAATTGTTAGAACTATATATTTATTCATAATTAGAGCTATATACTTACTCCACTGTGGTATGGCATGCATTTTCAAGCTGTGTTTAGCATTCTCTTGACTAAAACTGCCACGTAGAAGGATGATCTTAATTAATTTTGACTACTTTAAAACTTGTTTTAAAAATGATTAAATATGTTTGTAATTTTTTAAATTTAATTTTCTTAAAAAATAAATATTTTTTAGTCCCATAACTTTTTAAAAAATTTAATCCCTCCTAATTCGTTTTTTTATTTGAATGTACAACTTGGGAGAATTTTTTTTACCATATGATAAAACTAAAAATAATATTATTTAAAAATTAAGAGACTAAAAAAGTAAATTTAAACTTAAGAGATTAGAATAATATTTAATCCTTTCAAAAATATTAGTTAAAAATTATTTAATTTATTTTATTGAATATTTTAATGTCTTATAAAAATATTAAATAATTTTTATAAATATTTTTAGATCGATAGAAATTATAATATGTAAACTTTTTATATTGATTATAGTTATAACCAATATAAAAAAATTATCTTTTTACATTTGGTTATAACTTTTTATATGAATTATAATTACAATTGATATTAAAAAAGTTAAAATAATTTATATTTCATCGATGATAATAAAATACATAAAAATTAAAAATTTAAATAATAAATTTTATAAAAATAAAACTTGAGTGAGAAAATTCATAAAATAATAAAAATAGAATCATAAAATTTACAATTAAGTCAAAATATTAAAGAGAAAATGTTATTAACATATTTTTTATTTTATATCTTTAATTATATTAATGTTTTTATTTAATAAAATAATCATGAAAAATTATTAAATTATATATCAGATAAGGGAAATAAAGGACATAAGAAAAGCAAGAGACGTTGTACACAAATCAAATCCACACGCTAGATATATAAAAATGTCTTAATTTAATAAAGTAAGTAAAGTCAGATTAACGTAACTAAGACGTTATATAAAAGTTATCAGTTGGCAATAATTTTTGGACCAACAACATGACACACGGCACACACGCAGCGCAAGCAATCACGTATGACGTAGCTGTGACGCAACAATGCTACGTCAGTCTCAGATTCCAACTCCATCCATCTACCATGATTAACACGACGTGATGCCAATTTTTGAACTTACTATTATGCCCCTTGGCACAGCGCGGCGCACGAGGCAGCAGCAGGGTAGCGCCCCTGACACGGACGCGTCTGGTAGCGCCCTGCCGCTGGGCGCGACTGGTAGTGCCCTGCCGCTGGGCGCGACTGGTAGTGCCCCTGACGCGGGCACGACCCAGGCGCCTATGTATTTTTTAAATATATTTTAATAAATTAAGCTGATTAACGATTAAATAATTTAATAAAATATTTGACATGTACATAATAAATAAATAGTTATCACTTAAGGTTTATAGAATACTTATGTCAACATTTAAAATTGATCACAAAAATTAAAATTGTTGATTTTTTAAAAGTAAAAAATAAAATATCTCCATTAAAAAATAATGGGACTAAAAGTACAAATATAAGAGAATAGAGGAACAAAAATTGTATTTTAACAAAATTAAACATTTAAATTAAAAAAAAATACACGCCCCCCTTCCCAGTTCCGTTGAGTCTGGGAGAAAATGTATTTTTTTAGTGGGTCTAAATCTAATTTCTTTTTTTTTTTTAATGTTAAGAGACGTTTAAACTAAACCAACGTACTGAATCAATGTTTTACTATCAATTCAATGAGTCATCTGTCATATGCTATAAAGTTCCAAAAGATCATAACTTTTTTATTTTTTTTTAAGAAACAAAAGATCATAACTTGGAAATTTCATATTTTATAAAGTTATAAAATTCATATTATACCATAGAAAACTTAATTAAATGACAATTTAATTGAGTTTCGTCGTAAATTAGAAAACTTAATTAAATGACAAATATTTTTTTAAATTATTTAATCGTTAATCAGCTTAATTTATTAAAATATATTTAAAAAATACGCGTCTGGGTCGTGCCCGCGTCAGGGGCACTACCAGTCGCGCCCACGCGCTGGGCACTACCAGTCGCGCCCAGCAGCAGGGCGCTACCAGACGCGCCCGCGTCAGGGGCGCTATCCTGCTGCTGTCTCGTGCGCCGCGCTGTGCCACGTGTCGCGTGCTCCATGGAAGCGCCTTCCTGGGGGGCGCTTTGTAATAAAAAAACAGACCCCCCAGGTAAATAATTGCAAAACAGCCCCTATTTGGTAAATAAAATGTAAAAGTGACCCTTTTTGGTGTTTTTGCCGCCCCTTCCTTCTCGCGAACCAAAGAAGAAAAAATAAAAAAATAGTAAAGTATTATATTATTAGGAAAAGGGGGAAAATGAGATTCAAAATCACATCATCAACTTTATTCCATGTTAAATTAATTAGTAGAATGAAAAGCTATTCAGCTTTTTGTTTTCATAAAAAATTGTAATTGTGAGCTTAACGTAGCTTGTTCATATACTTGCATACTTGCATGTATTTATTCACATAAATTTTGTATAATTCATTTGTTCATTTTATTTTTTGAAAAAATTAAATTTGTAAGCATTAACATATTTGATCAATATTTTTAATTATTTTAAAAATAAAATATTAAATTTGTTATATTTAATGTCATAAACACCTTAAGTTTTATTAAAAATCTTTCTTTTTATATTTTAACTACCTTCATTTATTAATATTTAAAAAAAATACTAAAATAACACTTGGTGCATAGACAAAACTAAAATCCCTTCCTCTTAATTTTATCTCTTTTAAAAATCAAAATATTGTTTTATACTGTTTTCGAAATAGATCTTACATTAAATAATATTTCATATTCTAGAAAATCGGTATTACTATATTAAATAATGAAATTTTCTTTACCCAAAATAATTTAATAGTAGTATTTTTATTTAATTCCAAATAAACAAATAATTCGGACCGATTTGACATATTAAATAGTTACTCCTAAGTGATTTTTTGCATTGCTTTATACTGTGTTACATTATTGTGTTTAGAATAATGATGTTTCCAAGAAAAAAATAACAAATATACTGAGTATTGAAGTTATTAATCTTGCAAAAAAGTTAATGAAGAAAGAAAGAAAAGATACAGGGAAAATCTGAGAATCTGTATTGATCAATTAAAAAAATTATAAAAATTGTCTAACTTATAATATAATGATAAAAGTTTATTAGAAGTCTTAATCCAATATCCAGCAGCCAAGTACAAAGAATAAAAATAAAACATAAAACTTTATCTCTTTAACAATGCAAAGTTTAAGCAGCTTTAGTACTTTTTTTCCCATGTCATGAAAAAAGTAAACAACACATCACATTCCATATTTGTTAAGTATGCTTATAAAAGGAAACATTGATAGAAAGGGGCGTATGAACACTTAAACTTTGCCCTACGTCGATCCCGTGATAGACACTGTTATCTATTCTTCTTTCATTTCCTATATATGCAGCTCTTTCTTTCTTTTGGTTAACTCACGGTTGGCTATTACTATATATATTATTATGCAGATTCATTAATCATGGAAAATAAGAAGAGAAAGGGAAAAGACTATGAGGTGGAAGACGAAGAGATGAAGATGGACAAGTTTTACGCGCTGTTGCGGAGGTACCGA
This sequence comes from Glycine max, assembly GCF_000004515.6. NCBI lineage: Eukaryota > Viridiplantae > Streptophyta > Magnoliopsida > Fabales > Fabaceae > Glycine > Glycine max. Next base: position 43,696,480 of record NC_016090.4, on the reverse strand, counting down.
GACGCGCGCGATCGACGGCGAAAGGAGCTTGAGGAATTAGACAAGAGTGAGAAGGAGAAGAGGATGAAGGCGGGAACAGAGCAACACCGTGTTTGGGTGCCATCATTCGAATGGGAGGATTTCACAGACCAGGTTCAATTCAGAGGACAACAATATATGCAATTCCCAACTTCATCTACATCTCCTTCGCCGCTTGCCGGTGGCACAGACAACAAACAACGTAAGCACGACGACCAACACTCTCACTCTCTGGATCTCAACCTCACTCTGTAGCTAGCTACTCGTCTTTGAATCCTTCTTATCTCTCTCTTTTCAGAATTTGGTCCTTCATTTTTCTATCTATAGGATCATGAAAATTGTATCCAAGTACTAGTAATATCCTTTCAATCAAGTATTTCTTTTTTCATAATTAATAGTTTGGTCAATTGATCTTCATGATGATCGAGTTTCATTTTTTACTATAGTCACGAATTTATTTCACGGATTCAACTATCATAAGGCAGTTCAAATGGCAACCAACTAAATTAGTTTAGTTTGGGTTGTTATTAGTTTTTATTAGAAAATAAAATAAAATAAATAAATGAAAAGAACATTCAAAGCTTCAAACTAAATAAAAGAACAACAATATCAACTTTTTATATTATGATATTATGATAGAACATTAGTTAACAATGTAATACAACATACAATAAGTATAAAAAAAATAATTTTAAAAAAGAAGTTTCAAATAATTATATTGAAATGTGTAAATATTATCTTTGAAGAAAAAATACTTTCATTGTATTACATTAGTAAAAGAATCCAATCAGACTTCTCTCCCAAGATATCATATATGTTGGTTTCCATCGAACTTTCTAAATACAATATTTTTTCTCTAAAAAAAATGTAATTTTTAAGAGAACAATAAAAGAAAAATTTTAGAGAAAAATGTAAAATTAATTTTTTTACTTGTCTTTGGCTAAAGAACGAGAGAGATATATAAATATAGACTCCGTTATACACCAATAAAAAAACTCAAAGTAAATAATTTTAATGTGAATGCCTTTTGGATAAGTTTTTTTTTTCAATAAATATTTATTATGAAAAGTAATCTTATTTAAGTTCAATTATGTAAAATTATTATAAGCCACAAAATATTTCATTCCAATATTTATCCAAAACATTTGATTAAGCGGTTAACTTACCTTTTAGAGCACGTTAATTTGCTTTAGAAATTTAGTGTGTATAATTATTTTCTTCATATTAATACAATAAAATTTTATGGCACTTTTTAAACTTTTACTTTGGCCTTTATACTTCATGTTAGAAATTAATATAGCACGACATGCGTTTTCACTTTTTAAAAATCTTTCAAGTTTTCTTAAACTGCTAGGTTGTGGTGGTTTCTGAGTTAGAAACTAATAAAACATAAACTTTGCTTCTTCTTTTTTCCTTTTGTTTTGTTTTGTTTTTAATTTATGGGTTAAATATATTATTTATCCTGATGATTTAATGTTTTTTTTATCTTTATAATTTCTTTTTTGTTTTAATTTTTATAAAATATGTGTTTGTTTTTCGTCCTTAAACACTAAATTATAAGGACGTAAATTAAAATAAAAACACTAAATTACGGAAGGCAAAAGCATATTTTGAGGAATTTAGATTCTCCCCGCCCTCGATAAAGTAACATTTCTCTCCTTCGAGAATTAGAACCCTTTATTATATTTACATGCCTTTTTCTTAAGGGATTATATTTACTTTCCTTTCAAGTTATTATGCGATAACGAGTTTAAACGTTTAGATATGGGCTGGATATATATTCATGTTGTTGTTTTTTTCCTGAATTATTCAAATTGGTTAAGAATGAATGAATGTGTTGGTATACAATTATTTTTTATATATTGAAAGACTTGGATCATTCTCTGCTAAGAACTTCTAATTAAATTGTAAACATCTTAATCATAACTTTTATGATCTTGATTGTGAAATTCTATTTGATGAATTAAAAATCATTACAGAGATTTTTATAGTTGAATCAAAATTAAATTTTGATTAATATTGTTATTTTTGCTGGGAAAAAGGTTTTTTAGATTAAAATTATGAAAATTTTATTTGCATATACAATGTCACAAAATAAATTAAATAATATTCCTTTGATTTCTATCAAAAACAAATTTTGAAAGAACACAATTTACTTCTCATTTTACAGCAACAAACCAAAACTGTAAGGAGAAAAATGATTACAAAAACATTGCACATGACACCTAATATCTCAGGGTCCACCCTGATTATTCAAAATCAAGTTTCAATTCAAGGTATTTTTTACAATGAGATAGGTGTAAAATATTTATTGGTTTTATTGATAACTGATTTTTATTAAAAAAATTGATTGCTCACAATCTCCTCTCTCAATTACTTTTTTTTATCCATAAAATTCAAATTTTAAATAATAACAACAATAAAAATAATGCAAGTGTATAATTATAGTACCTCGCTCTGTATCGACACTTTTTTAAAAGTCCCCATACTTAGACCCATGCCTTTAATACGCGTTCTGTTTTTTTTCCCCATTGGATACCTCTTTCTATTGTCGTACATGTTACTCACACTTTAATTAATTATAAAAGTTAATATAAAAAATATTGATTAAAAATGAAATAATGATTCAATTAAAATTTCATATTTAAAATCTTTTGTAAAACATGATCATAATAAGTCACAAACATTAAAATTCGATCGACAGATCTTTTACAACATCACAATAACAATCATAAAACATCATAGAAAAAATTAGGAAAAGAAGTAAATAATGAATGCGATTATTTTCATAAGTTTTTTATTCAAAATAATTAATTTTTAAAAATATCATAAAATAATTAAAATTTGCAATCATAAATTTTTTTATTTAAAATAATTTAAAAAAAATAAAAAAGAAATATTCTCATATGATAAATGAAAACATTAAAAATGACTATAAAATAATAAAGTTTTATAGGATTTTTTCCATAAGTTTTCTTTATTTAAACTAACCATAGTAACAATTAATATTTGTAAATAAAAAATATAAATTTTAAAATAGTTATTATACAATAAAAATAAAAAATTTATCATTCATAACAATTCATAATTATATAATAATATAAATTATATACAATATTTATTCAAGAAGTTAGAGTTAAATTTTGATATAAAAAAACGGTGGTTGATGGTTTCCGAAACCGCAGGGCCCACATCGCAGACAACTTCCCATTCTTACCTATTGCTATAAAATATTGTGTTTAAATTATTTTCCGGATTTTATCATAGTGACAGTGTACTCTAGAATGAAATTACAAATTTAGAAATTTAACTAAGTTTTAATCAATAGTTAAATTTTTATACTTCTTAAAATGTTCCTCTGCCTTGAAGCATCCAAATTATTCTTATTTTCTGGCGTCTTTATATTTGCAAACCATACAATTAATTAATTTTTGCAATCACAATATTTCCTGTGTCTCAATATTTTTGGGGGAGAAAAAGTCGCAGGACGAGGCTCAAAAGAAGCTCCGAGACGATTATGAGCACCATTAAGAAGATATGTTGGTCAGTGTGCATTCGAGTCAAATTGGTGTTTTAATTTGCTGCATTTGTTGATCTTTCGGAATTTGTTTTATTTTTTTATATACCTTGACAAAATTTTATTCGGATACAAAGCAGCAATTATGTATCTCGTCAATATTTTGTCGAGATATACACCAAAAATATGTTTTGGTTTTGTATCTTATCGAGATATCAGATGTGTGCATGACTTTACGATATCCAATGAAAATGTATTTCATTTAAGAGATTTTTTTATTAAAAAAATGAATAAATTTGAGGGTGAACTTAACAAAAATGGGACACACTTTCGTTCGTGTTTATGTCTTATCCTTCAGCACTACCTCAGTCCTTATTCAAAATAAAGCCCGTATTGGGACAAAGGATTGTTGTTTATTTGCTTTCCAATGTATATCTGCAATCTAATCCATTTATATAAAATTTAACTATTTGTGTATGGTGGTGAAAATGTGAGGTAGGAATCAAACAATTACTTGTAAATTTTGAAGTCAAGGAAATCTTTTTAATTTTTGGTAAAATGAACAAAAACATTATTCATCAAATATTTTGTTAAAGGTATTTCTAGTGAAACAAATTAAGCGTAAAGAATATATGTTTTTAGCAGCTTGTTGCATGCATCTGAATCCTACATTCCCTTATCTTTATTCTACACACTAAAATTACATTTCACAATGAACTTTCTGGAATATAATAGAAGGTGTCTTATTCAATATTGGGAATGCAAGAAACAAATGCCCTTACTCTTTGGCAATAGACCCATCTAAGAGTCCAGGCCCAAACTCACTCGAGGGCTAAGTTAGCTAGTCCAACCTAGACATTTTACAAAATTTCAACTTCCAAAGGCTATTGCTTCCTGCACCTCCTTTATGGCTCCCATAATGACAAATACAAAATGTAAAATTATATTATGAAATACACTCTTTTTTTCTTTCAAAATAATCAATTCAAAAGATAAAAAGTACATTACGAAAAGGGTGCAGGAAGCAGCTTGAAAGTGCAGGAAGTAACAGCCACTTCCAAGCCTTCTTGTTTAAGTACTTTCATGCCCAAGTTCTCCTGAAATTCTCAAGATTTTTCTAAAGAGATATCGTCCAAGAAAAACATCTTTTTATGAAAAAACTCAATCTTTTATACTTGTATCTTTTCATGAATAGATACAAGCTTTCGTGAAAGAATTTATATATATATATATATCCATGTTTTCATTAATAAAATACATTTTCATAAAACATACAATATTTTTTTTAATGAAAATATATGTTTATTGATGAAAAGATGTAAATATAAAAATTTGTTAGGGAATGCAATGCCTTTTTTTTTTTTTCTTTGGAGGATATCTCCTTACCAAAAATCGGCTGAGTCCGCATTTGTCTTTATAATTTGGCTATATGGACTGAGTTCAATTCTGATAGAAAACATTTAACACATCTTCTTATCAAAAGGCATAAGAATACTGAATACATAAGATCACGTATAATCATGAATAACTATGGCTATTTATGATGGACTATTTCTCTACCAAGAGGAACTAAAAGCTTAGTGTATTTCATACACATCACGAGACTATGGCACTATACTTTCACTTTTGTTATTTCTTATTTGTTGCATAATGATAGCCACCAATTTTTCCAACACATTCTTCATCCAGAGTAGACGTCATGAGGAATCTAGCTCACTCCATTTGTTTCTACCACTCAACAATCTACAAGTATTCTTAACTTCATTATGTTCTGAAATTCCAAATTTGGTGATATCTACGTACCTAGCCTTTGGGTTGGTCAACACCAATACTGCCAGCGGGACCATCTCACGACTCATTGTATTTATGTCTTTTTCCACTGATGCCAAAATCAGATAGCATATATAAGATCGACATAAAGTTGTTTAATTTCTACCACTCGTCCTTCATTAATAGTTTTTATCTGTAATCACTATAATTGGTATATATATTAGGTTGATTAATTGTTGTGTCATGCGTGTGTGGTTCTCTTTACTTACTGTTTCCATAGATAATTGAGCTCATATCAGCTCTCTATAACTAGTTTTTTGTGTTAAACAAGATGTGTCAATGGTTCAGTGATGTTTTGTTCATATATGTAACAGGTTGAAGAAGATGATGCACTTGGACTTGATGGCTTGAAGGGATTCCAGCCTTGTGTGGCCACAAATTTTGACGGGGTTATTTTCAAATGATTTTTGATAACTTCACATTCTGCAAAGCCTCATATAGTGGTCCATGGTCAACTGAGGGGTCATTTCTTGAATACTCCAATTCTAGTTTTAATTCCGCACCCAATTCTTTTGTCTTTATAACCCGATGTTACGTTATTATTTTGGAGCTTTTTGCTGATTTGTACTCAAACGACAGAGATCTTGGAATCATTAGACAAAATGAATGAAATGAACCCCACCATGGAATAGTAGAATAGCATACAAAATACAACATTAGCATTGCTTGATCATCCACGCTTACTTCCTGAAATTGACAATGTTATGTGGGAGCTACCTCTTCTTTTTATTTGGATTTGCGGTCGCAAATCAATTCTGCTCACCGCTGCTTCTTTACTTTGTTTCGCTCTCTCTCTCTCTCTTTTAAAAGCCTCTTTTCCTAGTAAACTCTTGTTGCCAAGTGCGGTCTTGTTTTCATGTTGCAATGATGGCCACTTTGACCACCAATAAGAGGATGATTCTTCTTCATTTCACGACACTGCCATGCCTATCACCAAAAAGGTTACCCCAAAAGTTAGTCCACGCACACAAACAGTACATAAACACAACCCACATGCTGTCATTTGCATGCCACGGTATTGGCTAGGGCTTTTATAGATCAGATAATGTGTTACTATAGAGAGCTGATATGCCTAATCAAATTAGAATAACATACGAATGAACCCACTCGTCTATCTACCGGGTTTAATGTAAAAAAATTCACAGGTAATATTGAACTCATGCTATTTTTTTTATTTATATATTATTGTATTCCTTAAGGAATCTTATGATCATCGTTTCAACTTCTGACATGTACATGTTGACGATAAATTTTTCTCTGATTGGAGACAATTATATATCCAAGGTTTTGCCTAATTTTCACTTGCCAAATTTTTAATTTACAAAAAAGAGTTAATAAAACTCAATTACGTTACGAAAATTGACAATGACCATAAATACATGGTGATTTCAAACATAACATAATTTCTTTTGCAATTTGTAGATGCTTGTATGAGTTTGAAGACAGAGATATTATTATACCAAGTGATCGAGGGATATGAACCATAAAATCCAATTGTAGTACTAGTATATATATACCCATATGAAGCAATACAAGACTCAAACTAGTCACAATTTATTGAAACAAACTTGTGATGATGATATACATTAGCACAAATATAGTGACATTCACTAATACAATTGACATAGGAAAGCGCCACACTTTGTTACATAGCTCATATCTGTCGTATATGGGACAAGGGAAAGGACTTTAAAAGTTACAACCATGACAAGCAAAATTAAGGAACAAACTAGAATGGAAATGTAGCTACAAATAAGCCTCCTAAGTAGTCCTTCTAAGGCATACGACTGCAATCTTCTAGGTTTAATTATTAGTTGTGGTCATGTTGTTTTGAATCTGGATTAAGAGGACTTCTTCCCAGATGTGATAATCTCACTTCTCCTGCCTTTGGACTGAGGGGACCTCTTGCACCAGACCGAGGACTCTGCTCAGTTTTGAACTCACCCATGCGAGAACTAAATGAGAGGCGTGGGCTTAGATGGCTGTTAGTATCAGTTCTTGGTGTTGGGGTGGAGCTTGTGATCTTGGGACTGCTAGTGTGCCTAAACTCGCCACGGCTTCTAGTAATAACTTCATCTAGGATTTCACCTTCTCCAACTTGAGAAGCACCAGCTCCAAACTCTGAGTGCTGTTAGGACAGTTGCATGGAATATAATTAAGTGCATCCACAAAAATATAATGACTCAAACGTGGGTTATCAATTATCATAGAGGACAAAACTTAGATTCTGTTCATTGGTGTTTCTGGTGTTGTTCTACAATCAAAATTGAAGTTTCATCTTAGTAATTTATGTTGACTTTTAATGGAAACCTTTATTAGATTACTTAGGTGAATCTGCAATTCTGATTGGAAAGCAGTACCAAAAACACTTATGGAACTGTATCTAAGTTTTTGTCCTATGGTAAATTTAAGCTATATTTGTTGGATAAGATAAGAAATCATACTGTTGCGAGGTTGAATGGTAGAGCTGTTTGCTCTTCATATGCTGCTGCATCCAAGTCTTGAAGGTGTATCCCTTTGAAAAACTTAGGGAGAAAGTACTGTCTAACCGGAACTAAAAGCATGATCATCATAGGAAACATGACCCCGGCAATAGGAACCCATGTTAGTCCAAAACATATAAGAAGATAAATGGTTTGAAAAATGGTGAATGTTACTATTGTCTTGAAAGGAACTGTTTCTACAAAAGTAGCATGGTAGTCCTCAAGCACCCTGCACATAGAGAACAAATTTGTTGATCAGTAAGAGCAATGAAGTAGAGGATTGAACACCAGAACTATATATAAGAAATAAAATGTTTTTTTTTACTTGTATCTTCTGCTTGGTGCAGTGAAGAGTAATAGGATCCTTTCCCAAAACTGGTTTCCTGGCAAACTTTCAATGGCCATGAAGGCAAAGTAGCCCCAAAGGACTGAGGTTGGGATCTTCTTGAGTAAGGGCATGGCCGCAACGCATCCTCCCACCATTATTGATTGAAGGAAGTTACTGAGACGTTGTTCCTTTACCTCAACAGGAAGCAGGTCGTCTATTTCTTTCTCAACATCAAATATAGTTTCATCTACTGGAGCATCCACGTTTCCCATACTGGTAGCTGCTTGAATGGTTGATTCTTTAAGATCTCTTAGTCCTTGTGCCTGATTATAATGTGTGACATAAATAGCAATACGTCATATGTTGATGACTTGAGGTACAAATAATAAGGTTCACTCTGGCCTAAGCAGGAATTGTTCTGTGTTATCATCTTTCATTGTTATTGGTAAACAGCGATTCAGCATTAAGCAATGATTTTCAGTGACATGAATAAAAGTTAGTAAACTTACTCGAGCAGAGGAGTCCTGGTAAACAAGAGGCGTCTGCATTTGATTGTAAGCTTCTTGCATGTTGCCATATAACTGTCCTAAACTAGCATTCTTTCCCATACTTTTTCGTGCGGCTACCACCAGTTTGTTACGAAGCAACTGTATGACCATTGTTCTTTTTTAATGAGACTTGTTGATATAGTGTTTATAATTAGAAATTAATTAGGGAGAAATTGAAAACTTGATTTACCTGATGTTTAAGAGTTGCCAGACTTTTTGTGTGCATTGGAGACTGTGGTATGACTCCATTTGCAGGAGGAATTCCAATAAGGCCACACATTAAGGTCTTCCATCCAGAAAAAAAATAAAATAAAATTTACCATTAGAAAAAGAATTATTCAATTAAGTATAAGTTTAATAGGCATGCACTAGATATCAGTATAAAAAAAATTATACCGTCAAATGTCAACCAATCAGAAATTATCTTTGAAATGACTTTTAAGGCGGTGATTCGATGAGAGTTTGTTCATTAAGTATTACTATATGACAAATTAAAGTTCAATGCTGAAATCTGAAGCTAGGAAGTAACATGATGAACTGGCATACCAAAAATCCCAAAAGAAGCAAGTCGTAATGGTAAGAAGATGGCTTTCTCAAATTGAACTCTTTCTGCTGGGCAAGCTGGGATGCCACACTATGGTCAAAGTAATAAAGTACTGCAATCATGGTTGCTGGGATAAATGCTCCGATTATGTACACAACAGGAACATGGACCATATCCTGTTATATTCATAACAAATATATATATATATTATTACAAGTCAACTTGTTAGTAAAAATAGACAATTAGAAGAGAACTTGCAATTTACATGCCTTAATAACAGTCCAATTCTCATATGCACCGGGTGACCATGGATTTGGGCTGAAGAGACGCCTTGGTATACCATGTGGAACACTTCCAGCTGGCATGTAGGACACACCTGTCCAAACTAGGACCATAAGTGGCACACCATAGTCAGCTATTAGGCTGCGAAGCCAACCTGTAACAAATTCATAGTGTTAAGAGATGTAATATAAAATCATTATGTGTCTTCACTTAACAGTTTAAGTTTTTGGGATTGTTAGTCTATGACATGGTATTAGAGCCTATGTGACATTCCTTTTTTTATCGGAAGACAAAGACTTACCAGTACCATAACGCCATGACCTAGCCTTTCTGCTTCTTAATGCAGTGAGAAGAAGACCAAACGAAAGGACTAAAGCAAACATCCCATTAGCAAACCTCCATGAAGATATAAACTCAATTGATTTTGGATTTTGTCTCTCTGGTATGCGAAACTCATCCACAAGTCCCTAAACAATGATGCCGGTAGGATGTTAAATGAATTTGGCCAAAGTGCATTGCTAATTCAGGTACTAATATATCATGTGAACTCTTGGTATCAAGCAACAGCAAATGAATGACAAAGGTAAACTTTGATAACTGTTCTTACTTTGATAGCTTGCTGCATGAAGAGCATTGCAATGAGCATGCCAAACAACTCTCCTGCAATACGGGTAAACCTGTTGATTATAGAGCAAGCCCCTAAGACGGCAAACAAGAATAGCAACAGTGCAGTCCAGACACATACCCTACAAAGTCAAGTTGAAAAAGAAAATAGGACAATGTTAAGTCACACTATGATGAATTGTACTAGAAAACAATTGCATCAGGGTCCCCATATGAAAACATTGAGAAATAAATACATAAATAAACAAAAACTTATTCACCATCCAGTCCATGCCAGAAACAAATCCCGGCCCAACTCTGGTCTCTCTTTTGCAAAATTGAACATGAAAGTGTACATGATCACAGTAGGTTCTGCCACCCCTAAAATTAGCAAAGGTTGACCTCCAAGGATTGAGTGTATAATGCCACATATTGAAGTGGATGCCAATGTTTGAACTGCAGTTAGAACACCATCTGCAAATGCAAAACAACATCAAGCTGTGATAGTGTAGTTATAAATTATAATACTGTCCTATTTCCAGAGTTCTTTCAGTTAAGAAGGATCATATATTATAATATTATTTTTTTCTCAGGAAAAAAGAAGAATCCATTGAAGTCAGAATAATATTTAGTACCAGTATCTCGCTCTAGTTGTTCCCCGAATGAAATGACCGGTATTGCGGAAGCAAAAAATATGTATGTGGTGGGGGCCCAAATCCTGTTAAAGGGAAGCAGAAATTGTGAAACTTGCATATATATGTCTGTTTAAACACCATTGGTTGAAGCCTAGAATCACTAAAATCTTTCAGTACATACATACACACCCCACAAATGGCTAAACAATTTCAGCATATATGCATTACATACCTTAAACCAGCTTTGATTCCACCCGTCCAATCTTGCTTGTAGCACATCAACCTTCCTCTCAGATCATTCTTGATTCCTTCAAAGGGTACAAATGTTTCTTCCATATCTTTTTCCCCACCAAAAAGGGTCAAAGGGAATCAATATATAAGAGTAAAAACTGCTAATCAGAAAGTAACAATGTATAATTTACATGATTTTCTTGTTTTCAGTTTATTTTGGTTAGATTTATTGACAAGGCTCAATCACAAGCAAGCTTAGGAAGAAGGATAGAAGACCGAGGGGACAAATTAAACAAGAATTTAGCATGAATGGTGCAATCTGGATTCAAGAGACACGTGGGAGAGTGAGAGGTTCAATGGTGTGAATATGCCAAGAAGCCAGCTGTACCAAAAAGCGGTGTTTGGAACTCGGGATAAATGGTCTTTTTATTGGTTATTAGCACTTAGAACCACGAAAAGAGCAACTTGAATTGTATTCTTCTCGAGTGCTTCCTAATAACAACAATGTGTGTGGGAGGAGAGAGTATTTATAAGCTTTTAGAAAAGCAAGCATTGGAGAAAGAAAAAAGAAAGGTAGATTTGGTGTGGAAAAGCACTTCGTGTGCCACTGGCAGGCTCGTAAAATGTAAATACTACAGATCAGTCCAATCTTTCCAGCTTCATCATCAATAGTCCTTCAATGCTTTAATGCCAAAAAGTCAGCGTCAACTATAATCCGGACCCACTCAATTATGTTGGGTCTTTCAATTAAAATTGCTGAGTTTTGTAAAAAGTACACAAATTTAATCCTTTATAGAAAGTAACTTACTCCTTGCCGTCCTTAACTTACAAGATAATGTTTAAAAAAGTTGTGGTAATTAACACGAGTAGTCAACAGCAGCTTATTGGCTCTAAAAACATATCATAACTTTCATGTAGTAATGCAATTGATATATGTGATAGCAATCTGTATATAGTGGGAAGAGATGCGACATCATCCCTCATGCCTCGTTGAGTATATAGCAACCCATTTGGTTGACTATCTTATTTTTTTAATCTAATTTTCGATCCACCACCTTCGATTTATTTGGCTTAGTATATGACTTCTTGCTTTGTTTAGAAGAATGATGAATGCATTATACTTGGCACCTTAACATTCACAAATGATAATTCATCGCTTGTAGTCTTTTCGTTTTCTCTAAAAAAAATACTGTAAAGTTTATGTAAGTCAAATTTTACTTCAAAAAATGTATTAAAGATTTAGGGTCAACGTGTAAAAAAAATTAAACTTTATATAGCAATTTAAACTTCTAAAACCTAAATGAGTTTTTGAAGAAAAATAATAAACGGATTTAAACTTGGGCTAATTTATTTAATTTAACAGAAGTAAACCATATTTGAATAGTGATCTTATAAATTACAAAGATTGGGAATAGCAGGTAAGAGATTTTGCTTGAGGTTAATTATGCGTTTAAGTTTAGTTATCACTATTTTATAATGGTGATATTATTCGCCATTTAAATAAATTACATTTTCTCTCCTTTTCTAAACTTTCACTCAACGATTAAACATTTTAGAGTGATTGGTTGTTGACAATCGCTATGATTTGATTATTAAATTGAATAAAACCAACATTGAACTTCTCTATTTATCAAACTTGTCTCCAAATTGTTCTCAACATAATATTAGAAATTTCAACAGCTTATTAAAAAGATAAACAAAGCCCTATGATGTGTATTTTGTTTGCCCATGTGCCTTTCGAAGTTTGACAACTCATGCTGTCATGCATATGAGGTTTTCCGGGATAGTAGCCTCCCCTTGCGATGTTAAAATGTATGTATAATGCTACGTTTAAGAATTTGTCTTATACAAAGCTCCCGGTATTCCTTATTGGTTGACGCACACACGTTTATTAACATCAACTGGTTTTAGTCATAAGATTTTAATTTTATTTTTTTGGTACATTTTTTCTCATATAAGATGAAAACATTGACTTCAATAATACTACAACTCGATGAAAAAGAAAAATCACGGAAAGGAAAATTGGAAAAGGAACAAACATAAAGATCAGTTGCTGCATTACATGCACTTGTAAATTGTAATGTCAGGAGACAAAGTTAACGGGGGATTATATTAGAATGCCGAACGATATTTGTAAATTTTATTTCAATTTTTTATCGGGAAAACTTCTTATTCCATCTTAAAATGTTGATGCATTTAATCCAATTTTTACAAGTGAGAATTCTTAGTGAACTTGTCAATTTTTAATTTATTTTGTGTTAGTTAATTAAATTTGTTATTTATTTGAGTGAAACTTTAAGTTTTATTTTTTAGTTTTTAATTTCATTGTTTTCTTTCAATTTTTATGGCAATCATCGTGCTAACTCACTCTAAAATTGAGTGAGTTAACCTTTTAAATCCATTTTCTATAAAAAAAGATGAGTTGACTCAATTCATTTTAGTCATTTACAAAATTGGTTATCTCATTCTATCATTTTTATAAAAGAAATCATAAATGTACAAAATACAAGAAAATTGTGAATATTGCAAAATTGAGTTTCTAATTAAGAATTCATATACTTTTGTGAATTATTGTTTGTTTTATATTTTATAATTAAAAGTTAAATTAGTATAAAAAAGTAGAATGCATGCTTTGAATTTTAAACAAAAAATAATAGTAACACGACTATGTCGCAAAAGAAAAAACAAAATCTTTATCATAAAAAAATCTTTTCTTTTATTAAGAATAATAATGATACGGAGTATAATGTTTATAGGACACAGAGTCGCACATATTTAATTTTAGAATGTCGCATCATGCTATGGTATGATCAATATATGTTTTAGACGCATTAATAAAGTAGTAGTATTAACAGCTTTAGCTAGGTCATGAAGGATTCATGCACGAGTCTCTGTAACAAACTCCAATTCTAAAGAGAGATTCGTTGTCGTTCAGCAAAAAAATTGCAACTTGCTAATATTAAATCCATTTATTATGTTTTTATTCTCTAAATCTGGTGGCTTTTTAATTGTGCAAATAGCGTTGGGCTTTTCGGGCTCATCTCATTTTTACTATTCAATGCAGATCATGTTGTTGTGCTGCCCAACGTTCATTCTCTGTAAAAACCAGTAAAAAGATGCTCATCGGCCAATCATTTAACATTTCAGGTTTGCATAAAATAGTTTGCTCGTGTTTCACTTTAATAAGGTTCTGTTTGATTTTTTTTTTTAAATAGTCAAATTTTAATATGAGAGGTTGATGAATTAGTTTTTAAAACATAAAAAATTTAAATTTATTTTTTAAATTTGTAAAAGTGTGATAAATTAGTCTTGACAATTTAAAATTTAATAGCACTGATTTCTAAATTTTATAACTTAATATTAAATTAAATTTAAAAAAATATTTTTTTTATCCACTTAATAATAAAATAATCTTACAAATTTAACAATACAATTAATTTATCATATTTTTTATACATTAAAAAACTAATTTATCATTGTATGAGACTTTTTACGATGAATTTAACTATTTATCATTGATTTTTCGTTGGAAATGTTCTGTAATACATTTAGTTACCTTTAAAGATATATTTGTTTGTTAAAGTTTTGTTTGGAAACTCATTTTTGAAGAAATAAGATTTATCACTCACGTTTTGGAAAGAATCATGCAAGTGTATATCTCAAACTGTAATAGTATCTATAAAGTTTGGACCCATCATGATCAGATTATGCGAATATGCGTGGACGTGTGCTTTTCGTTCAAATGGTTGCGATCTTCTTGATTTGAAGAACGGTGGCTAATTACTCACAAGACGTGTAACTTTTTCTGGCTTAGCTTTGAGCACGTCTTGTGCTGAACTTAAGTGATTTTAATAAAAAAATTATATCTTTCTGCCTTAAAAAAAAACTTTTTCGATTTAATTACTCCTCGATTGCTCGCTTTTCTCTGTAATCTTTACAGTGTTTTTTTTTTTTTGTTGCGGAAAGTAAAATATTTTTTATAGCAGAAAGTCACAACATTAATTCCTTAAAATATAGAAATTAATAAAGTGATTTTTATCTTTTTGAATAAAATATTTTTTATACACACGTTATCATTGAATAATGTATTAGATTCAGTATATGTCTTTGAATAATGTATTAGATATATAGAGACATCAAATTATATTAATGTGAATTACATTAATAAAAAAACATTTTGCTTAGAAAAAACCATTAAGAGTGACGATGTTAATAAATTGAGCCTGTTTTGATAGTATAAAGACTTTTTTCTTTATATATGTTTTTAAAATAATTATTATAAATGACAATATTTAACAATGTTCAATCATTTGGCAATTCATTATTGGATAGCAGAATAAAAAAACGTACACTAGTATATTTCAATTAAATTCTAATAAATAAGAATATCTAAGTCCTCTTTATTCGTATGTTGGCATCATTATGCCCTAATTTATCAGAAAGATTGAAACCTTGTATCGCACTATCCAGTAACCTCACCACCATAAACCTTTTTAATTTAATTAATTGTTTCTTTTATTTAAAGCGTTGTGCATTATAGTTCAGAATCTAAGAATTTTATTATCAATGATTACAAGTTGACCTAATATTAGAGACGGAAAATTCACCAATTTTTTTTTTTAAAAAATATTAGAGATGGAAATGCTAAAATGTACGAAAACTATCTTGTAATATCCGCACGAAGGTTATATTCTATAAAAAGACACTTCATATATTTGTTAGTTTTTCAAGTAATATTTATTTTCAAAAAATTATAACCGTCCAGATATGATCGAATTCGTGTGTTTCGTGCAAGTTATATTTCGTGCCAAATAACATTACTCTATTAGAGATATTTCAATAATGAACCTCTGGTAATATAGCATTCCAGAACTTCTTTTTTTATCATGTGCAAGCGCGACTATTTTCCTCCTCGATTTGTTTATCTTAAACTAGTATATTTCATATACAGACTTTGAAGCTCATCTAAACGATTAAAGAAAATAAATCGCATGCCATTATTGCTCAGTCGAACACCTAACTAACGTAACAATTGAAGGTTCATATGAACACAAAACTTGCCCCTCCAAAGTAGTTTTCCTCCATTATAATTGTTGCTAGCCTTGAAATGATTTTGTCGAGCACAAAACTTTATTATAGTCTTACTCATGATTGAAGATGTCCAAGGCAAATAAGGAACAATAAACCTACCAATAAAGGCGAATACGCATCCTACTTAATGTGAAGTTCAACACCATTAATTGACTCGTTGACAAAGTGGTAGGTCCATTTACTGTGTGATTGTTAGTTCACTAATTATTGGTTACATATTTTTTGAGGTTTCAATTCGCTGTATACTAAGAAGCTTTTTAATTTTGCTTCATTTCTTTAATTTCGGCCAACTTTTTTTTTGTCTAGACTAGAGTGGGGAAGGCTGGTAAACTAATTGTGTGGCTATATTGTTTTGATTGCTCATAAAATCGATCATACCTCAGTATTAAATGGCGCTCATAGAGTCATACTTTATTTGTAAGGACTCTCTAATTCTATATATATGCGCCAGTCATGCCACCATGAGAAGTGTCTTTATATGCACGCAATGATTTATGCTATGTGTTCTTAATTACACATTTGATCATCTATGCACTCATTCCAAGACACTGCGTTTTTGTGAGAAACAAAAAATTATTCCTTTCAACGGAACGTCTCTTTGCCACCTATATGATGGAAAACAAAACAAGTTATTACAAATTATATTGGTTATTGAATGATTTAGTTTAAATATTGTATATTTGTATTTGCTGTTAAAAGATAAACTCAAAATGTCCAATATAAAGTATTTTTTTTCTTAACTCCTCGAGTTCATTAAAAAAATAGATTCTGACTAATCTGAAATTCGATTGAAAAGTAAGTAAAATTTGATAGTTCAAATAATACATGAGAAATTAAACCTTAATTTTAACATTAATTATTTTTATCCAACCACTTAGATCAATAAAATACATATGAATGTGAAAGAAATGAACAACTATAATTATGTATAGGAGTTTGCTTACATATTTCTTACATCTTTTTTATGTTAGCAACCTACATCAAAACTTTTGGACAAAAAACTCAATTATTCTCTTTGTTTTAATTACTTCATCTAAGGGATATAATAGTAATAAGTTGACATTTAATTTTATAAACAATTATAAAATAACAATTCTCTTTCCTTTCTCAGGTATCTCTCTCCTCAATCCTCATTCCTCACCCATTAATTTCTCTTTTCCATATCTTCTTCATGTTTTCATCTTCTCCCCTTGCCATTTCTTAATTTTCCAAATCCCATCTTTCTATATTTGTAATCATAATTTGTTAAATGTGTTAAATTTATTCTCCACCTTCTTTAATTCATGTATTTCACTTGCATCTTCTATTCATCCGATGAAAAATTCTCTCAAAAGTAATGTAAATCAAGACGTGAGGATGCTATAGTGAATAAAAGACCCATAAAAACTGTGAAGGGCGAAGGATATGAGAAAGAAAGGGAGACCAGCATCGTCGCATCGATAAATAATTACGAGAAGAAATTTTGGCCGGTGAAGATTAACAAGAGAGAAACATGTGAGAAGAAAGAGAATTGATCATGACGGTGGTGCAAAAGTCAAGTTATTTTATATTCCAACATTCATTGAGTCAGAGATAGAGAGAGTAAGAGGAGAGAGATGATTGGTCTGAATTCTTGCATTCATTGAGTCGAGAAAGAGTCAAAGGAGAAATAAACTATTTTTTATTTTTTTTAAAACAATTAAATGGTAAATAACTATAATATCTTGTTAACTCCTTGACAAGTGTACCAATTCGTCTAAGTAGTATTCTAAAACGGTAAGGCTGAGTGTCGAGTCCACATGAACTTTGATTGTACTCAGAATTTGCATATGTTCAATTTTAAGCAACTAATGAATTAAATTTGATATTGGTCGAATAATGATACAAAATGTAAAATTTGACATAAATAAAGATAATTAAGCATAATACATTAAAGAGATAAAACACAAACACTCAAGAACTACAGAACATGTTGGGACTCAATCTATCAAAACTACTCTTAATGTAACATTAAGGATTTTTCACTATTCAACGTTACTCTAATTTATTACCTTCATCCGCTAGCCTACCCTAACCATGATCCTTCATGTAAAAGAGCATAAATTACTTAATTTCACTCCTAATCCCTTAAGAGCTACATCAAATAATTTACTTTACGAATAAATATGCATAAATAAGGCTAAATAATATCATTATATCCCTAGACATGGATTAACTAGATGCTCATTTCAAGTTCTTAGGAGATAAACATTTTCCAATACATAAACCCTATAACACTACATGAGCATGGGTGATGAAATCATAAACATGATATTAAGCACAGAAAAGAGACAATAATATCAAAATAGCATTAAATAGATAGTTAGAATCATTACAACAAGTGTGTATGATTGTTGAGCTCCCAACAATGGATGGTTTAACCTCTCATGACAGTGAGAGACTTACTGATACAAAAAAAAACAAGAGGTGTGAAAGAGAATGAAAGAAAATGGATGAAATAGTCTCCAAGTGAGTGAGTTCCTCCTCTTCTCTCGTGCCCTAGCTCCTCATTTGGTCCCAAAAATTGTCCTCTGGTTTCTCCTTCTTTTTCCTTTAAAACACAACATAATCATATTTTTTAACATTGACTGTGCGTTAAGTCTACACGTGCGCGCTGAACGCACATGCAAAATTCAGCTGACATAAGTGGCCGCGCTAAGTCGTCAAATGCGCGTTAAGCTGCTAGATGTGGGTCAAGCCGCCAAAGACGCACTAAGTTTGGCCTCCAAGTTGGCTCCTCGCGTTGAGTGATTATTAACGCGTTAAATGCATTACTCTAGTTCTTCAACCCTCTTCGAGGCCTCCTACTGTGTAATTTTACAAAAAATACAACCAAAAAATTGTAAATTAACTAACTTTAGTATTTAATGGATAAAAATTTAGAAGAAACTAAATTTCTAATGTTTTAACACAAAAGAAGCAATAAAAAAGATAAAAATTAGATAATTATTATCTAATTTAAATATTCAAATTAAGTATGCATAGCAATTATCATACCCTTAAATAAATTTACTAGAATAACACAACTGAATGGGCTTTTTGGTCAAAAGATTTTTGGTGTGCATTACTAACCTACTTCAACAAAAAAAGAGAAAATATATTAGGCAATTCTCACAACAGAAACTGCACACACATTACAAGCATCTTACTATTCTTTATGTAGAGTTGAAACATAACTTAGAAATGAAAGAAACTTTTTAAAAATGTTTTCTTATAATCTTTTTAAATTAGTATTGTTATATAGTGTTCTTTGAAATAAAATATAATTCTAAAAAATACAACAGAAAACAACTCATTAAACATCTCTTAAAGACTTGTTTTGCTAACAATCAATTATTCAATGACATTTTTTTTAGTACAAAATCACGGTATTTCATTCATAATCAAAACAACAATACACATAAGAATTTGATAACAAAAAAAAAAAAATACTGGAAACTAGGAAAAGATGGGATCAATCCTTAGTAAACTGTGAGCAATGTCTCCTCACAAAACCTAACTTATTTAATGACATCCTGAAAAACATATTCCAACAAATCTCCTCCTTATCATGATTATTATGTGAAAACAATTTTAATAATAAATGCCAAAGCTACTGCATCATCAATTTAAGTAATGAGCTATTCACAAACTATTGTTGTCAAACTTTTATAGTTTGAGTTGAAATTATTTAATTAATCTCAAATTTAGATTTATTAATTTAACTAAATAAACAAGTTCGAACTTGAATAATTTAAAAATAGATAAACTCGTCCATATCTCTACTTGTGACCCTGTCCATAAAAAGGAAATACCTTCGACCAAAAATCAATTTCAACTGTATATAGCATGTCTGCTTTTTTAATTCAACAATATTGCTGAATCCCGTTCCAAACAAAATGTATCAAAAGCACCAATACGCATACCCCATTAATTTCCCATTGCCATAGTCCATGCCTAAGAGATGGATAGATGGGTGTTGGTAGTATAGCACGAATACGATTGGCAACTTAAGTAAAATATGTTCCATAAGTAATTTGAAAACTATAGTTAACCGAACAATATAGAAAGCACGCGTCCAGAAAAATCAAATTTCTAAAAATAAAGTTTTAGAGCTTGTGACCAATTGCAAACGAAAGCTTAGTTAGTATTCACATACTGTTTTATGCTTGGCTTATATGAGGCTGAGTCAATGTATGTACTATGTAGACAACGATCGGTTGCACCTTTGATTCTTTATATATAGCCTAATCTGTGATATCGTCATATCAGGCCTCTACAATCTCTGCCACTAGCTTTAATATATTCAGAATATAATCGAACCGTCCAATGACCTTTGTTGTCAAAATTAAGTAAGAATCAGAGCATAGGACGTACCTACGTACATTCCTTGTATATTATGTTCTTAATTTTCTTTTTCTAGACAACAAATTTCTTCTACGAAAAACATTTTTGTTCGAGTTTTATAGTATCATCACGGGCAACTCCAAATTATCAATTAAACTGAAACAACGATGTACCCGTGCATCCACTTGCTCGGTTCGTGGTTATTATACTCTTAATCTAAATGGCCAGAAGAATGCAATATTTGTTGATAATTAGTTTTAAATGTCTCTTTTTTCTTTTATTAAAAAATGAAAATAGTAGTAAAAATATATTAGGTGCTGCTATAACATGATTGAGATCCTAAAAGGGA
The DNA here is from genome assembly GCF_000004515.6 of Glycine max. Taxonomy (NCBI): domain Eukaryota; kingdom Viridiplantae; phylum Streptophyta; class Magnoliopsida; order Fabales; family Fabaceae; genus Glycine; species Glycine max. The sequence goes on along the minus strand of NC_016090.4, from coordinate 43,675,677 downwards.
GAGAAATTCACCAAAAATTGCTTTTAGGTACTTCCCACAAATACTTTACCCGTGGGAGTCAAGGATCTTTCAAGTGAGACTTATGAACAAAAAATATTCGAATATATATATGTGTGGACTTTTGTTTTACCTTTACACGTGTTTGATGATCAGTGATTAGATTTGCTGAAACGTTTTGAACCAAAATCTCTGTCTGAATGGATCCGTTGATTTCCTCTTCATATGGTAAAACCGGTTTAATGGGTAATCAATCATTAGGACTAGAATGCTTTAGCAACACTGGGTGGCTTAAATTGCACGTAAAAGTAAAAACAAAAAGGAAGGGGCCACATGATGAAGTAGGCGAAAGTGAACTTACATTTAGAAACAGCCAACCGATATTCCTTCCTTGGACAAAGGTACGTAATGCCTATCTATATATAACAATTCTAATGCAACGATTTGAACCATCAATGTCAATTGTTCTTGGCCGTGTGGGATTCACCTCCACTTCGAACAAGAGGACAAAAGAGCATGAAATCATCAAAGTAGAACTTGTTGCCATTGACCAAATTCAGCTTCTTCCCAACATTGATTTTCCTTACCTCTTTTGTTGTAACCTCAACCTCAAAAACAAAGATATTGATTTGATCCAATTACTCATGCCTATACCCTACAATGATATCCATTTAATAGGCATATTTGTTACTCATGCCTTTACCGTATTTGTTACTCTTTCTTCTTTTTCTTTTTTCCCTTTCTATCTAGTTCTCTTTCATTTTTTTTACCCAAAATGGGGTATTTGTCTATCAAGACTCTTAATGCAAATGACATAAGCATAATAATTTAATGTTTGAGATTCCATTGAAATGTATTGAACCAGATCCACAAGGAAGCGTCGAAGCGATCATGCTCATGAGTCATGATCATAACGAGGAGAGCTGTAAAATGTACGCCTCATGAAAATTGAAAATTTTATTTTATTTGTGGCTATTGTTGAATCATTCCCCGGCAACTTGTCTCATAATTTCACCGAGCGCTTATTATGCTCTGAACAATAACATGCTATGTTGGCAGTTCCCATATTATAGGAATCTGGCTCACTGGCTGGTCTCGTGTTATATTGACGTTGTAACCATTTGAAGGCCTTTCAATCCCCATACCCATAGCAAGTCATCAATGGATCTTCAAAACCTGTCAGTGATAATAAAAACGGGTATACCAGAACAAAGAGAAACAAACTAATAAAAAAAATTATATTGCACGTCTATTTTGAGTTTTTTTTATTAAAAAAATAGATGGTGACACGGTGTCCTGTATATAGATTAGTTTTACCTCCATATAGATGCATGTTTTACTAGCGTGTTATCAACGGAATCATTAAAGAAATGATCATCATTAAATTATGACAATTTAAATGGTTTAATGCCAGAGACTTGTCACACCTTATTCATCTAACAACAACTTATTTATACATGTCATTCTACTTTGTACTCTGATTATTCGTTGCAAGAGTAAAAAGTAAAAACCAGCTTTACCGCTTTACGACAAGTAACTTTCGGACTGTAATTGTTTTTCATTAATGCGAACTGATATCCTAATGGCAAAATCCTACTTCCAGCATTTTGGTCCCTCGCTACTATTTTATAGTTCCTTACAAATCAATTTTAGCAGTTTGGTTCCTTCATAATTAAATTGATCTCATTTAATCTTTCTAGTTTCTACAAATCAATCCTTAGTGAAGATGATGGAATAGTAGAATACTTACATATCATTAAAGTAAGCATTCTATCACCAAAAGCTCTTTAAGGTGGCCAAACTACTATTCTGCAGTGATGTAACTTTTTCAAATCAAGCAAACCAAGATGATTTTCCCTTTTCATTTTCATGAATGTCTTGAATAAAAGAAACCTTAACAATTGTTGAGATTGCTTGGAAAAAGTAAACTGGAACAGTTTAACAAGCAAAGCTTGCCAACAAAAAACACTTGCAACCTGATGATTTTCCCTTTTCATTTTCATGTATATCTTGAATAAAAAAAAAAACCTTAAAAATTGTGGTGATGTTAATTGCGTAAATACCGACTTAGGTAATGCATCCTCGAAGACCCCACCCCAGCCATTGCACTAAGAAATTCTCGTACCCTTGTGTTCCACTCTACCATTCTAACTGTCAGCAATGTGTGGTTCTTGGATCTAATCTTCACTTTGCAAGCAATGGAATTTATGCTGGTGATTAATTTAGGTGTCGGATTGGTGATACTAGAAGGAGAAACAGGGTATAAAAAAAATGATACTGTCTGTAAAAAGCCACATAGGATTCAAACAGCAACATGTCAGCATCCATCTCCTTCATTAAGAAGGTATTAAGGTTTTGTTTATCCATTACAGAGATTCTAAGATAGATAAAAGGCGGCAAACATTCAGATTATGCACTCAATACAAAGAAGAATGAGACAACAACAAGATGGCAAATGATCAGCAGAATACTTAATCAAGCAAACTACAACTGAATCGACCATCTGTGAGTGTTAGTTTCTCTGCTTTTGTTACCGCATCAAGAGGGAGAGGAACAAAGCTTCGAGATGGCCCATAGAAATGAGGGAAGCTATTTTTACCATCCACAATTTCATACACCAAACCATCACCTAGCTGAGGGATATCATATCACACAAGGAGAAAATATATTACTATTAGCAAGACAATAAGTGAGAGTCGAAACATACTCATATAAGCTATATCAGAGCTTAACACTGACGCAATTACAAAATTTGTGCCTGCATTTCAGCCTCTTTATCTTGGAGTAATTGGCTGCTTGGCAGTTACTAGTGTTAAATATAACTTGAAAAGCCTTAATTCAATTGTATATTTGATTCTATTTCATTGAATTAATGAAAGTAATTTCAGGACAGACATGTTAAGTTCATCTTCATCCTACAAAAAAACCTTAATTTTTCCAAGAATCACAATCAAACCCTAGGCCATTGAAAAGCATAGAGAAGTGGTTGCAAACCTTTTTAGCATCAATTTGAAGCAGGTAGAGTTCCTCCTTGCTGTTCAGGAAAAAGTTCTCCAGTGTTGACCGAACCTGCAATAATATCAACATCATCATAACTCGTACGTCTTTCAACAAAAATTCGGAGCTTGTAGAACTTCACAAATCACAACCTCAAAGAAGCATGCGAATTCCGTAAACCACTAAATCAGTTGGAACTATAATATAAGCTCGCACGCATCCGATTCCTATTACCATTATGAACAAATAACTGAACCGGAAAAAAATAAAATTACCAAAGCATGAAAATTTAACCTGGTCGAGCTTGCTGAGATGGATGAAAGCAGAAGACTTGTCAAGGTCCCCACCGAAACTGGATCCATTGCTCTGCAACTCCTCCCACTCCTTCGCCGTACTGATTCTGTACACCAATTCACTCATCTTCCACCAAACACAATCAATGTTTCTTCCTTTCCCAATTCGGTAACTGTCAACGTCGTTTCCTTACGCATACTTCTTCAAATGGGCCGGGCCCGTTTTACATTGGGCTGGGCTTCCTCTCACCTACTTTCTCGGCTGACCGAACCTTGATTAAAAATATTATTACCCAAAAGTAAGTAAATAAATGAAATTTGTTTGGGTTGAAACTTGAAAAGCGGCGTTTGCTAATTGCTTCGACCGAGTGATTCAGAGGAGGAGAAGTAATGGCTGCGATCGCGGGAGCGCACGTGTTTGGTGTTGTGAGTTTTCAGCTCAAGCAAGCTGAAATGCCCTTTGCATGTTCCAGCTTAATCCGCAAGCATATTGGAGATTCTCCTCAGCGCAATGTGGCTCTAAGACGCAGAGCAAATGGAACAATTCTTCCCCAAATCAGAGCCCAGAACGTTCTTCCAGGTACAAATGCATGTGTTCTCTATGACTATGGGCTCTGTCCACTAATACTCTTGATTTTTTTTTTGTTTTCTTTCCCAGACTATGTTCCAAAATCGGAGTTTTATAAAGTAGAAGCCATTCTCAGGTTACAAGCTACAACCCTTTTCTTTTTTTTGTGGCTCGGGGAGCTTCTGACTGTGTAATAAGTTGAAATGAGTTTTTTTTCTCCTTCTAGCTAGCTGTTTATATATTCGGTGGTTTGATGTTGTTGAATTTCTTGTGGAACAGGCCCTGGCGAGTCCCTCAGGTTTCTTCGGTATGACATTACCTTTTGACTAATGTTTTTTAGGGTTTAGATTATATATACCATGGGGCATCGATAGTAAAATGTTTTTATTTTCTCTGAGTTAAATGCACTGTCACAACACCCCTGCACTTTGATGCCTGTGTTTTGTTTAAGTGGAGCTAAGCTGTTGGTAATTAGTACAAGTTCAAAGGTGCTTGTTAGTTTTTGTTACTACCAAGTATTTTGTGCTGAAAGAAGTGAAACTACTGCATTGATTTCTCACTGATTACCTATGGAATGGGGCATCTTCCTTGGAATGACGGTTGTGGCTTTTAGATAATTGTATGTTTGGATTACCATTGGAGGGTGCTACTGCTTATTCTACTTTTGGAGTAGGAACACTTTTGTATCTTTTATTCTTAACGTACTTTTGGAAGACTTGCACTGGTAATCCAAACATGCATTGAGTTGCCAGTGTTAGAAAAAGCAACTACTTTCTCTCATAATTATTGGTTTGGCTGGCTAATATGGCACTCGTAATATTTTCTTCTAGGTGGGCCATGTGCCATTAGATTTACCAAGTTTTATGGTGAATGCTGGTACTGATTTTAGTTTTCTTGATTCGAAGGCTATGTTGAAAATGGGAATTCGCGGTGTCACTGTATCTGATGTCAAGGGCTTTGGTTCTCAGGGTGGTTCAAAAGAGAGACAGGGAGGTAAGTAAGTCATAACCTTACTAGAAGTACTTAAAAACTGAATATATGTCCTCCGTTAAAGAAGACTCTTCTAAATTGAGCTTGTCTGAAGTAAGTAACAGTGTATCCAGTATCCACCTGAATTTAATTTAAAGTGCTTTGTGATCTTAACCCACTGAAATTTGAGTGCACCCTTGTTTACTTCACAAACAAGCACACTTTGGAAGACTCTTTCTCTATTGTCTTATATGTTGACATGTTGTCATTCCATTTTTTCATTCCGAAATCAATTTTCATCCACACCTGTGTGGCCAACCAACTTTAGCTGTGTTTTAAGTTCAAAATCATAACTTATTTTGATCATCTGTAGTTCAAGAAATATTTTTTTTCCTTTGGCTTTAACTTCCGTACATGCTTTTATGCATATAGGTCATTTGCTCACTTACACCATTGTATTCACTAATAGACAATAGTGTATTCTTCACAGGCTCTGAATTTTCTGAAGACAATTTTGTTGCCAAAGTTAAAATGGAAATAGTAGTGAGAAAGGACCAGGTATGTGTACAACATTTGATAGTAACTTCACTGCCTCATACACTATAATTAACTGTGTAGTTTTCTTATTAGTGCAATAATGCAAGGTGGGGAAAGAGAGAATTCCAGTTACTGTCAGCATGCCCTGAATCTCTAAATAACGATTTTCTATGCAAAATTCAACGAATTATTACTAATGTTATAATGCTTAATGTTATTGGTAATGAATTTGATAATGTCCATAACCATTGGATCTGACGCAAGTTTTCACGGGTTCCAAATCTGTTGTCTATGGATTTGGATTGGAATCTTTTCAAATTTTTATGGGTCTGCTTTGTTCTGTCTCTCATAATTTCTTACTTTAGTGACAGGACTGGTCTTTGTTTTCAAGTTTCTGGATTTTAAAAAGATCAAAGTAAAACAGAATATTGTTTTTGTAACAACAAAGAATATGATTGGACGAGTTACAATAAGCACTTTCAATGTTATTTTGATTTTTTTTTTCACATCAATAATTTTTGGGCATCCCTAGAATGAAACTTTAAACATGCTCAAGGACCAACAAAAATGTTTTTTCCCTGATATTACCACACATGTCTATAGGTTGAGGCAGTAATTGACAAAATTATCGAGGAGGCAAGGACTGGGGAGATTGGTGATGGCAAAATTTTCTGTAAGACCTAAACCTACTTTATCTGGTGGTGAATAGTGTGGTCCTTTAGCAGCTTTCTTTATTCTGTATGTGTTTTGATCGTTACGATATGTGTAATGTGTCCATTTTAGTCAGTTACTCTCATTCTCTCGTAAAAATGTCATTCTTCTTTCTGTGCTGAGCAAAGGTTATCTTGTGTTGAAATGTAGAAGCTCAATAGCTGTTCCATTTTCAATAATGATTTGTTATTTCTTCATGTAACTGGGCAAGGGATAAAAAGGTTTATCAACTGAAAGAAAAGAAAAAAAAAAAAACTAAAATGAATTATGCTGTCTGAGATAACAAGTTATGAATTATGTTTTCAAGCTAAAAATCTTTATTTTTCTGTATATTGTAAATAACTGAGATATTGTAAATATCCTTCTCAGTTCTCACGGTTTAAAAACACAACCGGACGTGTAATACAGTCTGGGAGTCAATAAACTAGAAAATGGACCTTTTGAGTTACACAGGACATTGACATTATTGTTTCTTGGCTTTCACGTGTACCACTCCTGCCTGTTCTCACTGAACTCTTCAGCATCTTTAATTTATTAGGTTGCCTAGAGACTTGCTAGAGTGATCTTATTCTTATGATTCAAGAATTATTAGATTGTTCAAAATATAAGGTCCTGAGTCTTGATACACATTTCCTGTTTCATGTCTACACTTGCCTAAGTTCTCAACGGAAGATTTTGAGAGAATATGAATTAAACTGTAATTCCAACAAGTAAATGTAATGGCCTCAATTTAGAATCACATTTCTAATAGAACTTTGATTGTGCAGTGATCCCCGTCTCAGATGTTATAAGAATTCGAACAGGTAACCATTTTCTTCCAGGAATTTTCAAAATAACAAAAATATAGTTTTCTGTAGTCAGCATTTCCACTCAAGTTTTGAGTATGAAATTTTCAGGTGAGCGTGGGGAGCAGGCAGAGAGGATGACTGGGGGCCGAAGTGATATGCTATCTGCTGTATGACTGATTGGAACGAAAGATCAGCATTTGTAATCTGGTTCTCTTACCCTTTCTCCTTTTTCCCTTGTGGAATATTGAATGCATTACGATGCTGTATGCTTCATATGTTTTGCACTTATATGTCGGAAGATGTATGACAGACAGTATTGAAAGGGCACTGTAGTTATGTGGTGAAGAAAAATTGTGAAAAAATAATAAACAAATGCTGAGTTGATTCATATGTTATCGTGAAAAAGCCAATTTGGTGTGTATTTATATAATCATTTTTTCGCCATGTCATGACACCAAGATGGCAAGATGTATGACTTGCAATCAAATTAAGGATAAGCTGTAATTTTCGTCTGTCTTTTATTTCTTATATTTAAACGTTGATATTGATATGTATATTCCGTTAATGTTGTTTGACACAGCTAAATAAGTATAATTTGATAAGCTTGTGAGTTAATTTTACATAATGTGAAATATATATTCCGTTAATGTATTTTTTACCAAACAATAATATTTGTTAGTTTTTGGTAGCATTAGAATCTGAACCACCCGACCACGATCTCTCTTTGCCTCCCTTCTCTCTTTTTTTATATATTTTATTTTCTTTTATTATCAAGTTAATTTTATAACTCTAAATATTTAATAAACATAACTTATTAACATAATAATCGTGACTAAAATGGTGATAATTAAATATCTTATTTTTATTTATACATTTAATAATAAACTAATATATTGATAAAAAATAATATATATATATATATATATATATATATATATATATATATATATATATATATATATATATATTAAATAATATAAACGTATCAAAGTTTAAAGAAATGGTCATAATATTTATAAGTTGAATTTATTAGCAAATATTGAGAAGGTAAAGAAATTTTACATTCTCATCTCATTATACATTTTTCGTGTAAGATAATACTCGCATAAAGTTATGCTTAAAAAAAAGTCAAAATATAACATAATATTTAAAATATTGTCTAATCTTTTTAGCTAATTATGTGTGTCATTTGAAATATTTTCTAACTTTCCTGTATCATAGTAGAATTTTGAAATATTTACGAATGTAAGCCACACAAAAAACTTGTAATTAATTAATAATATGATATGACAATACATAAAATTTAAATTCTTATAAGTTTATCATGCTAGAAGTTATACCAAGTCAAAATGTAGCATACTGTTTAAAATGTTCTCAAATCTTTTTGACTAATTATTTGTGTTATTTAACTCATTTTAATACTAGCTATTCTATCTTAATAAAAAAAATACTGCGTAATTTTTTCTGTAACTTTCCTAAATTAATTTTTGATAAATATACACATCTAAGCCACAGCCATGCTTCTCCTAAAAATATTGTCATTCCTAGTTCTAAGTATACATACATACATAATATTAAAATATAAAAATTAAAATCTATTTTAGTGTGCATATATTAACATAATATTTTTTGAATAAAAATATAAACATAATATTATGTTATGTAAATTATTATTCGTTATGACAAAAAGAATTTAATTTCCACATATTATCCATATAATTTTTGTTTACAATATTAAAAATCCCTGTAAATAATTTTGAAAAGCGGAACGCGTAAAATGAACGGTAACCCTCATAAAATCTACTAAACGCTCCTTTGCTGCCGGTGCTCTTCTTTCTGCAATCATTTTGCTTTCTCTGTTTATCAAATCACAAAGGTAAGTCCCTCATCTTTGAATTTTGAAATGCTCAGCTTTCATTAATTTTGTACATTTATCAATTTCAATTTTGAGCCAGCTAGTTTAAATTGTGAAAGATTTAGTATATAGTCTTCTTTACACGGAATCCTAAACTAAATTAGCATTTTCCATTCTTTAATTATGTTGCTTGGATCTAATGCTGTAGCAAGATCTGGCTACGGTGCTGAACATCTAGTTACCATTATTGGTTGACTTCTATGTATGGTTTAAATTGTCTAACATTTGGCCTTTCAGAATGAGTAAGAAATAAAGTCTCTCGCTACAGTAGATATGTTTTTCACTACTAGATCCGTCCTTTGTGGAGGCACTACTTCCAAAATACCCAAGGACTTATCTTTGTGGTTGATAGCAATGACCGAGATCGTGTGCTGGAAGCTAGAGACGAGCTGCACAGGATCTTGAATACAGATTGACACATTTCATATGAAGGCCTTAACTAATTGTTTTCTTTTTTTCTGATTTGTGATTGCAGGCATAATGATTATCGCTTGTGGATTGCATGAAGTTCAGTCGAGTTTAGCGATTGTGACTTGCCATGTTTGATGTGGTTACCCTCTTTAGAATCTTATCTTCTCTAGCATGTATTATTTGTCTTCGATAAAGAACAGATTGTCTTCTACCCAATATCAAAATAATTTGCATTTTTTCTCCGTGTATAACCAAGAGGCATTGTCATACCCATTGATTTGTGAAGTCGATTTTATCATTGAATTTTTTTACGTTTATACATAAATATTAAACATAAAATTAACAACAGTGTATTCAACCGAGGGGTGGCAACTTGGCACGATTGATGCTCTCAGGGATTATTATTACTTCAACTTTCCCACCAGTATATAACTATAACCGACCACAGTTGCTTAGTTGCTGCTTTTATTCTAAATTGGAACTTTCTTTTCTGATGAAATGTAGAGTAATGCATAAGAGTAATGACATTCACGACTAAAAAACGCAAATGGATCCTTTCAGGAGCAATTTGAAAACAAATTTGGGAAGAATTAATGATTCTGGCCTTATTTGCACATGTTCCTTTGGTGGTGAACAATCCCTAATTGATTACGCTAATGAAGAATATGTGACGATTTTCTTGATGGGACTACTAGTGGACCATGGCTCAAGTCAAAAGTTAGATTTTGATGACGGATCCCTTCCTACCAATTACCAAAGTATTCTCGAGTTTCTCAAAACGAAAAACAAGAATAAATAAGCGTTGCATTTGTTTCAAATTGTGTTCATTCTTAATTAGCCTTAATTTGTTTTCTAAAGCTACCGATTTGAATTCCTCTATTGATGATAAACCCAACAATTTCAAGATGGACAAACTTCACTATGGATTATCTAGCACACTATTGATAAGTGCTACAGCATACATGAGTATCCTCCTAATTATCCTAAAAACAAAGGCAATTCTTCCTCACAACATTGTGAAATAAGTTATGAAGCACGGACACTCCAATCTCTTGTCGTGTCTGGTATTCGACACGACACCGACATCGACGTCTATATCGGGGTTGAGTTTGATATATTTGACAGATATTCACGTGTCCGTGTCGTATCCGGTGTCCATCAGTGTCGATGCTTCATAGGAAATAAGTTCATATTATTTCTCTTTCATATTTTAGTGATCAATCATTTCTCCTTAATTTATTCTCCATTATCTCAAGCATATACACCCATTTGTTAATTTTATGCCTAATAAACATTCAAGGTTAAGTTTTATCTTCTTTTCTCAATCTTCTACTTTCAATTTTAGTTCATCTTCCATTATTGAAGGTTGATTCTGGATCTCCTTTGTCATGTTAATTTTTCTTTATCTTTCTTCACATCATATGCTACAATTTCTTGTTCATTTATCACTTTAGATGTTATCAATTAGTTCAATATTTCTTTTTTCTTTTTTTTATAAAAAAATTGAGTTGGAAGTCCACGTGGTTTGCATTTATCATTTAGATGTTATCATTATATATTAAAAAATATAAAGAAGATGTGCCAGCACAGAGATAGACTGTGTAATTATCCTTCTCATTTCAATCACATTTTATGAGCTTATTTGGATTTGGATGAATAATTTTAGCACGTCTTGCCGTTATTAGTGACGACTTCCACTTTCTTTCCTTTTTCTAACTTGTGGTTTTTTTCTTATGACAGCGTCACCTTTCTACGCGTCCTGACATGTGGAACTGTTACTGCCACCTTCAGCCAAGTGTTGCCACGTGTCCCAAAGGTGAGCAATATAATTTTTTTTGAAGGATGAGCAATATTGTCATTTTTATTGTTTCATAGTTTTCGCAAATTACATGATAGTACGTCCATTTAGATTATTTTTTTTTGTTAAAATATCTATTTAGTACGTCCATTTAGATTTTTTTTGCTAAAATATATTTTTTGATTATAGTTTTGTTGAATCTTATTTTTTATATCGTGTAATTTAGATCTTTATTTAAAAAAAATATTTTAATCCTTAAACTTATTCTTCAATTTTTGTATGTTTTTTTTTAAACTTTAGATCGTGAGAAATGATTAAAAATAAATGTTTTATAGTTTAAAGACTATTGCACGATATAAAAATTCAGAAACTAACAAATAAAATTCAACAAAAATAGTTTCAATTTTATTTTATAGGATAAATTAAGCTTATAATCTACCTTCTGAGATTATCTGAAAATTTTATATCTCTATCAAAGTTTTCCCAGCATAGATCGTATAACAAATTGTATAAATATAAACACTATGTCAAGCAATCCATCCTTCAGAGCTGACCAACGATTCCAAAATGAAGACACGATAATATATTATTCTTAAACTACTTTTATTTTGGAAACAATGTAAATATTATGTTAACAATTGTAAGCATAATAACGTAATATGCACTGATCGAGATCGATCGATCCAGCAATATAAAGTGATAGTAGTCATTTGAAAGTGTCATTTTCTCGCCAAAATAAAGAGTTTTGGTAAGAATTAAGTCTGGAAAAGAAAAACTTCAGCACGTTTTTAGGTGTTGGAAAGGAAACTACTACGAAGGAGACATCTCTTGAACAAAATGCTAGTTAATATCTAAATAGGAAAAACAATTATAAATAAAAACACATTATTATCTACTTTTATTTCTTCTCTATTTTTCGTCATCACTCAAATTATCAACGTCTAATTGGAAAGTTATTTCAAGCATATATTGATTCGGGAAATTGGCAGGCTTATTATTTCTTCTGCCGTTCTTGCTAACAAAATATATATACTCAAGAAAGCATAAATAACTAATTCCGAAGACTGAGAGACACATGATGGTATCAAGAGATTTGCACGCTTTATGTTATTCACTAAATAAAAGGAGTAAAACCTTTTTATCTAGCTTCTTGTTCAATTAAATTAAACCCTTGCTTCAATATGGAGGACAGATGTAACGTAATGTCGTTTTACAGGTTGGTTTTACTACTTTTACTAGGAAGAACCAATTAAAGTAAAAAAATCCCTCTTCACAGATCAAGTTGCTTCCTCAAGCAATCTAGGATTCCACATTCAGATTTCAATAACCTAAATTGTACAGGAAGCAGACAAGAAACACTTTACACCATAAAATGGACATGGAATCTGGTTCATCATTTCCCTTAATCATTAAGCATTGCCTTTAGAGTATTACAATGGCAAAGTCGACCAACCAAAGGAAAGGAGACAACAAAAATATACATTAATTAACACATACTTGTAGACAAAGACAAGATCCAAACTCATATGAACAGACCCACCAACCTTAATAGACGCTAAACCAAAGATAAAGAAAACTGGAAAAGAGCAAAAATTAAAGAAAACAAACATATAAAAGCTGAAGAGGTCCTTTCTAAAGCAAGCCACGACCGCTCCCAATATCTACCCCAAAAAGAAAGAAACCTCCCTTGTTTTGACCGCAAAGTCTTCCTCCTACTCCTCCTCCCTTCTCGTTTTCTAACTTTTTCTTTTCACAACTCTTGTTTTTATTTTTATTTTTTTTCACTTGGTTGTTTTTTGTCGTGATTTGAATGTGCCCTCTTAATTAAGCTGCTGAAGGCGCGGTGACATATTGAACATGACCAACCTCTGATAGAGCCTGCACGAATTGTTCAATGTCAACACCATCCGCTGCTGGAGCTTCACTTGCATTCATCAATGGCTTGTAGTCAAGCGAAGCATCATTGTAGATATCCCACCATTTCTTCACCAGCATCTTTATGTCCTCCCTCTGCATATTCTCTTCCTTCCCCGTATATCTCCATGGCTTGGACCCCTACAAACATTTAACAACAAAAACCATTTCATGAATAATTCACGCGAACAAAAACAAACTAATGAACAAGTTCGGGCAATTAGTCCCATACCGCTGCGCAATAGTGAACAACCTTGACTTGGTCTAATTTAACGTTTTCCGGGTGGCGCCACAGCATGGCGAGGACAAGATTGTAATTTAAAGGGATTGGCTTGTAAATGTCCTTGAAGTACATGTTCAAGAAATCTTGTTCAGCGAACGAGGTGGGAGTGGTGACTTGCACCGTTTTCAATAGGTCATGATAGGTGGCGATGTTGGGTTCGAACACGAACATGCCAGCGTTGAAGTAAAGAGAAGGGGGCTGACCCAATTCGGTGGGCCACCGCACCTTCTCCGGGCATTGCTGGCAGTAACCCACCTTGTACTGAGGGGTGTGACTCCATGTCTTCTCGCAGAAACAATCCATCACAGCGTAAAAGTTACCATCAGGTAGGTCAAATAGGTGGTCTATGTTCTCATATACCTCAATGTCTCCGTCCAAGTATATCATCTTGCTGTACTCCACAAACTGCAACCATTATCCAATTCCAGTTAATTATTTCCCAAATTTAATATATCATCTAATGTATTAACACCTAAGCAAATACTCATAAAATACACCCGACTATATAAAAATCAGGAGCATGGCCATTTCCGTCAAGAAAAGAATAAACGAGAAAAAAAAAATAATGTCCTTAGAACAATTTGATTAAACAATTAAATGAAGAAAACATTTATTGTTCACATAATAGAAACAATAAATAAAAAAACGTAAAAAAAAAATTCTTTTGATCGGTTATAGATCATGACATTTTTTATACGTATATTAAAAAATAAAATTAATTTATTATTGAATGTTAAAACAATTAAATATTAGCTAACTTTTTAATATATTATTTATCCTGATAATTAATATGTTATTTAATCTTATTAAGTATTATTTTTAATAAATATTAATTAAAGATGGTCTTAAATAAATAAATGTATATATATGATGTATATAATGTATCATTGATTTCAAAAAATGATACATATTAACAGTTTTTTTCTCTAAGAAAAAAACTCAAAATCTAAAATGGAGGAAATAGTTCCTTAAAAAATGCCGGCACTAGTTAGGATTTGAAGGGAAAAAAAAAAAAAGAATAAGCATATTTATGATTATGAGATAATGAGTAAAATTTAAGACAGGGTGCAGAAATTGAGGAGGCCACATCATATGAATCCTGAGGGTCCACGCGTAAGAAACCGACCGAGACGAAATCTATGTGTAACAAAAAAATACAGGCATATAGGACGTACCTCCCATATACGGAGCTTGGAGTAGTTGATGACGTAATAAGCCATGGCAAACTGGGTTTGGTTTTCGGGTGGGTAAACGGGTTCGATCTCGCGAACGATGCAGCCCTGAGACTCCAGGATCTTACGGTGCTCCTCCGGCACATCGGGGAGGACAGCCACCACCAACGGGTACGCGGTTTTCACCTTTCGCAACCCTTTGGCGAGGCCAACCACCCCTTTCACGTAGTCACCGTTTCCGGCGAGGAATGTCACGTAGGCACGCCTTGGAAGGGTCGCGGGTTTCGTGAACGCAGCACTGGATTTCACAACGGTGGGGACAAGTTCAGGAGCCATATAATAAATATATGTTCGTAATGGAAGCAGTGAAAAAAGTGTTTGTGAGTAAGACTAAAAGAGAGCTTAGAGAGAGTGAGAGAAGAGAATAATGCAGAGGTTTGGTTGGTGACTAGCTAGATTCTTGGATGGTGGAGAGTGGGAGAGGCTGGGTGTGTATAAATAAGGAAGGAAGAGGTGGTGGGGATAGTGTAATTTGACGAATTTGTGGTTACGTTTGATCATGCAAGTTAAGAGATCGTAAACTCTGTGTTTACCACGTGTCCCAATGAAATGATCCAACGGTTCAGAATCATCATGGGAAGTTTCTGGAAAAGGGTGAACGCGGGAACGGTAGTATTATGTCGTAGAAGAGACTAGAATTGGCTGGGGCTCCCAAAGATTCTCCTAGACTTATGATCTCAGCTGATTAACCTCAGAACATGCACGAGAAACCGATTAAATATGAATATTAAATTACAAAACAAAATCACTCTTGCAAATACCCCACCCTTAATTGTCCTTTGTCTACCATGATGGAAAAACATTGAATACACTTATGCGGTAAATATGTTTTTTTTCCGTCGAAAAATAATTATTTTGAAAATACTAATGGTTTTTAATATATTTTTTTCTTTTTATATTTTAACTATTCATGCCTTGATATTTTGAATCTGATTTATTTGTATTTGCAATTGCAACAAGCAAGAGTGAAGCACAGAAACACAAAAATCAAAATAAAAAAAGTGACAAATTTAGGCAAGCAATGATCGTTGGTCAGGGTCCTCAGGGAACAGGGTCAAGAAGGCAACACAAAACTCAGTAGTTAGTTGGGCCAGCTTGGAATGCATGTGTGATTCTAAAAGGATCCATGGGATGGGTCCATGGCAATATCAAACTCGTGGTTCACAATGCCATGAAGTCACCTGGATTCTCAACTCTTCAACTTTCGCACAATCTCTCTCTCATTCTTAATTAATTGATTTGTGCAAAATATAATGCAGTGAAAGCTTTCTAGGGTTCAAAAAATATCTGTATACAGATGAGATAAACCGTGCTTTCACATTCATGATGAGTTTGGTCTACGTCGGGTTGATATTAATAGCTTCGCAATTTTAGACCATCCATTTTCAATCTGTACAGTTCTGTATTAATCTCATTCTTTGGAGTTGCACACTTGCACTCCTAGATTTTGAATCCAAAAAACAAATGATAGCGACACCAAACACACGTGGAGCAGATTTGGCTTATTCCTTGCTTTGGTCTCTGCGAACTCTCAGTTTGTTATCAGTACTACGTAGGCGTAGCTCTGTTGAATTTAACTTTTAATATGTATTTAAACGCCCTTGGGAGTAATAGAACAATTAATCCAAGAAAAACAGAGTAATAGAAAGGGAGAAATTATGTGGTACTCTTTGTTCAAACGCCATTGTGAAGATTTGTAATACAACGATAACAAGAGATCATTATAGAACTTTAAATAAAGATCTATAAATTCCTCCGTCTTGCTAACAGTAAGGCTGCGTTTTGATTTTAATATATGACACATGAAATTGGTCACTAAAATATTTCACACACTATCTCTTTGCCACTCTCATTTCCTACTTTACTGACACTCTCATTTCATCTTTATTGGCATAGTTTAGCTTTTTAATTAATTATCTTTCTCAACCTACCCACTTCTATTCTTAACTCTAAATTAAATTTCAATTGTTTTTTTAAAATTAAAGAACTTTTAAATAACTGAAAATCACTTTATACTAAATATATTTAAATTGTGCATCATAAGTTTAAAATGTAATTTAAATATTCAAAAAAGTATTTATTATAAATTTTAATTATAATACTATTTGTATATTCAAAAATATTTATCATAATTTTTTATTATATTAAATAAATTTTATCCAATATAATATATAGAATAAAATAATAATTATATATTGAAATGACATCAGTTATGTATTAGCTAGAATGCTGTGACATTCAGTTTCTAAAAGAGTGCTACTGATGCAGTAAAAAAGAAAGAGTGCTATTGATATTTGAAATGTTTAGTTATGTTTA
Source organism: Glycine max (assembly GCF_000004515.6). NCBI lineage: Eukaryota > Viridiplantae > Streptophyta > Magnoliopsida > Fabales > Fabaceae > Glycine > Glycine max. The sequence goes on along the minus strand of NC_016090.4, from coordinate 43,658,948 downwards.
TAATAAATTAAAATGGTGTATCTCTTATAACATTAAAAGTCAACAAATAAAAATTAAATTGATGAAATATTATATCAATAAAAATTAATATGTATTAACTTGAATTTTGTCAAGGGATACATATTAATTAAATTGAATACAGTACATCTTAAGAAATTAAAAAAAGAATGTCATAAAATTCGCAAAAAGTGGTTTCAAGTTTCAACATATGTAGGATTAGGGTTTACTACATGAGGCAAAACTATGAACAGTGAGATCAGACGCATGAATCTTAACATAGGCTAAACCAAAAGAGGGGAATTTAATTTAATTTTAATTAAAAAGAAATCCATAAGCTGAAGAGCTCCCATCTATTATGAGGCAGCCAGAAAGCCAGGACCGCACACCGTGTGTGTGTATAGGTAGTAAGTACTAATCTATACACAAAAAGAAGAAAAGGAAACCTCCCTTCCTTCCCTTCATTTGACCGCAAAGCTAGCCTTGCATCTACTCCTCCTCGCTTTCTCACTTCTCTTTTCCAACTCTTGCTTTATTTTTATTCCTTGTTCTCATCGCGTGAATCTCCGCAACATATTGAACATGACCAACCTCTGATAGAAATGGTTCAGTGTCAACACCATCTGCTAGCTAGCTAGCTGGATCTTTATTTGCATTCAATGGCTTCTAGTCTAGCCAAGGGTCATTAATATTGTATATCCCACCCCACCATTTCGGCACCAACGTACACCTTTTTTATATAATTATAACCTAGTATAGTGTATATATATTCTCTTTCCTTCTCGCTATATCTCCACTGAAAGGTTTCCATCCCTAATCAAAGGGTAGGTGCATGACTTTGTTTTCAAATAGGTGGGTCGATCTATGTTATCAAACACCTGAATGTAGTCTCCCTCCAACTACACCATCTTGCAACTTGCTGTATTCCACAAATTCAGCTCCCCCTGCCCAATCCACTTCCAATTAATTAATCATTTTCCAATTTTAATATAATAATATACCTTCGGGTAATCAAGGATATAATTATATATATGCAGAGAGACAAAAACAATTAATGCTTAGAGATAATTAATATATTGATACATATGATCTAAAAAGAAAAATGAGTGTTCTTAACAAAATAAGACATAGTTATAGATAACCAGATTGTAAGGACACATTTTAGAAAAATCAATACAATTACATGTATAAAAAACTGTAAAATAGTTAAAATCTCAGTCGTTCAAAACTTTAATACATCCGTTAATCAAACCCCAAATTGAAAATTATCATCTAAACGCTTCGGGACCTATATTTCGAGTTGGAATGAAAAATTAAACACCCTTACTTCATGTACACAACAAATATTACAAGAGCATGTGTATTACCGTCAATTAGACGAGAGAAACAGAATGCAAAATAGAAGCTACGTCATATGTATCATGAGTGTCCACGCGTAAGAAACCGAGCGACTCAAGAATCTACGTGTAAGTGTGTAACAACAAGACATGAACGTCTCTTTATCACAAAGAATTTATTTTTGTATTCTTAGAAAAATCATAGCAATATATATATATATATATATATATATATATATATATATATAAATTTATAGGTCTTATTTTTCATTTGAATATGATATGTATGTTGATATTGATCGAGATCTTGAACACTTTATGGTCCAAATTAAATTATTTAATAGTTTCCTTATTAAAAGATGTGTTTTTTTAGTACTTTTTAATTTCTTTTCATATCATATTACCTGTTATTTATCTCTCTCTCCAATAGTTTATGAATGCATCATCATTATGGGTATCATAAATAATATATGAATGAATCCAATTTACCTAGATCTCCTTAACACCTTATATATGCCATCGCCCCTCTAACCCTTGCGTAGATGAATCTACAACAAGAAATAGTACACAAACTAACGTAAAAATAGTAACAAAACTGAGGAAACAATGATTGATCGTGAAGAACGCAAAACAAAACTGAGTAGAAGTAGGACCATGGCATCTAATTCATGGTTCACATGTAACGGTCACGGAGTGTCATCATCAGGTTTTGCGGGTGAGGTTCAAGTCTCGCCACTTGGTCACTTTAGGTAATGTGGGACCAGCCACATGGATTCTCAAGTCCTGAACTTTCGCACAATCTCTTTCTCATTCTTTTGGCTTAATTATGCAAAATATATGCTATCGAGTTTTCTCCGGTTCAAAACATCTCAGAATGTATGCAAACAACCAGTGTTTGCCCAATGCCCATCATTAGTATGTTCTACAGACGGATGATATTAATTGTTCTGGACAAATTTGAATATTGTTTTGTGTGAATGATACAAATCTGAAATTTGAGACCATTCATTTTCGTTTTTCAGTTTTTAGTTAGTTATACTTATACATGTCTGTATTCTCACTCTTTATTGAGACATACTTCTCAATTTTGTTTCCAATAAAAGAAAAAAAAAATTGATAGCAACCCTATCCATTTTCTTGCTTGGGCTTATGTGAGCTAGTTTGTTCTAAAAAAAATGATAGCAACATTATTCACAAGGCATTTATTTCCAGAACTTTCAGTATTGCATCTGACATCTCTTATTATATTTTAAAAGGCTCATTTCAAAATGTATTCTCAAATAGATTTTTCGAAATGCAATGAGAGATGCAAGAAGTATGGGTGCAGAATACAATAGCCTATTCACAAATATATTGAGGCAGATTTGGGTGATTCCTTGCTTTTGGGCCACTGTGAACTTGAGTTTGCGACCGTCTCATTTTGATATTTCTCACGATACGTTAAGTGTTGAATTTAACTCTTAATATGTGTTTATACAGTGCAAGAAAAGAAAAGGGCCAAATAGAAAGGACGAATTCTGTGGTATTCTTTGTTGCAACCCTTATGAAGATTAGTATTACAACGCTAACTAGAGATATATAACTGTAGAACCTTAAAAAAGATAGAGATATATAAATTCCTTTCCGCCTTCCTAATAATGAGGTTATGTTGAGATTTGAATAACACATCAAAATTAAAAATAGTCTAAAATTATGAATATTGGTCAATTTATTTATTAAAATTATTAAAAAAAAAGTCATTTTAGTTCATCAATTTACTAAATTATGTTTTTATTTTGATTTTTTTTACCCCCATATACTATAACTGAAATATGTTTATGTTGCATATTTATGTAATGGAAACATATTTTTGTTGTGGAAAGGACATTTTGGGGAAAATGAATGCACATGCATGGGTGAGAATAGCAAATATGGTGTGCGAATACTAATTCCCTTTCTGTCGTAAGAGTTAACCCAGGTCCGGAAAAATCCACTTTTATATTTCTTTTTTTTTTTTACCAACACTTCTATATTTCCTAATCATTATTTAAAAATGAATTGTATTTTCATAAATCATAAGTACAAGCATAAACGTGTCATTCCTTTCTTGGTTCAAAGTGACATGGAACATAGCATTGAGGTTATTCATTGTCCTAATGTCGTAACTATGCTATTCTCCATAAGTTGAAATGACACTAAAAAAATACAAATGTTCAGGCCGATAGTGGGAATATATTTTCAGAATGTCATAGTAATAGAGTATAATTTATTCTAGGCTAATTTTTATGCTATGGTGGGTTAGTGGATTCGAGCATGAAATAGAAATAGCATAGTGAGATCAAGAGGATTGCGTCAGAGCTCACACCGGCACACACAGTTTGGTGTGCTTAGTCATTTGCTTCACTTAAGTCCAAGAAAGCTTTTTTTCCTTCTGTTTTCCGAGTGATGCCGAGAGGTGAGGAATGACGATAACGACAGTATTTTGCTCAAGATCTATCCTTGTCACACTTCTGATAATACACTTTCTAAGTTACTTTATTTTTATAAAAATTGAATTCAAATATAAAAAATTTGCAACAAAATTACATATAACATATAATCAGATGAGCTTTGAAGTTTTTTTTTTAATTTATTAAGAATTAAAGATAAGTATGGAAAGTTTAAAATAACTCACAATTTATTCAATCAATTCAATCGAATTAAACTTATTAGATACACTAAGTTAGTGATTGCATGATTCTAATTCTATATAGTGAATAATATAATTAATAACGACCTATATTTAAAATTTCAGGACTTGTGACGACAACGAATTGAAACTCCAATAGTGATACTGTTAAGTTTATTCGTTGGAACACATATTTCACGTTCTGGCGACCAAATTAAAGGTCCCTACCATAAATCACCATGCCACCAACTGGGGAGCTCAAATGCCTTGACGCGTGCTCAATCTTTACATCTACATTTTTTTCACTGTTTGTATACATACGTGTAGATTTTGTCGAGAGAGACAAGTTCCCTCACTTGCATTAAGTGACTCGCTTTAGTTGATGGGCGCATTCACTTGCATTGAACATTCAAATCAGCTGGATTCTCAAGGGATATTACTATGTCCTTTTTTCCATCGTGATCTCTTTGCCAAACACAAACAGATTACAGCGATATCATTATAATCAATATTCTAAAAGTAATCATAACTACAAGACAAAATAAACATATAGATCCTTCTGCAAAATATAAAATTGATCCAATAATTAAATAAAGATCAAAGGAAAAAAAATCACATATTTAAATTCTTTCAACGGACATTTTTACCAATTTAACATTTGATAAATAAAAAATCATTTTTTTTAACTCGTACACTGAAAAAGAGACAGTTGTTCGATGATAATTTTCCATTGGAATATGATGTGAGTAAAAAAAGGTGACCGGCATTCAACTGTTTTACTTTTCTCAGTATGCGATTCTGTCAGTTTTCTACCCAATAAAGGTATGGGAAAAAGAACAATAAATTAAGAATCCGTCATTATTTTACACCAAAAAAAAGAAAGAACCAATAAATTTCTCCCTCCGCTCCGCCAAAAGACTTAAATTAAATTGGAAAAAAATGTTGCTGGAGGGACTATTCGACTATGCATGAATGAAGTAAAAATCTAAAGCTACATAGAATTGCCTCTACGTTAAACTGGCGGTACCATAATGTTGGTTCAATGGATGTAGAACCAAACAGGTACTTGACTTATCTATTATCTTTATGCGAGCAGATCCTTTGCGTAGAATATGTCAAATCCATTATTCATTCTCTTCAGAATACAAAATCGGGGTAACAAATAAGTGCAAATGCTCGCAAAGATTAGAATCGAAGAGACAAGTGCGATTTGCACGCTAATACAGTAACACGATAATGGGGGATCAGAATAACGAGGATATATATAGGACACAGCATCAAAAGCAACACAGGAAAAAATAAATAATGTGTCGGTCTTGCTTCTTCATACGAATTTCCTGAATAGTACGGTTACGTACCTTTCAGCATCGTCTTCGGAAGAAATGGAATATAATTCAATCTTGAGAGCTATTGCCCCCAAATTTTAATAACGTTAATGAAATGTAAAATTATGTAGGAGAACTCATGATCTTAGGACAAAGTATGTCAGTCGAGTGGGGATGGAGATAGATCCGAGTTTAATTTTTATAAAAATTTCATTTTTGTGAAAGGAAAAAAAAAACTTTAATTATGATTAGGTCCTAAAGTAAAATTTGATGTTATATGAGACAAAATTCCTAATTGCAATATTAAAAAAAAAACATGATCTTTCACCCAGGTCAGTTCCAAAAAAAAATGATAAATGAATGTTAATTGTGTACTAATCAATTTTAAGTAATAAAAGACTCAGAAATTCGACTATGAAATCTACAGACAGTAGTTATAATTAAATAATGCAAACTTAATTATTAAATAATTAGAAGAAACAAAAGATATAGGAAATTATAAGTGTGAAAATTGGAGTGAGAGAAAAAGAAAGAAATAACAAGAAAAATAAACAATGATTTAAATGTAAAAAAATAAATTCAGAATGTGATAATGTTAGGACCTACCATGTTAAAAATATTTATAATGTAATATTAATGATTTTTTTCTATTTAATGAAATCCATATTTTCACTCACATCTTGCTAAGATACTCTATCTTTGGTTTCCCCCACGAAAATAAAAATAATAAATCGCATTAGGAATAAAGATGCATAAATTGGTCAAAACAAATATCAATCTATTTTTAGCAATGAATTTACTTAGATACTCTTTCTCAGTTCTTTAAAAATAATCATTTTTCAATGCATTACCCTCTAAACATTACATGGATGGTCAAACCATACTAAATAAAAAAGCTCAGAGAATGATAATAGAAACAGAATTGCATTAAAAGCCAAAGTTACATTATAAGAGTTTATGTGTCATGCTCCCAACAAAAGAGTTTAACTTCTCATAGTGATGAGAGACTTTCCACTTCAGGGACTAATGTAGATGAAAGAAGGGGCTAGATGACTAGAAGAAAGAAATGGGGAATGACTCAAAAGGATAATTTCTCCTATTAAAGGTGTTCAAACTTTGGAAGATTTATTCACTAGAGAGCTATAAGACTCAGTGTGTCTTTCCTTTCGCTTCATACTCCTTTTATAGGTCTTACTTTTTACTTTTCACGCTGACTTCGCGTCGAGCGTGCACTCCTAGACTTAATGAGAATGACACTCTAATCACGTGCTTAACACGTTATGCGCGACCTTAGCTTTCTTGTGGACCTTCTTCGCGCTAAGCATGGGCTGGTCGATAATTGAGCACGCATGCTGAGCCGGTATTGCGCGCTAAGCGAACTATCCAATTTTTTCAACTTTTCTTCAACATTTTTTCTTTCAGTTTTTGCATCAATTTTTCTATAAAACATTTGAAATCTTTTTCTTTTGAATTATGCTACTCAAAAATTATAAAAATATTAATTTCTTTATTATTTCATTAAAAACAATAATAAAGTAGAGAAATTGTAATCATTCTTAACCAAAATTGACTATCAAATTAACTCAAATTTCACCGTTATCACTGAACACCTAAAATAATAATTGAAAGTAATCTTAACATGTTATTATACTTTCTATTTAAATATTTTACATTGAATATGAAAACTAATCACTTTCAAATTTTCTTAAAAAATGAAAATATTAAATAATCGTAGACCATCACTTATCTATAGTCTCAATCAATCTTTATCTCACATGGAACGATCCACTTGGTGGATATTGGGGGCAATTGTCCCCACTAACTTTTAATAGTTTCTTAATAAAATGTGTATATAATTATAAATTATCCTCTAATAAAAATACAATATAAAAAATTAATGTATAATATAAATCTTGCCCTACAAATTCATGTATATAAGTAATTCTCCCGCACCATAACCTTATATATGACTTAATTATCATAAAAGTCTGCATTTAAAAAAAAAACATCCAATAGGAATTTCATCATTTTAGCATATTATTTCGTTCATTAATATGATGTGGTAATAAAAATAATTTTATTACATGTCTGCATTTTTTTATCATGTATACAAATTAAAATTAAAGTCAATCATTTTCTTTTCAATGATATATAAGTTACATGTCTATTTTATTTTTTTTTAGGCAAGTTACATGTCTCTTAATTTGTAGTTTCATTTATCACCTAGCAATAAATTAGTTTCTATAACTTTTAATTAATAGAAATGAAATCCTTAATATAAATACTATGAGTCTATATTAATCCATTAAAAAAAGAGACTATATTAATAAATATGGAACATTATACTAATCAATGATTTTTATTTATTCAAAGGGAGGGAGTTGAATTTCAATACCAGACGATATATATACAAAAAATCACACACTGCAAAACTAACTAAGACTACAAAATTTCATTATATTATTTTTCAAATTAAATTAAAATTCATCCTTTTGAGGGCGACTAAATTTCTTAGTCTAATATATTCTTTAAAATTTATTTTTCTATTTTCTTTATTTTTAAATTTATATTCTTTTAAATCAATTATGTGTAATCTTTTAAAATCGTAAATATTAATGTATACTTTAAATTCTAATAACTTCAATTATTAATATTTATAATTTTAATATTTTTTCTTAAATATTTTCCTTTTATACTTTATATTTCAAATTTCATCTGAATTTAACTGCACAACTAATGTGCACAATTAATTAATAGATTGTTAAATTAATTTTCTAAATATATTAATCAGTGTTCATTTTTTGGTCATGCATCTAAAAATAAAATTATTACAAAAGACTGACTTTAGTGATCAATCTTTTTACCTGAATATTATTCGTTCTAATTATTGGCTAAGAAATTTTTTGGTTACATATATTGGTTAAGAGATATTCTTGATAATAAAAAAAAATTATCTTGAGAGTGTTCACACATATAGTGTTTAAAATTATGACTTTTCAAAATATTATTCTCAGGGGAAATGGGAGAAACATATTACATTACCTACATTTGAATCACAGGAACCATCCCGGCAATTTTAAAATACTTATTATTAAGGATCTCAGGTCCCATTTCACTATGCAAGTAATCATAATCAATGCCGAATGAATAAGCTGGATAAATATATGATCCACAAAATGTTCTTTTGACCAGAATAGAATATTTGGACTACTACAAACCCACCATTGAGTGTTAATTCTTGTATTTGGTCATGGCATTTATTCTCGATGAACTTGGTGCTCATCCATTCGCGGGTTGATTTTTTTTTTTTTTACTTCTTGGACTTTTGACCATTATCTTCAGTTGCCTGATCCCAATCTTCTAATATATAAAACAGTTGGATGAATTTTCCTCAGAAATGAATGAAATTGTGGACATGCGAGACATAAAATGTGTTATAATCACTTTTTTTGTTAGGAAATAAATTAATAATTAAGAGTAAACAGTTGTTTCTGTAGTTTTCAAAGAAGTATATTCCCGGAATTCTCTATGGATACTTATATAAGGCGTGGCCTATATGAATTGAAGTTCAATATTATTTGATGACTTGCTATCTCACTATATGTTAATTTAACCATGTAATCATGTCCAAAAGCAGTCAATTAATGGATCTATTCTCTTTTACTCCCTTTTCTATTTAATTAGTCCATGTCTTTTGCTAAAGGAACCATATACTTAATTATCATCCCTTTTGCAAACGATTTGAAAGTATTATTATAATTTCCTGTTGAATTTTATTGTATTCTAACCTTTTCTTGATCTTGTTTGTTCTGTGGCACGCAATAAGAGCATGTTTTCCATGGACGGCACCTTCATTCTCGGGAGAGATTTGATTTGGATTGATTGCTCTATTCCTTAACAAGTCAATACACTGATTCATTACGCAAGTAGAAAACAAGAAGAAGGTGAATAGGAAATTACACTGTGACAGATTTCGGATTTTTTTTTTCTTTTGGGCTTAAGATGTATTATTGCGGATTATGTAGTCAGAGGTGATATTCAGTGAGTTTGATTTTTGAAAATATTTTTTTTGTAATGATTAATTATAAATTATTTTAGATATAATTTTTAAAATAATTATTAGAAAAAACTTATAATCTTATTCTACCTTTGTCTTATAATTTCAAGCACAGCGACCATTCATGTATTGCTGAAAGTTTCAAATACATTAACACTTCATGTAAATGGCAAGAAAGGAAAGAGAAATGAGAGGATAAAATTCATACTTATCACACAAAATTTTCGTTTATCATGGAAGAAAGAATGAGGAAAAAAACATGAGGCTATTTTAAAGAACTCTTTCTTCTCAAATAGGAGAAAAAGAGAATAAAATTATGTTCGATAAAATTAGTTAAAAAGTTAACTGAAAGGTATCTTATGAGTATTTAATACAAATAATTGTTAAAATAGATGAAAAGTATAAAATGGTAAAAAAAAATAATGCCATAATTTATTTTAAAAAGATAACAATGACATTAATAAATATGTCAAAAATAAAAGAAGAAAATATAAAAAACTAAAACTAGAAGTTAGCATCTCAAAAAATATTAATTTTATTAGAATTTTAAAAAATTCTAAAAGTTATTAACAAATTACTAAAAAAAATTTATTAATCGAACAATCAAATGAGCTTTTAGGCTACTGATCGAAAAGAGATAAAAGCTAACTAAAATATACTGCTGAAGATACTCATGGAAACAATACTAAATAAGGGGCAGGCTTGTATCTCTTCGTTCCCTCTCCAGCCCATTTTCATTTAGCTTTTCCTACCCTTTCCATTTTTCATTTCAAAAGCTTGATTCTTGGATCTAAACGATAGGATTTCTTTGGTGTTTGGAGATTAATTTTGAAGCTAAAAGGCAAAGCTTGATCATCAAACTAACTTTTCTTGGGACATTAAGGTAAGGGGATCGAGTTTGAGGCACAAGTCAATGGATGTTTCGTAAACTCCTGTGTGTTTTATGGATTCGTTTAAAGATTTAAATATTTTATACACGAATTAGGAAGATGTACGTAATGGATTTTATCATTTTTTTATCAAGTAGTTACTAAATTTCTTGTTCTACTTTTTTTTTTGTAATAAATGTACATTAGTTATCTTTTATTTTCACTCTCATAAGAAATATGTAAATTAAGTAAAAATTAAGTAGAAAGTAACATGTGATTGAAAAAAAGAAGGTGATGTTATTTTTAACGTTTAAATATGTTTTTCATTTTTATAATATATTTTATTTTGATTTTATTATTTAATTTTGACTTTTTTATTTTATTATCTGATTTCTTTTAGTATTTGTATTCCCTTAAGATGTATTAACTGGTTAAGTAATAATATAACATGTTAATTAATTAATAGAGTGTCATATCATTATTATTTTATTGATAAATACTAATTATATTATTAATTTTTTAATTTTTATTATTAGGAGATATCAAATCCATGATCTTTTATTGTTGTCTTCAGATATTAAAAATAAACATAAAATAGGTAGTAAGATAAATAAAAAATAAAAGCTAGATAATAAAATCAAATGGATTGTATTAGAAGTATAAAAAATATATTTAAGTTTATCTTTAAAAACAAATAAATGAAAATAATTTTTAAAAAAAAAACGACCCGAATGGATGGTGCAAATGGAAGCTATATATACTTGGTCACGCTCGCAAATTAAACAAAGCGAACAAACATCCATCCCCTTCATTCCTATTTCGTGTTGTCTCGTTCCTATAGTATTAATTATTATACTATTACACTTATCTCCCAGGTCACAAGCAGCACGCTGTCGCTAGCCATGTTAAGAATTTGTATACATAAGAAGAGAAATGGATGTTAAGGTGAAGAAATCACAGTCCATAGAATTACAGGTGCAGGATTGTGAAGAAGACATCAGAAAAGGTCCATGGAGCGTTGAAGAGGACACCATTCTCCAAAATTACGTCGCCACCCACGGTGACGGTCGCTGGAATTCCCTCGCACGCTCTGCAGGCACTTATTAATTATAATACTGTCTTCTAACGCCACGAAACTTCATTTGGTAAGCACTTTTTTTTTTTTCTCAATAGTAATAATATTAAATTAAATGTGCAGGCCTGAAGAGATCAGGGAAAAGTTGCAGGTTAAGATGGCTAAACTACTTGCGTCCCGATGTTCGTCGTGGAAATATAACACTCCAAGAACAGATAACGATTCTGGAACTCCACTCTCGCTGGGGCAATAGGTAATTAATTGGAACATGTTAATGTATGATTTGTGAGTTAGTGGATAAGATGGAATATAAAAACAAGCTAAATCCGCAAGATCGACCACGTACGTTAACAATAATATATATGTTATAGGTGGTCGAAAATTGCTCGGCATCTTCCAGGTAGAACAGACAACGAAATAAAGAATTATTGGAGGACCCGAGTGATTAAGCAAGCAAGGAACCTCAAGTGTGACGTGGACAGTAAACAGTTCCAAGATGCCTTGCGTTACGTCTGGATGCCCCGTTTGATAGAGCGGACTCACCCTTCACTACCAATACCATCGGAAACTCACGGCCCGGCCCATGTTGACCCAAATCCAACCGCTCCGGCCCAACACGAGTTGCATGGTTCTGGTTCGGGCTCGGGTCCCTCTGCCTTGGAGGATGTCTCATCAGGAGCGGAGTTAAACGCTCCTTTAGATTCTGATTCTGAACATTTGGTTTATGATGTTTGGGGTACATGCGACAGTTTCAATGGGAATAGCACGTTACCTTTAGGTGGTGGGGACTTGATGGAGAGTTTGTGGGAGGATGAGAATATGTGGCTTATGCGACAGCTTTGTCATGATCTGGAAATTAAAGACAATTTCCTTGCGTGACGCAGCACAGAGCAGACCAAGTGTGTGCTAATCTGGTCACTTTGATGAGCAAAGATTGTTAGTAAAATAGCATAAGCCATAAAGGGACAGGTCCATGAGTTATCCTTGTTGCTACTTGAAAAAATGCATGCGCTTTGTCTCTTACTTTATTAACCAATAAAATTAAGCTTCTTTAATTATAATCATGGTCTTTGGTTCAGTTAAAAAAAAAAAAAACTTTGGTTTGTGCTCTCTTCAAAGAAGTGGCCACTAAGGAGAGCAGAGCGGCTTCCTTTTACGTTTCATTTCATTTTATTTTCTTTGGTGTTTGGCAATAGAATTGTACGAGGGTAACTAACCTGGATTATTAGATTCTCTATATATCCATGTGTGTTTTGGTTATTATCCGGCTGAATAAGCATTAACACATAGAGGTTACATAAACGAAGAACATTCGAGCCAGATTCAAAAATTGAAGATTTTTTTTGTATATAAGTTTTCATGAGGTATATTTAAAGATTTTGACACTTAAATCAGTGTTTTTTTTAATAATAAAAAAACAGAACTAGAGAGTTGCTTTTCATAAATTTGTTAGACTGTCTTAGAAAAAACTCTTATTAAATTGGAGTAGTTTTCCTTGAGCGGATAAGACATAAGCGACACGCATTTGAAGTGTATCTCTTGGTTTATAATGTCTCTGTTATGCATGAATTTAGTTTGTAATTCCTTACTTCGCACTTACACAAGCTTCAGTATACCAAAGGAAGATTCTGAAGTCATAGAAGGTATTGGATTGTGGTTACTGGTTAGATAAAGAAGTCTGCTAACTTTAGACTAGCATGTTTGCTTTATTTGTTTACTTAGACCTAGTGACCAACACCCAAAATAAAACCTTTGAAGAAGGTTTCTAAGATGCAAAGAGGGTCATAGAATATAATAATACTCAAGTCTTTTCTACTAATGAGGCCTACCATATCTTTCTTTGTCGGAACACTATCCCTCAAATGAAGCATGAATTATGTGTTCCTTTGGTAAGAAGTTACACGGGTCCCGTCCAACATGTAAAAACTCAAAAGCATAAACGTTAATATGTTGTATTTGGAGGCCTTTTGGTCAAATGTTTTTTTTTTTTAATTTATCAAATAAGAATAGCTTTTAAATTAATTCTCAAAACTATTAGATATTTCAACTTAATAATATGATAATTAAAAAAAAATCTTCTTATTTCTATTCATCCAAACAAAAAATCTTTTCACATTATTTTTCTTTTATTTTTATTTTTATTCTTCTTATTCTTTTTTCTCTATTTAACTCTTATTCTAAATAAAGCGTAAATATAAGACACTATTTTGTGTTTTGAGAGCAAACTGCAAAATGCTTTTTCATAATTTTTACTCCATTAAAATATATGCTATATTCCATATGTCCAGTTATATATATCTATAGAACAAAATAAAAGAAATATATCAGTGAAAAAACCGCACTTGCTCCGACAATTTTTTTGTTCTGTACATCGTATCCATACACGATAATATAATTGATTAATAACAATGGATTTTCTTCCCAAAATTGGAATGACAGACATATATACATTGAATCGTGTTTCATTTGGCATTATATTATTTGACAATTTTCAAATAAAATGGCACTGCAACTTGTAGGCCCCTGCAGCCATATTTACTAGAAAATTTGAGTGGAATAAAGATAACAATAACATTTTTTTTAGGGAAAGATAACAAGAACATAAAATCATTTAATTGTAACTACATAATAAGCATAAGGTGAGAATATAATTGGTAAACGGGTCAGCTCATGCTGTTTAAGATTTCTTACAAGTGATCCCTATTTTAATTGATCCACATTATAACGGATTAGGCTAGAATACGAAATAAATTATTTTTATTTTCTTAATTTATGCCTGCTAGTATTCTTTATATTGATTATTACAAATATTTACTTATTTATTAACTCATATAAACTATTTTAATTTCGTTCTATCATTTTTCTATTTAGTCTGTCATATCCTCCTCATTTTCACATCTTTTTGTAAATAAATTTTTTAATATATAATAAAAAATAAAAATGTGGACTGACATGTGCTTGTCTCTCCACTAGTTTAATTGAAAAAAAAATCATTAGAGCAACAAAACTAATTAAATATAAAAATTAGACACCAATTTTAACAAACAGAACAAGATCGCAATACAAGCTGATTGTAATTTCTGATGTTTGGTTTTGTTTTTCTTTCGTCCAACTAAAAAAAAAAACACAAGCGGATTGTAGCCAGCCCGGCCCACTAGTCTCCCATCGAAGTTTCAGTTGTTTTAAAACGACGACGTCTGCTCCGTTGTTCAGAAACCCTAATATGCTTCCTATAAATTCAGAACGCGAGAACCATCCTTCATAGCAAGACTCCTGCATCTGGATCATCGGCGACGCTGCCTTATCGCAATTCTGTTTCTAATTAACGTCTTCTTGCGTTTGTGTTCATTATATATCTTATTTTTCTTTATTATTTTTGTATTTTTGCTGAATCTTTCCACGAATCGTATGAGATCACGGTGATGACTCCATAAAATTCAAGCTCAACAGACCGGAATGCAGAGCTTTCTCTCTTTCGGGAGATTGCCTTGCGTGTCGATAACCCCGCTGAACTGAGTGATCTCTTCTGTTTTTTGTTTCTGTTTTGTTTTTATTATTATTGTGTTCGTTGAAATTTTTGTTTCTCTGTTTCTAATTATTATTGAAGTATGTTTTGTGTGAGGGGAAAGAGTCATCACAATGAGGATACAAAAGCTCCCTCTTCTGATTTAAAGTTGAGGAAAATTGCTGGCAGAATCGAACCATAAAATCTTAGCCATCACTGAGTGATCTCTTTTCCCCAGTTATCTTTTGCCTCTTTCTGATTTTTCGATCCCTAAATTTCACTTTATTTTTTTTCTTAGTCTAATTATATTTGTGAATGTGTTTTTAGTTGTGTTCTATTTGAATGTGTTGAGGTCAGTGATGAATTCAATTTGCCTACATTGGCTGAGTATCTGGTTTTTATTAGATTATGATGTGTCCCAACAGTCTGAGGCCTCTGAGTCTGTGTATTCCATTTTGTAATACAAAAATGTAATTTTAATTTTGTATCGCGTAGGATTGAATCTGGTTTATTACATTGGACGTTGTCATAAAGAAATATTTTTGTTGATTGAATCTGGTTTTTATTAGAAAGTGCATTCACCAATAGATTCAGAAAATTCGATGAAAGAATCATGGATGACAATAATATAGATGTTTTTACTTGAAATAATCTGATGGCAATAACGTAATTGGACTGAAACATAGATGAAAGAAATTAGAAGTAAAGAAAGTATTTAAAATTAAAAGGTAAGTGAAAGGATGTATAGAAACAAGAGGTGGGTAGTTCTTTGCTCGTGTTCGTTGGATTTTAAAATTACTGGATTCAATTAGCAATTTCTTTGATAAGCTCATGTGGATGTGTTTAGTATAAAATATCACGCGGTTGTCAATTTGTATGCCGTGATATTTGAAAAGATCAAATAGGGAACATCGTAAAGGTATTAATTGGGTTTATAGATGTAGGAAGCACAATATCTATTAAGCTATTTTCTTTAATTTATTAAATTAATTTATAAGTTGTTTACGTTAAATAATTCAAGTGAAAAATTACAGTCAAAATTTAAAGCTTAAAATTTTGGAGCTGTTGAATTAGATCTAGTGATGGAATACTGTTATTTATTGACGGGTGCTGTTAGTGTAGACTATGTGAATGAATTTCTTATGTTGCTAATGGGTTGAGTGTTGTGTAACCATCTTAACGGGGTTAGCACATTTTTAAAACTTTGTTGGAAGAGATTTGTTGATTTTTACTGCAAATCAGTCTTTTGATTAGGATACTTTTCTTTTAAGGAAAAAACAAAATTTTTATTGGATTGTTCATAACCTCGAAGTTCATCTTAGCAAGCTTAGCACCGTTTTAAAGATAGGTATGCCACTCGTTTTAAATATAGAAATCAAGAATAAATTTATGGGACTAAAATACTGCGGGCTCAAATTTTATTTATTCCAAAACTATATGGTATTTTCAATTAAGAAACGCATTAATATACATTATGGTAGATATTATTTTCGTCGTGCAGTCACTGTTTCTTTTTATTTGCCAAAAAGCAGGCACCCTGTTTAAAGGAATGAAAGAGTTCTGAAGTGAAAAAAGATGAAATTCATAGAGGTGTGGGATCCAGACTCATTTTTGAAATTGTCTACTCAAATACACTCGAGTGTAATTAAAGTAAACACTACCTATTGGTTGATTTGGATAGAATTTGGAGAATTATTTTTCCATAATTCGGATCACAAAGTATCGAATTAACCATGATCAAGAACAGGTTGATTGGGTTGACCAATCGGATACCTTCCTAGGTAATAGAAAGATTCTGTTTTGAGGGGATAAAAACATTTTGTTCAAAAATTTATACATAATCTTGTCACTTTTGTTTAAACAGCATAGGAAACAAATGGTCAACATGGAGTCAAGGCTAACATTTGTGAGATTGTGGTCACCCCATGTATTATCCTTAATGGATATTTTATTTGGTTCTTTCAAATCTCACAATTGAGAAAAGATGAGTTAATGGTTAATCCCAACATAGGATATGTGTGGATTAAAAGTTGGTAGAGTTCAAAAATATTTACTTCTAAAGGAATAACTTTTTCCTTTTCGTTTTGTGCCCTAAAACACGCAATTTCATATTGAAATTTACCAAATTCTTTTACATACTCATATTTGATGCCAAAGGAATAAGTAGACGGAAATATATTCCACAATTTTTCCACTACAGAATATCAAAATACATCTTCTATTGAGATCAATTTTGGGTCTTGAAAGAACAAGTAGTTGTTTCCTCACAAACGTGTTATTGTTGCTTTCATCTTAAATATTCTAGCTGACTTTATTTTATTCATCTTTTATTTCACTGGCAAGTCTCCCTACAAAAGATGGTTTAGATTACTAATAAGGAATTTTTTTTCAGATGGTGATATGTCAACTATAAGAGTTAAAGTTTCGTCTACCAAGAATAAACATTTTTATATTGCTAATCAATTAAGAATAACTTTTAAGAAAATTGTTATAAAATTTGATAAATTAAACATATGTAATAAAAAACATAAAATGTGTAAATTTTTTTAATTCCGTTATTTTGATTAGATTGTAATTTTAAACAATTCAAAATAGGCACGAGTGAAAAAATCAACATTGTCTTTTATACCGTTTAACTAGAAGTCGATGTATACTATTGGGAATGGAAATTTCTAGATGCCTAACAGATAAATTATTTTTAAATTTTAGTGGAAGTTTTCAAGAATATACAATAAATTTAATAGAAAAACATATTCAAAATTATAAAAGGAGTATGTATAATTACTTTAAATCTAAATATATAAATTACAAAGTATTTTGAATTTTAAAAGATATATGTGTGTATTTCAAGACATTAAATCTAATTTTTATTTTTATATAAAAATGAATATTTTTTGAATGGAAAATAAGTATCTTCAATGATAAAACAATCTCATTTAAATTGAGTAGTATTATTTTAAGTGACAATTTTTTTAAAAGTTTTTAATACAATTATATACCAAAGTTTAAATTCAGTGTATTCATACGTTCGGTGGTGAATATTTTGTTAGCATTAATTCTTAGGATTGATGTTGAGGATATAAGAAAGGAGTATTTTTTTTTTTTTGTCTAAACATAAGAAATAAATATTTTGATTAAAAAGAAGGTATTTATTATATAAAATTATTCATTTATTTTTAATTAAATATTTCCACTTTTATTTTTTTAGGTTTAAATATTTTTTATTCTTTGTAATTTAACATTTTTTTTGTTTTTTGTCTTTATAAGATTAATTTTTTATTTTTAGTCTAAATAAATTATGTTTTTTTTTATTTTTAATCAAATAAAAAATATTATCTAAAATATTATAAGGATGAAAAATAAAATAAAATAAACATAATTTATAAGTACTAGAAAGAAGAAAAAAAATTTGGAAGCATGAAAAAAAAATTAAATTGAAAGGATTGATAAAGTATTTAATACTTTTTTATGGATAATATTTCCAATTTCCATACCAAAAAAATGATTTTTGGACAGAAGCAACGTTTTGCAAAATCGCGTAGAATGTGTCAAAATATAGATAAATAGGATTTTCTGGTCGCAATAAAGTTGGCCAGATACAAGATCCCTCCGAATGCTGACCAAACCCACTGTGTTCAAAGCCGAAGGAGTATATTTTAAGGTGCACTTGTCCTATAAACGTGTCAATAAGTCAAAGAGTCAACTCTTAAACTCAGGTCAAAGTTTAAAAAACAGAAAAGCTAAGGAATAAAAACAGTTTAATATCAAATAATCAATTAAAAAGTCATAGTTGCAGTACTATTTGGCAGCCCACCAAACCTGTTTTTGTATAGAAAATTACTTCAAGCCAAGAGTGCAAATCCAAGCACAGATGAGTTTGATCCTCAAATCTCTTTATATAATGACCTTCACTAGAATCAGCCAAACCAAAACTATTACCTCTCTCTGACACAAGAATTAAGTTGTGAGATGGAGAGAAGTAGTGAAGAGGAGATGTTAATAACGAAAGGTCCATGGACAGAGCAAGAGGATTCTCTTCTCTTCAATTACATCACTGTCCACGGCGAAGGTCACTGGAACTCTGTCGCTCGCTACACAGGCATGCAAAGCATTAATTATATTCATCATCTTAATCCTAGCTTCTTTCTTACTCACACTCATCACGTTTTCAATCACAGGTCTAAAACGAACGGGCAAAAGCTGCAGATTAAGATGGTTGAACTACTTGCGTCCAAATGTTCGACGTGGGAACATAACCCTCCAAGAACAGCTCTTGATTCTTGACCTCCATTCCCGTTGGGGCAACAGGTATTATCATCGTCATTATTAATGTTTACAATTCATTAATTTCTTTTAGGTTCAACTATTCGATCCTTGGTTCATTTATTAATTGTCTGATCTTAAGTTTTAGTCTCCATATAACTGATGATATAAGAAAATTGTAAATTTTAATCCAGCACATGCATATTAGAACGTACTGCTACAGAATCTTTCTGACAATTATAAATTGCTACAATAGATTAAAACTTAATATTGAAGAAACTGTTAATTAATTGAAATTGAAATGTTGTGTTATGGTTGAAGGTGGTCGAAAATAGCTGAACATTTACCGGGAAGAACAGACAACGAGATAAAGAATTATTGGAGAACGAGAGTGGTAAAGCAGGCTAAGCAACTAAAATGTGATGTGAACAGCAAGCAATTCAGGGACACGTTGCGTTTTGTGTGGATGCCACGTATGCTAGAGCGGATTCGGGCTCAGGCCTCATCATCGGCCCAAGCCCACCAAAGCAGCTTAATCTCCAACAGTAACACTCAAGCACACAGTGGATTGTTGTCATCAGCGCTTCATGCCCACGCGCCTTCTCTCTCTGACTCGAGCGCGTCGTACAATCTTATGGGTGCTGATGCTGGAAGTTGCTCATCTCATAGCTACTACTCAGACATAGCAGGCAATGGTTTTGGTGGTGCGGACTTGTGGACGGATCAAAACATTTGCTTTCTGCAACACCAGCTTGCTCATCATGACTTGTTCTGATCATGCATACTTCAACATCTTGCTCCAAAATTCACTCTAAACTGCAACATATAAAGCAATTGTAACACTAGTCGTGAAACATGCATGTTTCTTTTTATGTTAATTTGGTGTGAAATTTAATAATCTATACTTCAATTAATTTCAAGAGAACTGCCATTTGTTGTTAGTTAAGCGTGATTTGTACGAGATAGTGATGAGTATTTTTCGCTTAACTAAGACAATTAATTTTGTTCGAAACAAATAGAACTGATAATAAGAAAGTAACAAAACGTGATTCGCACAAATCATACAAATGCATGTGATGAGTTTGTATTTGGCCGGAAACAAGCAGATGATAAATAAATATAATAAATTTTTTTTTATGAAAATGAGTTAATTTATCTCCGTTCGTGTAGTTTAGCATTTTCTTAATGTTTATCATAAATTGTACGCTACAATATGTGAAAGAGAGAGATGAATTGATGATTCTAGAAGAATGCTAATGGAGCCTACTACACGATATAAGTTGAGAGATGAAAAGTTGGGTTTGATTATTGCGAATGGAAAATTAATCTGGAAACTAGCTAGGAGTGGCTTGCAAGTCACGGTCTCCTACACTTGTGTTATCTAGAAGAAAAGACATAGGTTTGACATTAATGAATTAAGACTAGGAGATATTCAGTATAATATTATTTAAATGAGGCACTAAGAGCCGCAACCTTGGAAACTAAAACTTTTTAATTCTTCGTTCTTGAGTTGTTTACACGTAACGGGACAGTCAACTTTTCTTTTTCTGTCCCATGCATGGTCACAGTACAGCTGACACAAAATCCCAATTAGTAATTGTTGCAGATCTTACCAATAGGCCCAGATCAATCTACAGACAACCCATGGAACATAACGCCGTTAATCGTCATAAAATCTTATGTGTTAATTGTTAAGTGAGGTGCATCTTACCATACCTTACTGTATTCAGTCCACTATTATGAATGAAAAGAGCTAATTCTGTTAATGTCAAAAATTAAAAAGTGAGGTGCATCTTTTTTTTTTTTAATTGACATGACATTTTCTTATTGAGGAGATTTTGATGTGTGATGCATGAGCAGTGGCACTGGCATGACCTTTTTTTTCCTTCTTAATAGAACACATGCAGTGGCATGACTGGATCTTCTGAAACAAGTATTTTAAACTTCAACCTTTAAGAACAACTAAGAAATGTAGACGATCTGATATAGATTTTTTTTTTTTTGTCTGTGTATGTGATTGTCTTGATAAATATAATATAATTTGCGGATTGGTTTGAGAATAATTTATTGGTTCTGATTTGATTTCGGACAATTAAATTTGGTTAGACTCTTTTTTAGAAAAAAGCTACTGGTTCTTCCAACCAAAACTATTTTTACTGTTCCACATGGAACTGTAACCTAAGTTCCTTATGTTCAAAATCATCAGCATAAATATTCTCTCTTTTGAATATAGAGACTTTTAATCACTAATAAAGTCCTTTTTTGTAATAACAGAATAACGTTTTACATTGGAAATTAAAAAAAGTATGAAGATTAGCATCATATCAGATCCAAAACTATCCTAAATAATGTTTTTAATCCTGCCGAGTCCTGAGTAAATAATTAACATTGAATTTGTGATGGAGAGACAGATACATGATGGGTATCTAGCTGGGCCTTGAAGAGATCAAGTCGAGAATCTCCGAGGCGTAAGGAATATGTTGCCTTCTTGTAGTGGTCCCATGTGAAGGGCTTATATAGACTTGGATTTTGTGGTGGTGACACCATCTTGGCTAGCGGAGTGATCCACCAATCAAGTGGTGGTGCTGCAAAGTACATCATTGACATCCTTGCCCCCAATGTGTTGGTTAATGCCCTGTGCCTCACACTCATGAACTTTCCATTTGTCAAAACCTTCATTCATGTCAAAAATAAATTTAAAATGTAAATTTACCAGTATATGTTATGGAAACTATAACTTTATCATATATTTAGAAATCAGATTATGATAAGGATAAATTTTTAATGTAGTTTCTTAAATATTTTTAGTATTGTTCTTTACATAAAATTAAAGTTTCATTTTCATAATTTACATAATAAAAATTTACATTAAACATCACTACTACAAGTTAACAATGTGAAACTCCAATTTTGATAACATTTAAGAAACTACATTTTAAACATAAATTCAATTTTTCTTTCTTCTTACTTGTACTCGTTTTTTTCTTATTCATCACTTTTTTTCTCATCACATCACTAATCATGTTTCTTATTCTCATCACATCACTTATCATGTTTATAGTTTTTTCTCTTTAAAGGATATTTGATAAGTCACACTAGTAGTTAATAAGCTAGTACTTTGTTATAATTTTTTTATCTCTCTTCCCATCACTTCACTAAATCCAAAATTAATGAATCTTTTAATTTTTTTTCTTATCCTTTATTCGATAGAAGTAAAAGAGATCTAAAAATAAGTGAAATAAATAATAAAACCTAAGACTCGCATTTTTATATTTTATTTTAATTAAAAACTCTTATCTCAAATTATTTTTGTGAATTTGATGAGCAATGAATGTAAAATTGAACCTTGATTGTAGCTATGATATAGAGTTTGATTGAGGGACCAACCTGGAAGACATCGCCCACCATGACAAAGAATTGATTGGGGTCAGGAGGGATAGGAATCCACAACCCTTCACGGGTGTAAATTTGAAGCCCACCCACGTCATTGGAACGCATGATTGTCAAGATCTGAGGGTCAGAATGCGCCCCAAAACCAATGCTATTCTTGTTGCCCTTCAACTTCTGGTTCAATGGAGGGTAGTGATTGATCCTTAGAACACAATCACTATTAACATCTCTAATGAGCTTGCTTAGTGCAAACTTCTCTGGGACTCCTAATCCCTCAAGCACCAGATCTAAAATCTCACACGTTACTTCTTTCACTGCTTCTACATAATCATTCACAACACAACTACCAAAAACAAAGAGAGGAAGAGAGTTTAGAATTAGCTTATGAACACTATAGTAATGTTATAAAATAATTACTTTGTTATTACCACAAAATAAAAGGCGAAGAAAAGTCTAATAGATATTTTGTTATTCTTTCATTTCTTTGGGTTTTGTCAGTTACTAACTTCTTCATGACTTTAGTCATCTAAGATTTGGTCTATTTTCAGGAAACAAAAGGACATATGGGCACGCTCACAAGATTGTACAAAGAGAAACCGATGCAAAGTTATGCCAGCACAAATAACCTGAATTTGTTGTCCTTTCTAGCGAAGGTTCATGAACTGTGACACTGGGGGCAATGTCCATAACACAGTCAGTGTCGCCTTATGCTAAAACCCAGGGTGTAACATGATTGTAGTACAATTTGCTTTGCTTTGTCTGTTGGGCCAATGGGCCCAGCCTGACTAGAAAAGTAAGACCCATCTATTCAAAAGAATTATCTGCTCCAGTTTTTAATTAGCCCAATGCGAGTTAACTTGTGGCAGGTTAGGCTAATTATATACAGTTTAAATTATTACTATACAAGTAAAAATTACTTATGTTTTTTAATCAAATCATTTAAGATTCAAATTTTGATTTTTAATAAAAATTACTATATCAAAATCATGATTAATAATTTTTTTTATTACTTACACTTTCCATTAGTCTAAATTGGTAAATACAACACATTATCTGCTTGTAATACAAAAAAAAAAATACATATTTAAAATAAAATTTAGCTAAACAAATGAATATAAGGGCACTAAAATGTTGCTAATGAGCGGTTATAAAATTAATGTACATAAAATATAAAATCAATGTTTTCAAATCGCTAACAAATATTAAAATATGTATGCATAGAGGCGAGGAATGTTTGTTCTAAATTAGGATGTGTATATATGGTAAGTTAGAATCATTTGGTTTATTTTTCTGTACCTTTGTCTTTTCATTTTTGGTGTACACAGTCATTTTCTTATTTGTTTAAAATTGAAAATCAGATCGACACCTAAAATGTTGGTTGGTGTAGCTCAATTGTTTGGCGGTGCACGTGCTCCTTCGCATTTTTTTTCAACTCTAATATTATTAATAAATTGACAGAGAATTCATAAAGAAAGTCAGCTCATTTTTTTAAAGTCAGTCCAATTGTATAAGACTATAAGGAATTCAAGTAAGATAAATATTTGTGTTCATATTTTAATAGTTATTTTTATAAAGTCATTGAATCCTTCCAATGTTAAACAAAAGTACTACATGGTTTATAAAACTATGCATTTAATTAAAATACATTAATGACGATCGTGGATATAAACACAGATCGATGGATGGATCCAGTTGCAGTGAAAACCCTGATCCAATTCATTTACAGGTGCATATATAAGTCTCAATCATGCATTATGTATATGAAACAAACACGTGAAAACAACTACATAAATGAAATATAATGGTACATACTGATTAACAAAAGGTAGCTTGCATGCTTGTCCTTGATGGGGATATATACCATATATGCTAGATGGCCCGGTTTTGCCATAGAACTTCCATTATTATACAAGAAAGACATCACATTCATATATGTCAAACAACTTATAGCCACGCCAGACCAAGAAGCTGCTACTCTCCTGGGCAGTTAATTAAGAAAAGACAGAACTTCTATCTTTCCCAAAACTAGTTAAAAAGCCTAAAATTAAAAATGTTGGTTAAAAACTGAATAACTAATTATTAACTACAATTTTTAAAATTAACTTATTAAATTATAAATATTTAATAAAATTAGATGTAACTATAAACATAAAATGCCATATTTAAAAAGGATAATAAGAAAATTGAATAAATATTTTAAAGATAAAAAATAAAATATAAAAAGATATAAATTAGAAAATAACATTTAAAAAATATTATATCAAGTAGCATTTTAAAAAATAATAAAATCTGCTTAAACAAAATTATTTACCCAACAATTAAACAAATAAAAAAAATTTAAAAACTAACTAAAACTAAAATAATCTGCGAACGTGACCTTTTAACTTGTTTGTTGACTATCCTCCTCTACGTTCGTTTATGTATAACTAATTACTTGTACGTTTCTTAGTTAGGAATTTAATTTAAATGTAATTACAGTATAAAAAGTGTACAAGTTTTTTTTATACTTTTATCCGTCGACAAATGAGAAAATAAGTATGGCCAATACATGTTATAAAAGTTTTTACACTATCATGATAGGGTATAATCATTAAATTTTTTTTATTAACATCATTAAACTTTTAATATATTACACATGATGTGTTTATTCAACTTTTTTTAATAATTACTTTAATGCTAGGTATGATTTAGAAAGAAAAAAAAAAAGAAGAAGAAAAAGTAGTATATGAGATGATTTTTAGGTTGTTTCTTAGTAAGAGAGAAAATGAAAATAAAAAAGAAGAAGATAAAAGTTTTATTTTCTCTTGATTGATTGGTTGTGTTAAAAATAGAAAGAAAAGAAAACATGTATATAAAATGATATAACAAATGTAAAAAAAATAAAATTAATTTAATGTTTTTGTTAAAAACTATCAAATTTATTTCATCTTTCCTTCCCAAAATGGAAATATTGCAAGAATATTGGGTCCAACTTATTTTTTTCTCCCTTCTATCTTACTTGAAATAGTTCCAAACTATGAAACAAGGAACTGATCTTGAACTTTTTTTCTGTTCTTATCTTTCCATTCTCTTGTATTTCCTTCAAAACAAATTGACGCTAAAGAAACATATTCATCATTTCTGAATAATTAATAATATAAAAGTTTTCATGGTGAGAAATTAAACTATTTTTTTTATTATGTTATCATCTAAAAAAGTAAACTTTCTAAGAGAAAATGAATTAAATGGATGGTTATATGAAATTAGATTTCATATCAGCCTTTGATAAACTATAAATGAATATATATAGTAGCGAGCTAGTGTGGTACCTGAACTTGGTGGAGTCACTAGCGATGGTTTTGGATCTCTGAGAGACGGAAAGAGGGTTGGCATGAAGCAAGAGATACTCTAGGTCACCCTTATCTCCGTTGGGCCCGATATTGGTGAAGCCATAACCGAAAGGACTTGCTGGGCCAGCTCGACGCTTCTCGTGGGTGGGTTTGGCGAAAAACTTTGCACCCTCCTCTTCCATTCTTGCAATAACCTCCTTCGGAACATTGTGGTTAATCACCTTGAAGAAACCGTATTCCTCGCAGGCTTTCACCACTGTTTCCGACAACTCTGTCCTTTCCATGGATAGGTCTATCGTTGGAATTTTCATTGTCTTTTTTTTCTTGTAGCTTGTCTTGATGGAAGTTGGAGAAGGAGAAAGCACAACCATTGCTATATATATATATATATAAATAGCAGAAAGAAATATCTGGTTTGATCGATACTGAACAGCTAGCTATGGAGGGTATAGACTATAGACTATAGAGTATGACTTGGTTAGAGAAAGGTGGTATCATATAGCATGTATATATATTTAAGGGATGGAAGAGGGAGAAATGATCAGAATCTTGAAAGGAGCTACAGAGGGACGATGTTATCATTAAAGTTAATTCAATTGTAATTTTTATAATTAGAATGGGGTACGCTGAGCATTTCTGTACTAAGAAAAAGTAATTAATTTTTATACTATGTTTATTAATTTCAGGAGGCATGGACTTTGTAGATAAGACAGGCTAGCAGTGAAAAAGAACTGGAAAGAGAGAAAGTTATTGAAATCCTTTGTTGTACTTCTTGCAAAAAAATAATAATTAAGATATTGAAAATTATAATAATCACTAGAAATGTGTGTGTGAGATATTAATTATTAATTCTTATATTTTGAGGGATTTCGTCTAGTAAACAAATAAGACTATTTATTATTTTACTCTCTCAAATAAATTACTCAATTATTAAGTACGTTGGAACTTGCACCACCAATAAAGTATATTGATAGCCTTAAGTTCACCACAATCTTACATGTTGTGCGTGAATCTCTCTTCCAAATTGTTCTTGTTGAATATCTCTCTTCCTAATTAGTCAATATTAAATAAAATTTAATCATAAATTATCATATATCATAAAATTATTAAATTTTATAATAATTATTTTAAAAGTTAAATTAATATTTTTTTATTTATAGTATACATGTTTAATTTAACTTACCTTTTAATGTTTTAAGAGAATTTTAAAGAATAAGTTTTTATTTATCGGGCAAAAAATGTAACTAAGCATGTACTTATTTATGAACTCGGAAGGTCTTCTGGTCTTGGATCTCTGCTTCAAACACTTCGCATAATAATCAAGTTGTTTTATAAAATCACACTAAAGTTTAAGAGTTTAAATTTCATCAAACAAATATTATATTAATGGAAATGAATAACAATATCTAATATTATTCGTTAATTAATAGATATTTTAAAAAAACAATTTATTGAAAATATTGCATATTTAATTTTTTATTAAAAATGAAAAAGCAAAAGTGTCTGCCCAGCATAAATTAAATGAGATTTTTAATGATTTATACGTACTATTGTTTTTAACTTTGAAATCAATACATTAATAAGCTAAAAGAAAAATATTAATATATAATAACCAGTTTATAATATTAGGAGAAATCATAATTAAATTACTATTGTTGGTTTAGAATATGTGATGCGCAATAAGTAACATCGTCGACCACCCACTATATGAAAATAAGATATATCCAAGTGATGTGAATAAACCAGTCTTACTGAACCACTTGTATGCATCTCTTAATCGAAAAATCCTGTTCATTTTATTTTTCATTTATGTAAAACAATGACCACATCATGTGTAGTTGTTTACACTTCAAAATGCAATTTACTGATCGATACAAAATAGTAATGGAAGAAAGAACAAACGCGACACCAAGAAAAAAAGAAGGAAAAACAAATTAAGCCAGCGGAACAAATTAAAAAACAGTAGAAGAATTTACGTAAGGTAAGCTTGGTATATAAAAAAAAAAAAAAAAAAAAAAAAGGTACGCAACAAATGGTTGCTATTGCATTATTCGGAAGGAAAGGAAATGTTGATAGTATATGAAGACGCAAACAAAACTAATAAAGCTTCAGTCTCGTTTTGTTTTTCATAGGCATCGTGAATTTTTGGCTATATGTTATAAATAACTAAGAACGCATTGATAAAAAAATATATATATTTCATCAATGCATTTTTATAATGTGTTTTTTCTATCAATATATAATTTAAGAATCAAATAATTGACACTGTGTAGCATGCCGCTTGGGAAAGTTTTTTTCTTTCTTTCAATTTCAACGGTTTTTATGAAAAAATAAAGTAGATGTTTGAGACATCAGTTAAAATATAGCCAAAAGTCTTTTTTTTTTTAATTATTTTATGAATATGAAAATTTGTATATGAGTTTATTGACTATGGATTATTATTATTATAAAAATTTGTATAATATCAACTAATAAAAATTATTATTGGTATAATTTTTTAAGATAATTATATTAAAATTTCATAAATTTAATTAAATGATAGTATAAAAATTATTTTATACTATAAATGCATAACATATTTCATTATAATTATTATTTTATTTATCTTTTTGTTCATATGTATATACTTTTCAAGAGAAATAATAAAACTTGTTTCACTTTTTATGAAAAAAAATCCTTCTTCATGCAAATGTTACACTTTTACTTGGCAGAGAAATATAAAATCAGTTTGATGATTAAAAAAAAGGGAAAAAGTCTATATCTCTATTAATAAAACTAATATTTATCGAGAAAAAAAACTTTTACCACTTGGCAAATATATGGCTCACATACCGCTGCATTCCTAATGGGGTTGGTGATGATTTTTAGACACTTTAGATGTCTATACCTTGGAAGACAAAAAAAAAGATTAATATAATTAATAATATATGATATAATAGGAAGAAAAAGATAAAAATAAATAAAAATTGATAGGATGCTTGTAGTTTATGGGTGTCTAATTATATTTATTCTATTTTCATTCTGTTTTTTTTTTATCATATCACTTGTGATATTTCTCACTTTTGCTTTTTTGTTCTTCTTATCACTATCCCTATCCACCCAAAATTGAACGCACGTTGGTATTTTTCCTATAGATGAGTTGTTGAAACTCAATTAGCTGAACTGTACTTTTTGGAAGAAAAAAACCGAAAATAGTAGAGTGCGTGAACTGGCATGGAAACATTGAATGAGCTCAATAGCTTTCACTTCGTCCTGATCAAACATAGGTAAAAAGGTGGAGATTATGAGGACCATCTTAGATTCAAACATTCGATGAAAAGGAAAAGAGAAAAGAAGGGCTAATGTCATCATGGACAATAGTAGATTATTGCAAAGAATTTCATCGCGAATTACAGAAATCATGCTTTGAGACAATAGTCATCTCCTAAATTTTAGGTATAGTTTCTAGTATGCAGGACCCATACTTTGACGGGGGAGGACCCGCGGCTCAGAGCTAAACAAGAAAAAAAAAACATTTTAAAATCTTCATTTATTTATAGGAATGTCCTCCTCTGGTTTTCACTATTTTTTGAACTTATATGTGTACTCTCAACTGATATTACAAACCATCAATTACTATAATATTTTAACTTCTTAGTTCAGTAAGTTTTCTCTCACTAAACTGCTCAATATATATAAAAATAATTGTATATAATTAGTGAAAAAAATGGTGTTTGAAGAAGGAAATTAAGAAGTGGAAGAAGGGAGAAAAGTATATTGGAACCAAGATACACACATACAAAAATCTCCTAAAGTGACTAGAGAATTAGTAAAAAGTGTGAAAATTAGTGAGACCCATTCAAAAATTAAAATGACTTATTTAGTTTTTTTATAGTATAAATTTGTTATTATAGATAAATATGTCTTTATAGTACACACTTATTTTTCTTTTTTCTCTGTTTCCTAATTCTTTCAATTCAAAAACTTAAAAATTTACCTATTGTGTATACTCATTCTCTTTTCTCTTTTTATTTTATTTCTACTATGCTTCTCTTTTCTTAAAATCTTTCATCAACCAAATTTGACTCCACTAATATATACATTGAAAGTAACTCATGTAAGAAAACTTAATTATTTTAAAAATGAATTAATAAATATAAACTACTAAATTATCTTCAAATATAATTAAATAATTTTAAAAAAATATATTCACATGACAACTAAATATTTTTTAATATTGACCATTCATATAATTGGATGGTTTAAATTTATAATTCTTATATTCTTAAAAATTCTTATATTCTTAAAATAAAAATTATTTCTTATATTGTTTTATTTGTCTTATATTGTAGTTCGTATCAAATACACCCTTAAAATAAGAAATGTTCTCATTATATGTATGATTTTTAACACAGGCCATTGATATATAGTTGGATCGATGATCCAAAATTACAATTCTTATATTCTTAAAATAGAAAATATTTTCATTCTCTCTTTCTTTATTTATCTATATACATATTTCTTATGTTTCTATTACTCATTGTATTCTCGCACTCCTGCACCTCTTCATTCTATTATTTATAAATCAATTTCAAAAAATATAAAACATTTTTTTTGAAAAAAATAAAAAACACAATCAAACACCTCTTTATCTTTCGGTGATTAATTTGATCAACTTTCTTTAAGGATTGGTTGACTAATTTACTTTTTAAGGATTAAAATACCTTTCCTATGTGCATTATTATGATATTGGTGTAAATTATTAATCTAAGATAGAGAATCTAATTTTTTACCCGCCGAAAAATTTGATACATAACTTTTAATAAAATCTTTCTTTCAATTACTTTTTTTTTTGGACAACATATGAATCTAAACTTAATTTTACTCATACAAACTACTAGACATTAATAACTATTACCTTTTTGATTTGAACTTTCATGTCAGCCAAAGCCCCAAACCTTTACTTTACTATGTTGTTTAAGATGTCGTGTCATATCTTCCATTGACATTGTATTTTTTAAGATAGAAAGTTAATGTAAAAAATAATTTGACCGACAAACTAAACGACAAAAAGATGACGTATTACTCGGACCGGTGAGTTTGTATGATATTCCACGGTGGCCATGGGCCATGTGGGTTGTGGCACCACTTGGAAACAAGTTTCCCGACCTCCTAAACCCCACTATTCGATCAATTAATCATCTTTTTCTGCACAGCATCTGAATCATATTCACAATTCGGTGTCATGGACTGCTCCACTCATATTTGCTTACTTGCTTTCGATTCATAGTTTTTTGGGGATACTTTACTCTTAAAATCATAAATTTTATGTTTGCTAGAACAGTACTAGTCCTAGTGATAATGTAACTTTAGACCTCTTTCATCATTTATTATTTTTTATTTAATTAATCTTGGTGTCATCACTATTTAGCTATGATTACATTCTTTAATTCATTGTTACCAACATCATAATTCTTCAATTCATTGTCTTTTAACAAAAGTGGGGACGCAGGGGACATAATCGTTGTTCATTAATTATAAGTCAAGCGGGGTAGTAATAGGCAACCCTGGAAGCTCAGGATTTGAAGGTTTAATCCGTGATTGCAATGGCACGTGGAAGCTTGGCTGCTAGGGTTATTGTGAGTGCACCACGAATATGACTAAACTGGTAGCAACTTACATATTCGTGGTGTAATCCGTGATTCTCAAATTTTTCGTTTCTGTATTTAGTCTTTCCCATCAACTTAAACTGGTAAACTTAATAAGTACTGAGTTATTATTTTACCGAAACAATGTGTAAAACTAACTGGGGTTATCATTATTGTGCCACATTTCAAATTCAAATACTTTCGTTGAAGCTATGGTAATGTGTTATGTTGTGCCCAAACGAACTTTTCTGAGAAATTAATACCGATCAAACTTCTTTTTGAGAGAATAAAATGGAACTTCAGATAAAATGATGAGTAATTTTCATAATTTACTTTATTTATTTATTTTGGAATCATAAAAAATTAAAGAATTTAAAAAATAATATTTTATCACATAATTATCACGTCAGAATATTATCATGTAATCATTTAAATCAAAATAACATGAACTAAAAATAAAATAAAAAATATAAAAAATTATTATCGATCATTTTTTTTGCGAGAGACTTAAAAAGTAAAAGTAAAAAAAAAGAGAATGAAATGTTAATTAATCCTAAAATCTCATTTAAATATATTTTGCAAAACACAATCAAGATCACAAAACATTACAAAAATTAAAATCCTATTAAAAAATCTCTTTAAAAACATAATCTTTTAACAGATGAAGGTGATCTTATTTTTAGGGAAGTAAATGATTATTAGAATTGAGTTTATCTTTTTTTTTTTAGTAATATCACCTAACCTGGTTAATTGGGTTGGATTTGATCATTAAAATTGAGTATTGTTTTAAAAAAATATGATCACTTTTTTTTTTTTTTTTACTTTTTTGACAGAAAAACTCAAAATCAATATTGCTTCAATGTTTCTCAATTCTTATAAGCCAATGGTAGTACCGAAACACACGTATAAACTATAAACAACAATCCTCAAAATACTAAAAAGTCGAAATAACAATCATAAAACAATAATTACACATTTGGTTTACAACTAATATTTAGAATTCATAAAATATTATTTATAAAATTGTTTTGCAAATCACATTTGGTATTCATAAAAATAGTTTTTTTATTAGTATTAAATAAGCAAGAGTATTTTTTGTAGAGTTTTATTTTCATAATTTATTTTCTTAAGATTAATCATTAAATATTAAGAAAATAAATAATGAAATGATAAATAACTCTAAAAGAGTTATTATTGGAATAAATGGATTCCCTCTTTTTATTATTTATTATCAAAGTTATTTATATACATATTTAACTTTCTATTTATTATTCTTTTTTTTTATTTCACTTTCTTCCTAGACAAGACATACAATAAACGTGCGAAAAAAATGTCATTAATATTTCTTATACAGAAAATGGAGAAGTAGAGATATGAATAGGGATTAATAGAAAAAGAAAAAGAAAAAAAAATAGATATGAACAAGAAAGTAATACGACGTCGTTGCATCAGTATTCTAAATTTTAATATCGGCAGTGGAGAAAGTGAGAGGGAAAACTGGAACAGGAAGAACGAACCTGTTTAATTCCCCCAAATCGGAAGTTGATCCTGAAACCCTAAATAGCCCTTAACGTTGTGTCTATGTTTTTGAATTATGGACGCGAAGGATATCCTGGGATTGCCCAAAAACTCGTTCCCATCTCTCGAGAAGAAATCTCGTCCTCCCAAAGAGTCTCAAAGAAAACCAGATGGCATTTCGCGCGAGGTACCCATCTTTATCAATTTCAACAATAACAATGTTACATTCAAGGTTTTTTCTGTGGTTACTGAATTGAATTGAATTGAATTTGTAGGTGTATGCGCTTACGGGCGGATTGGCCTCTCTCATGCCTGCAATTGAAGCCTCTCAGTTGAAGAAAAAGCCTCTTCCTCTCGAAAAAGTTTGCTTCTTCTTTTATTTTTGTTTTGGGAATACTCAATTACTCTGTTTATTTAACTTATTTAGTAATTCCACATTTTTATTTCTTTTTCAGATCACTTGGCAGTGGCTTCCTTTCACCAGTTCTGCTCGTAAAGATAATCTTCATCTTTACCATTGGGTTAGTAGCAGTCTCAGTATATTTTTAAATATTTTCTGTGGGTTAAACTATCCATTTTGTCTCTGTAGTTGTTCCCATTTTAAATTTTAGTCACTGTATGAGAAAATTGTTAGTTTTAGTGCATACGCATACTTACAAATTAAGCTCTGTTCCTTGGCATTAACACCGGAGAAAATTATCTGGTGGTATTAAACCGCTACAAAACTTTCTGGTGGTGATCAACTGCAACAGAAATTTGTCTAGGGACTAAACTTATTGTTTTCTAATATAGGGGCTAAAACTTAAATTTGAGACAAGTAAAGAGACCAAATAAATAGTTTTGCTTTATCTGTGAGTATGAGCATGTGAATAATTGTTATTTGTCTCTCGCAATTCAGGTACGAGTCATCAATGGTGTTCCTCCTACGGGGGACTATTCTTTTGCCAAGTATAATAAGGTAAATGCGAGTGTACTCTTCGTCTTCATGCATGCTCTGCATTGCTTTAATTTTTAATATGGTTTAGTTAGTATCATCTTTTTGTATGATTGAATGTTGTTTTACATGCTGTGGTGCAGTCCGTTGATGTTATCAAATACACAGATGAGGAGTATGACAAGTATTTGTCAGATCCTGTGAGTACCATGTCTAGCTTTTGAATTGGGTAATGACAGTAAGAGTAGGGTCACATTCTGAATTGTTACCTTGAGGTTTTTTGTTCAAAAGAACCTGTGTTTTGAATCAATCAATCAAATAAGCAACTATAAGGATGGGTATATGGGATCATGCACTTTTTCTTACACTGTATCATGATGATTGGTTCCAAGAACAGGAAAAAATTATTGGTATCAGTATAAACAAATGGGCAAATTTGTGATCAATTTGGAAGGATCTGTTTTTCATGTTCACGGACACTAAATTGTACTTTTCATTGTGTAAAATTGCTCACCCTTAACTGCAACTGTGTGATTCTGTGTGCTTTTCACAATTGAAAGTTGAGACATTTGACATTCTATCAGTATTTTTACATCTATCTTTATCAAGTGTTAAGTGCATTGCTCTATTCCATTATGCTTTATATGTAGACGTGGACCAAAGAGGAGACAGATCAACTATTTGACTTGTGTGAGAGATTTGATCTCCGATTTATTGTAATAGCTGATAGGTTTCCATCATCTCGGACTGTAGAGGAATTAAAGGATAGATATTATAGTGGTATGTATTTGTTCAATAAATTGTTAATGCATTATATGTTGCACAATGCACATTTTCTTTTATTCATACTTTAGTTTGATTTTATGGAGAATATATTTAATGTGATTTTTTATCTCATGGCTTGTCATGTAGTTTCCCGGGCTATATTGATTGCTAGGGCTCCATCTTCTGGAGATGTTGTGGCACATTCTATTGTTAAGGTGCCATAAAAAAAAGCTTGAATACTCCTCAGGACAATGCCAAATGGTCCTAGTAGTAACTTGTCCTTTTCTACCATTGTAGGAACCGTATAATGTTGCACAAGAAATGGAGCGAAAAAGAGCACTGTCCATGGTCCTCTCTCAAACAAGGCAACAAGAACGAAGAGATGAAGAGGTTTGGACCTATTTTTTTTAGATTAAAATGAGTAGTTTCTGCAATCAGTGTACCTTCATAGAAAATAAGGTATAGCTTCCTACTTCTGTTATTTTATGCAGGTTCTTGTTGAAGCAAAAAAAATAGCTGAAAAACGCCTACCTCCCAAGGTAATTTTTTTAAGATTGCTTTTCTATAATGCCATTACTTGTGGAGGGGATGAATTGTTTTCATGAGTCAAAATTAAGTTTCAGATTATCTAATTCTGATTTCTTGATTACTTGTGATTTCAGATTCCTACCCACTACCTTAAACTATTCTGGAATGTTCTTATGTATTTATGTATCATACAAAATTTTCCTGCTATGTATCTTTTCATTTGAGCTGGAAGGCAATTAGAGCTATGTAGTCATGACTTCATTAATTTTCTTTTTTACTGACTGTAAAATACATGCTGAAAGGGTGTCATTGAATTGCTTGTCCCCTGTTCACAATTAGCAATTTGGGGCAGCAAAATTTATGGAATATATAAAATGTATTCACTTTAAGCTGTACAAGCACCCGTGTGCCTGTCATTGTGATACCATGCTATTCGCCCATTATATGGACTGACCTAGTTGCTACCCCATCTTTAGTATCAATTGTCGACCAAGCTCTGCCTGTGGTTGTGACCCAATTCATTTATAGGGGCTTTCTTTGGGTCCCTGGGCAAATTATTTTATGCAGGCCATCAGGATTTTTGGTTGTTGCTATTAATGGAATGGGACCCAAAATATCATCACCCATACTGTCCTATATTAAAAACCATGTACTGAAGGATGCCTTTGGGGATACAGAGCATGTCCCCTCAAGTCATCCACAATCAGGTGCCAATGGAGACTAGTTGTCTAGGTCATGGGATATATGGTATTAGGGATGGGGGATAGACTTCTCTCTTTTTTTGCTCATGGTATACTCTATAAATTGACTGAGGTCTTCACCTGAGGTCAAGTTTGGAGCTGTGTGTATTGAGATAACACCCATGTTCGATTTTGTGTTTTAGGTTGCTGGACAGTCTCAGTTTGTTGCTTCTAATGCTGGTGCAGAAGCTATAGAGAGGGCTGTCCCTGGTGAAACCGTATCTCCATCAAATGTGCAACTTCCAATGGTTGCTCCAGATAATGCATCTACTCTGGCTTCTCTTCGCATGGTAAGTCATACGGAAGGTTTCCAGTGATGCATCCGGTGCCTTTTCTTCATTGACACTTTTGTTCTTAACACCTCCCAATTCCCAAACCTCAATGTCTGCCCTGCCCACAGGGAAGGTTAACACACAGATACTGATGTTTAAAAACTTGATCTTATATTGATCATAATACTTGAAATGGATATTTTTTACGAGACCATTTCAACAATTTTTTTAATGCTTATACATCTGAGCATAGTTTGACAGAGAAATATTTCAGCTTCGTGTATATTTGAGAACATATGCACTTGAGCAAATGGTGCAAGCTGGGAATGCATCAGCTGGACTTCGGACTATCAAACGGGTTGAGCAAACTTTGCAAGATCTTGGGGTTTGCCTTTATTCCCTTGAACTTTTAATGCAGTTTAGATATTTTATTTGTTTTTGTTGCTGGTGCAGTCGTTTTGTATTCACTGATCTGTAGTTTGAACAACAATTAAAGGCAAAATGTTAATGAGTGAGGCACTTGTTAAGGATTGAAAATTGGAAAATATTCAATGAAAACTAAAGCCTCTTAGGTTTCCAATCTATTAATTGTACTTTTCATTAAATACTTTCCATGTTTTTATTCCTTAACAAGTACCATCCTTAGAGAATTGATTAGTACTTCCTCTACTCTTTTTAGGAACCTTTTAGGATGCTTTGGTCCTTTTTATAAGACCTCTTTCAAATTATTTACTGCATTATTTTTTTTTACAAAAAAAAAGTCCTTAATTACTCAGCAGTTTTTCCTAGTCAATAAATAATAAATGCTGTAAATTGATTTATTGGACTCATGAATATAGGGGAAGATCACTAGTCAGAACTTCCTCTTTCATTCCCCTTGCCTTTGTATTGAATACAAAAAGTCATTACTTAAGTGGAAATACGATAATTAATTAGGTAGAAAGAGATTAAAGGAATAGGATCCCTATAATTTTAAGGGTAATTATGGGAAAATAATACCAATTTAATATCACTAACTAAATTTCTTAATTCTTGTGAAATGCAAAAAGTCATTAGTTAAGTGGAAATACGTTAATTAATTAGGTAGAAAGAGATTAAGAGAATGGGATCCCTATAATTTTAAGGGTAATTATGGAAAAATAGTACAGATTTTGACATTCAATATCACTAAATTTCTTAATTCTTGTGAAATGGTTAAAGGGGTCCTATATATAAGACCAGAGGTAGTATTTAGTAGAACCCATGTATAAAACCCTTACATTCTTCATTTCAGGAGGACTGATGATTTTGCATGCCTTATTGAACTATTAAATTGGTGTTTGGTTTCGGGAGTAGGGCTGTAAATGAGCTGTGTACTTTCAGTTTCAGTGAGCTATTTAGGCTCAGTTTGTGTCTGATTAACTAGCCTTACTATATTTTAGGAACATATAAATATACTTGAGCTTATTTAAGGTTAAAATCTGCTTGCTTTTGGCTTTGTGGAAGCTTAAATTCTCCAACAATATATATATATATATATATATATATATATATATATATATATATATATATTATCTGACCATAAATGTTTATTATGTATCGAATTATAGTATAACTATGGATTCATGAGCATTGTCCAATCCCAAAAACAATATTGACTCTGTTATGCACTTCCTTTTTAATTTGGTTTTACTGTGATTGCAGGTCAATTTGAAACCAAGGGTTCCAACGAAAGCTGTTTGTGCAGAGCATCTTGAATTAAGAAAAGAAATACTAACATGGCTTAATCTCCAGAAACAGGTATATAATGGTTGAGAGAAATGTACTTGCTACTGGGAATGTTATTAATTAATTTGTATTCTGACCAGATTTTGAGAATTTCACTTGTTAGAATGTTCATAGGGTTGTATGCCTTTCTAATGTTTATATATTATGGGAGTGGCAAGTGGCAACATCAATATTGGCTTGCTTTTCCCCAAATTGTTTGATGTAATTACTTGTTAATATATTTGTTTCAGGTGCAATATAAAGAGGCTGAAGGTTCCTCCTTTCGTGATGGGTCATATGGTGAAACACCTGGCACACCAAAGGTTAGAAATCTGGTTTTTATTTTGGTATTTCCCCCTCTATTGCTTTCATTGTTTGCCTGTGATTGTCCAAGCATTCCATTCTGGTATCCGAACCATGAATTTGTGATTTGGAAACTAC
Organism: Glycine max; assembly: GCF_000004515.6. Classification (NCBI taxonomy): domain Eukaryota; kingdom Viridiplantae; phylum Streptophyta; class Magnoliopsida; order Fabales; family Fabaceae; genus Glycine; species Glycine max. The sequence continues at coordinate 43,620,583 of NC_016090.4, read as the reverse complement.
TGACAGCATTTACATCGTGGTGGGGATCAGGATCGAACATTTATTCCAGATTCAATGAATTTCGGAGGTAATAGATTACTTTTGTTTTCACCTGCTACCTAATTTTCTGTAAGTGATGGGAATTTCATTTATTTGTTATTAAAACTATGCATATACCCGGTTTCAGTGGAAAGGGTAGGCAAAAAGGACCAAAAGCGCAAGGTACACTGCAAAGTGTTTGTCTAATTATTTTCTCCTTCATTGTCGATTTCCACTTACCTTTGGACTATTTTCTAATGCGTTATATTCGATCTTGAAAATTTTATTTTTTACAGGCACCTGGAGCTCCATCAGCTCATAAAAGACCTAGAAAACTAAAGGCCTCAGATCTTTAGTTTCTCAGGTGAGAGCTTAAATTTTGCGCAGATGATACACACAAAACTTTTGAAGTTCCATTTTTTTTATAATTATATATCCATCTGTACCAATTGTGTGCTTCTGTAATATAATATCAGAATATCTTTGGTTCTTCAACATCCTTATGGTACTTGTACCTTCGATTGTTGCTTGTATAGTCAACTAGACAAAAAGCTTGTTAATGCATTTTATTTACTGCATGGTGTTTTGCATGTTATCCGTCAGGTGGCAACCGGGAAAGGTGTTTCAATTCACAGAATTCTTTCAATCAAAATTATGAATGTTGTGGAAGGTGTGGCTGTGAACTCAACACCTGAAAATTCGGATTGTGGTATATCTAGTCCAACTGAAATTCGGTTCACTTCGGTCTAAAATTTTAAACTAATGCCACTCTTGGTATTCGATGTAAAAAGAAAAGTGGGATCCCTGAGATGAGTGAGATCTCCCATCTTAACCATGTCCTGAGAAGCTGGACTTTATTTCTTGTGCTGCTAAGGATTTGTAGAATTGTAGGGATTCCAGGTACAAAAGAGGCATCTTATTGGAATATGCATGTATATAAGTTTGACATGGGAATTTCGGATGACTTTGATAGCTTATGAAGATAATTTTATTGTCATTGTAAGAAAATCGTGGAATAGCACAGGAGCATAAGGAAGAAGCCAGGAGTAACTGATTGAACTTATCACCTTCCCATATCTATAACTATTAATAATGGGAATCATCCAATTTGGTGTACATATTTCATTGGATAATTTTATCATTAAACCACTTCTTAAATTTTTTTTTTCTAACTTAGAAAATTCCGACTAGTCTTATATTATTAGTTTTTTTTATTGTCATTTTTTTATTAACTGTATTTAACTTTTTTATTATTATTCAAAAAATTTAGAAAGGCACGTCCCGTAGTTTCAAATAATTTTCTTGGTTCTATATGCCCAGCGCCTTCAGTCAGCAGACATTCTGTTGCTGAAATAAAATGTGAAGAGAAACAAAATATGAGCAGAGCGATATACAATGTGAATTATGAATAAGCCCGAACTGACCTGGTGATTGCCTTGTAATTGGTGTATTTATGCTTTATTTGAATAATTCCTTTTCATAAACATTTGTGTTGTAAGAGAAAAAAATGAAAAGTTTATTTTTCTTTACTGGTTAAAAATTAACTTTTGGAGGAAATAATACGAGAGTTTTTTAAAATTAGTTAATTTGTAAGCTAATTTTAATTTATAAATTGTTCCAGAAAAGTTTATTCCGTAGGAAGTTCTTCTGTGGGTTAGCCAATGTAATGGGAGAACGGAGAAGGGTTCTGAAATTCCTCTCCAGCGCCTCGCGTTGCATTTACTTGCATTAGAGTTTAATTTGGCTATAATCCAAGAAATTGATATCAGATGATTCAGAACTGATCATAATAATAGTAAGTCTAGATATTTATTGAAGGAATAATTATAGAGAAAGGGATAAAAATGGTGAAGTTAACATTGAGAATGTCTGGAAACCTATATAACAACCATCATTTCATTTTCTATTCCATGTTCTCAATTAGAATTAGAATTAAAATTTAGATAAATAAATAACACGGACCTCAACCGTTGTCTCCCTCGGTTGGGTATCGTACTTGGCGTATGTCCTTAACGGCGTCTCCGAATTTTTCCTTCTCATGGTCATGGTGGTGGTGGAGCTAGGGCAGGTCTCGGATGCTCTTTGGAGACGGAGAGAAACGACGCCGTCTTCCACGGATAGGGTAATCGGATTCGGATGCTTCTATTTTGCTTCCGAGTAATGAAATTGGAAACTGATAATTTTTTTTAGTTGTTGACCACTGAATCTGGGTGTTGAACAACAAATTGGGGTTAGAGCTGCCATGGCCATAAATGCCGGTGGAGAAACAAACGAATACACTCAAGAGTAAAACTAGAACTTCAAGTGCCTCCTAACTCCTAAGGCTATGAGCCCAATTTTAGTATTTTATTGGGCTTTTGCGTTCCTTCTAACTAGCCCAATCCCATTTACTACTTTATTTTGACAAATACTATTTTAGTATTTTAGTTTAAAAAATTCGTATGATCTAACAACTGCTTATGATAAAATTTACTGCTCTTTGTTGTTTTCAAATGCGGTAACTGGTAGTACTAGTAGTTAAATTTTGTGGACCACGACTGGATTTGGTTTCACCATACTGAAACTTTAACACAGGTCAGTTTTTAGTTTTTTTTTCCGATGCTAAAGTTGAATAGAGATGATGGAAACCTAACAACTGCAACCTGCAAACCGTCAGCAAGTCTTGCGAGTAGGTAGCAATGAAGTCGACAACCATCTTTTCTATGCAGATATGAGTAGATTTTCCTTTTTTTTTTCTCCAACAAGAGGTTTATATATGATAAATATTACAATTTAATATTTTTTACTGCAATAATATAACAACCTAGTATTCTTAAGTAATAAATTATAAGTACACAAAATAAATAACAATTAAACTTATATTTTTATATTAGGAGTGTGTTTAATAGGGTTTTATGCTAAAATCTTAACTTATTTGGATAGTTTGAAAACTTATTTGACTTTGTATAGCTCAAATTTCCGTTGAATCAACTTCAGATTGATCTATTATTTCTTATGAAGTTGGAATCAGTAATGACTTGATATAACAGTGGATGTTTAATTCAGTGAGCAAATGTTGAAGAAATATGACATATTTGCGGTCTTAGCGTGACTTCAAGAACGACAATAGAATAAATAAATAAATAAATCAGAGATGAATTGAATTTTACGTGAAAAATAAATGAAGGAAATTAATTATAAGAAAACCAACTACCAAGAAAAAATTAAACAGTTTGTTCTTCCATCTCATTTTTTGCCCAAACTTTAGGACGAGACAAAGGCATGGACCCATGAAGAGTAATAAATGGAATTCAATATGCATGCAAATGGTTGCGCTGATTCTGTTTCAACTTTCAACTAACCCATATCAAAGCTTCAAATTTTTTTCCTATAAAAAAACTCTGAACCATGTTCATCGCCTTCATAATTCATTCCCATTGCATGTCTCACTAGTCACTTCCATGTTGCACCTTTTTGCTTCCACCTTAATTTCTCTCAATACACAAAACAGGTGACAACCGAGGACGATATGATAGATGATTTTGTGTCTTTTGTGCGCATATAATATGATAGACGATTTTGATGCCATCATAACTATTGTCATGTATTTCTTAGATGGTCAAAGACTATATCTACTTTTTCTTTTCTACTTCCACGCCCACCCCTTTTGGTTTTTCCGTGGGCTTTTGCTTTAGTGCGTGCGGCCTCAGGTTAATTTTTTAAGCCTTATAATAAATTCATTGATTATGTGAATGTGAGTTAATTCCCACTTGATTCTCCTTAAAAAAAAAAAATCCTACTTGACTTTCTCTTGGTGTCCAAAAACTATTAGAGGCGGAAAATTATCATTGCTAAGTATCCATGCTCCTTTGTTGTGACACATATTTAAGTTTATTAATCTAAAAAAAGAATTAATTTTTTTTTGATAAATAAATATTAATTATTAATTTGTTATTTTTTTATAATATTCATATGGTGAAAATTAGTTAAAACTATAAGAATCCCAAACTATCTAATAATTTTTTGTTTGCTCATGCACTATCTAATAGTAATATCTACTTTGTGTGGTAAACCACTAACATTATATCCATTGCAACATTCCTGGGTGCTTGGAACAAGGTTTCCACATACCCGTACTGTTTTGAATAAAACACGTAAAACAACTTGGTTAGGTTGCAAGTTGTTATACGCCGTGCCACATATATATCTCTCACGTCATGCTTTATATGTCACTTTTTAATTTTGGAAAACTAAGAGAAACATAAGGTTACCGTTTTTAAGCAACTTTGGAATCACCATTCATTGATTTAATTCCACTTCACAAGTATGGACTGAGTTGGTGTTCTTCTTGCATTGGTTTCATAGAGTGATAATCAAGAAGGATGAAGAGTTTTGCTGCTAAGGTTGAAGAAGGAAGAGAAGGTATAAATGGTGAACTATCTATAGGTCCGGTATATCGCAACCTTCTCTCCAAAAATCAATTTCCTCCACTGGATCCTGATTTAAGTACTGCATGGGATATTTTCAGGTATTTTCTTTCAAGTAAAACTAAAAGCTAATAGATATAGATACTATTCTATATAATGAACTTCATCCATATAATAATGTGCTGGAGTCCATCAAATTGAGCTATAGTGGTTGATTAATGAATGATAATTTTCAGAATGAGTTATGAACTTATAGAGACTTAAACTGATCTTTTTTTATGGTTGCAGCATGGCTGTTAAAAAGTATCCTAAAAACCGTATGTTGGGATGGCGTGAATTTGTTGATGCAAAGGTATTTCATGGTAATTTTATTATGTGTTCAAGATTTCAAGTACAAAAAAACAAGGGAATTTAATTATTATTATTTTTTCTTGTTTATAGATAGGACCATATGTCTGGAAGACATATAAGGAAGTTTATGATGAAGTTTTGCATATTGGTTCTGCTTTACGAGCATCTGGTGCTGAACTTGTAAGTGCTTGCAGAAGGATTTGTCTCATCATTTAAGGGAATATGCTTAATATATGTTGTGGTAATCCTGTCACAGGGTTCTAAAATAGGAATTTATGGAGCTAACTGTCCTCAATGGATCGTGGCAATGGAGGTTTGGCACTTAAGCACTCAATTCCCTATCCATTTTGTTCTTCGACTTTTCAACTTTTGTTATTTGTTCCTGATTTGAGCCTATCATAATTCACAAACACGTTTATATTGATGTAGGCTTGTTGCGCGCATAGCTTGGTTTGTGTTCCTCTATATGACACCCTTGGTAATTTTATTTTCCAATAAATTTAGTTTATTATCTCTGTTTCCTCTGTTTTTTCAGAAATTAGGAGCTATGACTACAAATGATCAAGTCAGAGTCTTTTTTTTTTTCTTCATTTTTACTTCTAACACAACACTCACTGTTCCGAATTAAAATGCCAAACGCAGGGCCAGGTGCTGTAAACTTTATCATAGATCATGGAGAGCTGGATTTTGTGTTTGTCCAAGATAGGAAGGTTATCCATGTAAGGGTCATTTTCTTGAGATAAAGCATTTTCAGTTTCGGGTGAATTTATATTTATATATCAGACACTTGAGAAACAAATAGAGGTACTTATTGGGTACATGTACTATTTTCAGCTTTTGAATCCTGATTGTAAATCTGCTCAACGACTCAAAGGTAAATTTGGCTACTTTAATGTTTCTGTACTGCAGCCTACAACAGAAGGCATTTAACTGAGTTTGGTTTTGGATACAGCGATGGTGTCCTTCACTTCATTAACAGAGGAAGAGAAAGATAAGGCCATCAGCATTGGAATTAAGCCATATTCATGGCAAGAGTTCTTGCACATGGTTGGTCTATAAGGAATTTGTCATTTTATAAATCATTCTTCTCATGCTCAATGAAAAAAAGAATTTCTCTCTTCTATAATAGCATTTTTTTGGGGGGTGAAATCTCTTCTATAATAGTTTGTTATCATTAATGATAGATACTAATATTTATAAAGCATCGGTCGTTGAAATTTGCTTGCATCAAATTCAAAGGTATTAGATAATGCTCTTTCTAGGTATGTATAATATAGGGTAACATATTCATAACCTTTATTTGTATAAAAGTGAAAGAAATAAATAAGGATCTTAAATTATAAATTATATATGAATGATTAAGATTTAATGTTATTCACCACTTAAAATATTATGTGATTTTTCTAAAAATTCACATAACTTAATTCTTTTAATCTTAATCATTCTCTTGTTAGTACAGTACAAGTGAGTGAGTGAAAAAAAAGTTTGTATTAAAGAGTGAAATAATTAAATTTAAATTATATAATTATACATAAATGGTTAAGATTAGAAATTGTTTAAGAATCAAATTACCACCTAAAGAAGTCACATAACTTTCCCGAACACATTTCTAATACTAAAAAAATTTATCGTTAGTTTTGGGATTCGAGGTTTGCTAATAGAAATACTTAATAACCTTGTGCAAAATGATGTTCTCTTTGGTAATAGAAATACTTAATTATACAGTGAAATACGCATGCTTATCTATTCGGGTCAATCTTAACTGCTTAATATCTTACAGGGAAAAGAAAATCCATCAAACATTTCGGCACCTCAGCCTAATAATATCTGCACAATAATGTATACGAGTGGAACCAGTGGAGACCCCAAGGGTGTAGTGTTGACGCATGAAAACATAGCGACTTTCGTGAGAGGAATGGATCTTTTCATGGAACAATTTGAAGATAAGGTAATCTTTTATGATGTTATTTTCCTTTACTATAGTGTATATATTTCAATACTATACGTTGAATTTTACATGTTATTCTTTGTAGTCATATATTTTCTTCATATTTTGACACTTTCCTTTCTAGCTTTCTGACATGTGTATCTTATTTTGCATAGATGACTGTAGAAGATGTGTATTTGTCCTTCCTCCCATTGGCTCATATTCTTGATCGCACGATCGAGGAGTACTTTTTCCATAAGGGGGCATCTGTTGGATACTACCATGGGGTATGTTGATGCACCCTGCAGGAATATATTGTTCTTTTGGATTTGTTTGATGATTTATAATATGAATGAGTAGAAGATACATGAGGTAGATAGATGCTAATAAAAGAGTAACAAAAGTTTGGACTAATAGACAATATAGCAAATCGAAATCAAGTAATGCTCAGAGGATAGGACAGTGATGATGGAATTATTTTTGGTTAGCTGCAATGGTATTTAGGAAAAAGAAATGTTAAAATGAGAGAGAGAGAGAGAGAGAGAGATGATTACTTAGCTTTTAAACAACAAAAGAAGTGCTGATATATTTCTCTGTTCTGTTTCATCTGTTTAATTCTGTAAATAATCTTCCGGCAATATGATTTTCCATAAACTTCTGAAACCAAATTGAAGCACCGATCCCTCAATTTTCTTGTCCTTTTGATTACGAAACATTTTATTTACTTTAAAATCTTATGAATTTTTGGAATCTCTTGCATGAAGGATCTAAATGCGTTGAGGGATGATTTAATGGAATTGAAGCCAACGTTGTTTGCAGGGGTCCCCCGAGTTTTCGAAAAAGTCCATGAAGGCAAGTTCACACATCAGCAGAAAATATATATTTTTATTTGAATTCAGTATAAAACTCATCAAAGATCATCTGTTTCTTTCAGGTATCAAAAAAGCAGTGGAAGAACTCAACCCAGTAAGGAGAAGAGTTTTTGGCATGCTCTACAAACAGTAAGTTGATATTCTATAATTATATATACTTGTGAGTATTTTTTAAGAAGGTGGAATTTGTTTATATGATTATGGATTTTCAGTTCATGTAATATTGCTATTGTCTCTGTATTTGATACAGCAAACTAGGTTGGATGAACAAAGGATATAAACATTGTAATGCATCGCCTTTAGCAGATCTGTTAGCCTTCAGAAAGGTTGTGTCTAATCTTCAAACATATATTTTAAAACTGCTATTTTCCAAATTTTAATCCCAGTCGCTTCTACAAATTAACAAGACCAATTTCCCAATTTATTCCATTTTCCTTTGTAAAACCTTGACTTGTTTTTTCACTTATGGTATAAACTTTCTCTAAATTTTCACCCTTCTCTCCCTCACCGGGGTGAGTCAGGTCAAAGCTCGGCTAGGTGGGCGTGTTCGACTAATAATATCTGGAGGTGCACCCTTGAGCTCAGAGGTGGAAGAATTCTTGCGTGTTACTTCTTGTGCCTTTGTATGCCAAGGCTATGGTAAGGAACTTTCTTCTTATACAATTCATAATTCATTAATAAAAGATAAAACAATACAGTAGGGAGTTAGGAAGAAATTATAGCATGTATAATCTGAGACTATCACGTGCCTATAGTTTCGGTCAATTTTCACGTGATACACAAGTTTTATTAACTCTTTGTCATAAATTGAAAAAACTTGACTATGTATCACATGGAAATTGATCGAGAACATGGACATATAGTGATCCTTAATCATACAATTATTTCTCAGACTTGGAACATAAAACATGCAATAGAATGAAATGCTGACATTATGGTTGGTTAATCCTGCAGGTTTAACTGAAACTTGTGGGTCAACTACTCTCGCCTATCCTGATGAAATGTGCATGCTTGGCACTGTTGGTCCTGTATCTGTATACAATGAAATGAGGCTGGAGGAGGTTCCAGAGATGGGTTACAACCCTCTTGGAAGTCCTTCATGTGGTGAGATATGTCTGAGAGGGAAAACTGTTTTTACTGGCTACTACAAAAACCCTGAGTTAACAAGGGAAGCCATAAAAGATGGATGGTTTCACACAGGTTGGTTAAACTGTATCTTTTTTTTTTTGTTTTGAATATTTACTTGTGTTTATCTGATTGTGTTGTATCATTGCCTGGTTTAATTTTTCAGGAGACATAGCTGAAGTGCAGCCTAATGGGGTTGTAAAGATTATTGACAGGAAAAAGAACCTTATAAAACTTTCTCAAGGAGAGTATATTGCTCTTGAGCATTTGGAAAATGTTTATGGAATCACTCCAATAGTTGAAGATGTAAGCATCTTCATCTACATTTTTCACTGCTTAGACTCTTGATGATATGCTTGTGATTTTCTTTTTGGTTTTAATTTCTTCTGCTAGGTGTGGGTTTATGGGAATAGCTTCAAGTCAGCTTTGGTTGCAGTAGTAGTTCCAAATGAAGAAATTACCAAGAAGTGGGCATTTTCAAATGGTCACATTGCTCCTTTCTCAAAACTGTGTTCTCTTGACCAATTGAAGAAACATGTATTGTCTGAACTCAAAGTGACTGCTGAGAGAAACAAGGTTAACATCTATGAATATGAAAATAATAGTTTAACTCAAATGAAGAAACACGTACGCTTATATTTCTAATCCCGTTTTTGGTGCTCTTATGTTTTTGTTTTTGTTTTTTCCTTTTGTCTTTACAACGAAATAGCTGAAGGGCTTTGAATATATCAAAGGGGTGATATTAGACCCGCAACCATTTGACATGGAAAGAGACTTGGTGACTTCAACAATGAAGAAGCGAAGAAATAATATGCTCAAGTATTATCAGGTAATCCAATATGATCCTTTCCTCACTCTTGCTCTCTTCAAAGTAGTAGTTAATATATATAGCAAGTCCTCACAATCACAAATTGGATGGTGACATTCTAACAGGTTGAAATAGATGACGTATACCGAAGTTTGAGTGGAGATAAGGCTAAAATTTGAGGTTCGAATAGCTTCAAACATGTATAATAATTAATACCAGTTGTTTCCGTTCCCAAACTCTTACTTATGTGGTCCTTAGTCACTGCTGTGGTTGCTTCTATTATGTAATGCGTGGCAGGTGCATCATTGTGTAGTACCTAATTGTCATGTGTATTTTCGAATGAAAAAGCAACGTGAATTCATTGACAATAAACCATTATAGACACTACGTGAATTCAACAATCTAGTAGCTACTTTATAATACATGTTAGTTCAAAGAGGTAAAGGAAATAAGGAATTGTTAAAATAAGTCTGAAAAAGAGCGGGTAAATTATATTTTGGAAATGAAAATTTTACATACTTTTAGAATTCAATTAATTTATGAAATGTTAAATGATCCGTTCATGTGTTATATAGTAATTAAATTCTGAAAGTATGTAAAATTTTCATATTTCCTAAATTTTATTTTTGAAATTTATTTTACTTGACAAATACTAATTATTTGAGGATATTATTGTTGGATAAATAATTACGCAACCAAATTACAGGATAGATAAATTAAGAGACTCAAATATTACTCAATATTATTCGTATGATGAACACCGTTTTGTGTAGTGTCGAGTTGGGCCTTCGACACTCTGGTCTCAGTGTATAGGTTGCAACTCACAAGTCACACTAGCAAGCAAGAATGAAAAGCCGTACCTATGGCGCTAGTAATAATTAAGATGGTGAACCAATGTCAAAAAGAAAAATAAAAAAAGATGATGGACCAATAATATCCTTCATATATACATTGCGTATATACTAATTTTCTGTCTACTTTTATATACCTATAGTTTTTTGGTACGGTGTTTTGTGAGAATTAAAAAATGATTAAATAATTACAATCATAAATAAATTCAGTTAGTTTTTATTTTAAAAAATGACACTCTATTCTTCCTCTTTTTTTAGTCATTGATATCAAGAACAAATAATAATTAATAATCTATCCGGTAATTCTTTTCAAAATGAACCAAACAAAAATGAAGGTAAATATGGCTGATGGTTTGGTTAAGCATGTTTTCGCTAGTTATGTTAGTTATCAGATTTTTTATTTTCCTTCCCAGTTGTGTTTATGCTGCTCTTTTTTTAAAATAGGCAAATAATTATATTTAAAAAAGCACAAGAAGTGCCGGAGGAGATAATTTTGTTTATGCTGCTCTTAGAGCTGATTTAGCTCAAGTTAGCTTCCCTAGGGGCTTCTGAGTTCTGAGACTTCTATTTCATGTAACTCAACACACAGAAAAATGTGCGCATGGAGTCATATATGTAATGACTTTTCTCCAAGAAGGAAGAAAAAATCCCATCATTAAAAATGTCCGTAAATTCTTAGTCACCAAAAAGTAAATAAACTACACTTGAGGTTAGCAAGCAAACCATCCCAACAATATGGCACTTTGGTAATAATAGCAAAAACTAAAGGTATTAATGTATTCGTACAAGTATTAATTCCCGTGGTTCCAGTATACGTATACACGGTAGGGCATTGTATATTATCTTTAACAACGCTACGTCTCAAATCATTAAGAGATAGCTAGAATATTGTTGATGAGTGCGTTTTTCTTCAAACCTCTTTTCATCTTTTGCTGATGAGAAATCATGGCTAGAAGTATTAACAATATGATCACATATTTTGCAACTCGTCAATTCAAATACCAGAGGTACCACTCTCTACTTCGTCGTTCGGATCTCAATGACCACACTCTCATCTTTGATCTAGAAGGTGCATTGTTGAAATCTTCTTCAGTGTTCCCATTTTTCATGCTCGTTGCGTTTGAAGCAGGAGGGCTATTAAGAGCCATAGTTCTGCTTTTAGTGTACCCTTTTGTTTGTTTAGTTGGTGATGAAACGGGGTTGAAGATTATGGTTATGATATGCTTCTTTGGGATCAAAGAAGAGAGTTTCAGAGTGGGAAGAACAGTTTTGCCGAAGTTCTTGTTGGAGGATGTTGGGTCAGAAATGTATGAGGTGGTGAAAAGAGGTGGCAAAAAAGTGGGGTTGAGCAAGTTGCCACGAGTGATGGTGGGAAGCTTCTTGAAGGAGTATTTGGAGATTGATTTTGTTGTGGGGAGAGAGCTGAAAGTGTTCAATGGCTTCTACGTGGGGTTGATGGAGGAGAGAAAAACCATGCATGCTAATTTGGAGCTGGTTCCTGACGGGAAAAGAAACTATTCCCACATCATTGGAATTTCAGGATTTCGTCAGGATCTGGATGATGATTACTTTTCTTTATGCAAGGTTTGTCTTTTACTCCGTTTTCAGACTCTTTTTTTTTTTGGAAAATGTAAATCTACATCCAATTTTAAGCAAAAGAGAAAAAGAAAATAGAATAGATAAAAAAAGAGAGTGAAATATGATAAATTATATGATAAAATAGAAATAGAAAAATAAAAAAATAAGGGTAAACGAAGATGAAAAAGAAAATGGATGTATATTTATAAGAATATTGTTTAAGAAAGAGTGATTAATGTTTATGCACAATTTTATTTCATTATCTAATCAGAAATTATCATTTAAATTATTAATTATTTTAAAATATTAATAAACTTATCATAATTTTTATATAATTTAATATATGATTAAATAATTGTGTAAAATATTTTACATTATATAATTTTTTTCTAAAAAAATATTATTAAAACAATTTCAATATGCGGATATGTGGTCGTATACCCAATTTAAACCTGGTTCGAGAAGTATGAGACCCTGTCCCCATCTCCAAGCCTACACACACATATATATACACTCCAATTCATAAAAGTTAAAATAATACATTTAAGTGAAAATATAATTTAACTCTTAAAATTTTGCCTTTAAGATTACTTTTTTTATAGTATTTAGATTAAAATATAATTAAAATTTTAATTTAAGATTTATTTAAAATTGTATAAAGAAATTAAAAATAAAAAAATTGCAATGATACCCCTTCACAATTTTTTTTTGAACTCGATAAAATCCATCTGGAATAATAGAGATGAGTTTTAAAATCTTAAACTCGAGCATGTTTTATCTCTTAAAGAACAAGGAATGAGAGTCAAACACTGTCCTGTTGCCATGCATATTGCTTATATGATCAAATGTTACCTTAAAATTTACCGCAAAAATTTAAAAGCAAAACCATTAATTACTTTTTTTAAAAAATTAAATTATTTTTTATTTTAATATAATTGACCAATACTCTCCATGATAAAAAAAAATATTATGTTTATTAAATTTCAAAATAATAAATAATTGAGAAATAATAGATATACACATATAACTCAGGGAAAAAAACATATATATTAAATTAAATATTTTATCAAAAAGACATTTTATTATATTATTTTATAGAAACACTAGTCATTTTCATTACTCCCCAGCAAATATGTAGATAACACTATTTAATTTAAAAGGCGTCAGGGGATATATTTGCCATTACACCCCTCTACCCGCCAAATATTTTTTGTGCTTAATTACTCCTAACGAAAGTAAGCTTTAACTATTTTAATACATCAATTCTCTATATATTTTCACTTCAGTTAATGCCGAAGCTTCATTTAGAAACTCATCTGTTGACTGTTGTTTGACTTTTATTTTTTGAACAACAATTAGGAAGTGTATATGGTAGCGGAAGCTGAGAAGAAAAATTGGAAAATCCTAGCAAGAGACAAATACCCAAAGCCACTAATATTCCATGATGGAAGATTAGCACTTAAACCCACACCACTAATGACTTTAGCCATGCTAATGTGGCTTCCTTGTGGCTTCATCCTTGCATTGATTAGGATCACAACAGCATTCTCACTTCCATACAACATCTCAACGCCCCTATTGGAATTCACTGGGCTTCATCTCACAACTTCAAGGCCCAAAGAAGATAAATTATTGCTCAAGGGGCGTCTTTATGCATGCAACCACAGAACATTACTAGACCCTCTCTATGTGTCGTTCACTTTGAGTAGAGACTTAGTGGCCGTCACATACAGTTTGAGCAGAATGTCCGAGATAATATCACCCATCAAAACGGTGCGTTTAACGAGGAACCGCGGCCAGGATGCTAAGACGATAAAAAGGTTGCTGAAACATGGTGACCTGGTTGTGTGCCCCGAAGGGACCACGTGCAGAGAGCCCTATTTATTAAGGTTCAGCCCTTTGTTTTCGGAACTGTGCGTTGAAATAATCCCTGTGGCAATTGATTGTCATGTGACAATGTTCCATGGCACAACCGCAGGAGGTCTTAAGTGCTTGGACCCATTTTTCTTCTTGATGAATCCCACACCTTCTTACTCTGTTCAGTTGCTAGAGAAAGTGTCACCTTCCATTACCGCTAGTAATGTTATCAATGACGATTATGCGAGATTTGAAGTGGCTAATCACGTGCAAACGCATATTGGGAAGGCCCTGGGTTTTGAATGCACTCAACTTAATAGAAAAGACAAGTACTTGATTCTGGCCGGTAATGAAGGTATAGTATCGACCACAAAGAGTGGTAGGAGTATATAATAAATGGAGTAGTGTTTTAATTAATGTTGCTCCTGCTTTGCCTAAATCACCGACAGTTAAATAAAGGCCCTGCTGTGATGGAAAATATATGTGGCAAATATGCCTTGGGCTTGTCATTATTTTTTCTCCATTTGTCTTCGTCCCTATATATCTTGTAATAATATAATAAAGCAACATTGATTCATGTCTTCGTGTTATAGCTAGTGTGATATGATATGATATGTATTGTTTCATTAATGAAGCGTGTCGACTCTCCAAATGCATGTGTTGTTTCCAACTTCCAAGTGTGTATGATATGATATGTAAAATCAATAAGCCCCCATGGCAGTTAGTCTCTTTAAATTCGTTATTATTTTTCCAGCAAATTTGATATCAAATTAAATGAAGTAGGGTATGCTCCATTTTTTTCCATTTCTGGCAATTGTTAGTGGAGTCATGATATATTCCTTCGTATAAGAAACAAGTTTGTGTCACTTTCTTCTTCAAATTATAAGAAATATAAATTATTTTGAATATATTAATTTTCATAAATATAAATTATTTTTAAATAAATAATGTTTATTAATGAAACGTCTATTCATCATTTAATTCAGAAAAAAAAAACAAATCTATTAATCATTTCTCACGTAAATGATTATATTTATTAACATATTAACAATATAACTTCACTTGTTAATGGAAAAGATATTTCTTGAATTACGAGTAAGATTATTTAATATATTTAATATTCAAATAATTTAATTCTTTAAATATTTATAGAATAAAATTTTAATTTATAACATTATTAATTAAAATAAATTATTTTAACCATTTTTATTGATGTTGATAAATTAGTTATATGTGTGTTCTATACTGTTGAAATTTATTCCTAAACATTATGATATGTTTTTTTTTAACATTATTTTATGTACTGTACTATGTATTATTTAATTAATATTTTATTAATGTCTGTCCAATCACAATTTATTCATTAAATTTTGAACCAAGAAGATTGATCTGAATTTAAAAACATCTCATTCAATAGAAGTTATAGTTATGCTTGTAATCATATTACTTGTCCTGGGGGTAATTTAAAAGAAATGCAAATTTAATTGCGACCCATTTAAAAATTAATGCATAATCCATGTATGCTTTTGAGTTTAATTGATTCTAGCAGCCATTGTTCGAAATTTAAAATCAATCGTGTGCATGAATGTCACATATTTCACTAGCATGTCATAAAAGTAATGTTTCGTAAACACTAAATGCTAGTTTACATCGTGAGAAAGAAAGACACGAAAGATTAGTGATTATGTGATAACCTGATAGGTGATATGTATGACAAAAAGAATGTGTTAAATGAATGTTTGTATTTTTGAGATTTTATTTATTATTGTTGTCGTCGTAACAAAGGAAACTTTCTTTCATCAGCCTCACGATTGTGTTTCATCAAATGATAAAACAAGCAACACTGCCCAGCTGGATAAATTTCATTTTATAGAATTGGGAAAGCTTAATCGATGTAAACATGAGTCTGCCACCAAAAAAAAATGATGTGATTGATTTTTACTAAGCATGATTTCATCTTTTTTTAGGCATAAAAGTTGGATAAATTTCATTTGACTTATGTTTTTTTATTCCTTTAAATTTGAAAATTTATTTTTTTTACTCCTTAAAAAAATTGTTTTAGTATTCCCTCAATTTTTATAAAAAATTTTAGTCCCTCTTTATTCATAGTTTCACATTTGTGAAAATTTTTAATTAGTAATTTTTTTAATTTAGTTTTTAAAAAATAATTTTTGACAATTTAAACCTTCAAAACATTTTACTCGATTTGGTAACCATTTTTGTATATATTTTGATGATTTTAAAAAAATAAAAATAAAAATATGAAATTGTTGTGATTTTTTTACATATGATGATTTTAAATTATCACAAATTATTTTAAAGAAAATAAATTAAAAAAATATTTATGACAGTATAAAATGGTCATAAATTGTGAAACCATTAATATAAAGAATGAAATGAACTAAAAATAATTTTTAAAAAAATATAAGAAACTAATGAAAATAGATTTTTATTTGAAGGAAAAAAACAATTATCTAAATTTAAAAGAATAAAAAGGTATTTAACTCATTTCATTTTTATAGAATTGGAAAAGCTTGTATAGTAGAAAGGACAATAGGATATACTTGGTACTCGGTAAGATATATCCTCAATCCAACAATAATTAGGAATGATAAGTTGAAGTTGAGAAAGGTCCTGTAGTCCTCCATTATCCCTTGGAAGTAGCTTCTTGGTGTGTTGGATCCAGTAATCTCTGAAAGTTTATTTCAAAAGTGAGGTTGATCAGTAGAAGCTGAGCCAACGAAAGCCGAGGGCCTCTGTTATGCTTCATACAATTCAAGGAAAATGACGTTGTCTTCATGATCTCCAAATTTGAAATCGACACATTCAAATTTCAAATTTCGATTGTTCTTTCCAGACTCAGGTGGTAAATATAAGCGTGGTAAATAGAAATATTCCAATAATCTCATTATTTTTAAACGTGGGTTGCATTATTCCGATATTAATTTAAATCTACATTTGTTACATGCTACTGTAAATTTACGTTGTCGGAGATTTAATCCCTAATACCATCTTTGTGACAAAAAAATCTATAAAAATAACCAGTTCCAAAAATGAATATCACCTCAAGATATTAATTATTAACTATATTGGAAAATACCCTGAATTCAAAGAAAAAATAATAAAAAGAATAAATATATTTGATAGCATTCATTCCAACCCCTCAATTTTGTTCAACTACGTGATGGACTGAGTTTTTTGTGAAATAATCTATTTAAACCAAACTTCTAGGTAACACTGCAGGATAGTTGGAAACTTGCTACATGTTCAAGTAGTGAGGACTGAGAATAGGAGTAAAAATAAATTACTTATAAATGAATAACTAAAACATAATAGATTCCCAGCTTAGTATATCCAGGCATCCAGACATTTATAATCTATCCTTTAACGAGAATAAAATCCAGAAACAAATTTGGACTAAAGGTACAACAGAAGATGGACGGTGATTAAAAAAATGTTCACTATTACTCTAGCAAATGGTACAAGAAACTTAGCTCATTTTGAACTAAACTATCGACATTCAGTATTCCTTTCAGATGTAGAAGTCTCAGCTGCAGAAGGCAAAATATCCAATCCAAATCCAAACCCAAAGGCAAAAATAGTGTGGATGGCTGACTTCATCTGCGGCTCCTGGCTTCCTCCTTTTCCTTTTCTCGCTTCTTGTAAAGTCTCTCGAGGACACGCTTTGCCTCGCATTGGGGGAAATTAGACAAATCATAGTAATGTGGTGCTACATCAACCAACCTGTATGAGATGAGAATGAGAATTGCATGTCAGGAATAGGGAAACTAGATAACCTTCATCTTATAAAAAAAACACAACAATATACTTGACATTCAACTACCTCCCAAGTCTTCTCCCTAAAATCTAACAATGAAATTCAGTCACAAATTGCATCTGTCTAAGTACTGTCTTCAAATGTTTTTCATCATGTAGTTCCCATTTTAATTGAACACAAGTTCATATTTTCATCAGGCTTTCACTTCACATCAAACATTACAAGCATTCAAGACTTTGCATCTTTGATGGTACAAGCATCAATAATCCATATACAGAGAGAATCTTACCATTCCCCACGTATGTCTGTAACAGTACGAATAAAATTCCGACTGGTAAGAACATATTCATTATAAATGACCCATTCAGGCTTGTGATCCAGGCAATTGGATGGATGCAAATGCACCACCTACAAACAAAACAGAAACATTTAGGAACCAGAAAAGTACAATACTAAAGCTGACAGTCTAGCTCCTCCAATAACACAAATGAAAGACAGATGAAGTAGACAAAAGCAGTTCATCTAAACAAACCTGGTTGTCTTTCACTGTCAAGTAGTGTCCTGTACGCTCCAGATGAGCTACCTGCATGAAATACCCAGCTAGCATAGCTTTTCTTATGTTGACATAGTAGTCGCGGCTATTAAAGTCAGTGCTGCATAGCTTCAGATTAAACCGGGACATGATACGCACTAATTGTTGTCTAACATTATCAGCTGATTTCAATGCCCTATGATTAACAAAGTTATCGTAGCACCAAGAGGGATCCTCATCTTGAAAAACATTTACAATTAACAAAGTTAATATAAAAAAAAGTAATAATTTAACTAGATATTGAAAAAAAAGGAGCTAGCAGAAATAACTACTTACTATTTTGCTTGTACGCATGATAGACATTCAACAGTGTGAGATGATCTCCATCAATGTGCCCGAACCTAGCTTTAGCTTCATCCGCAGCTTTTTGTGCCTCCCTAGGCCGGACAAAGCAATTGGGTACTAAAGAAAGAAATTGATTATCACAGAGGAGGTCCACGGAAGGTCAGCAGATGCATAGAGGCGAGACCACACCATTTGCTTCATGAGAATACTGAGAAACTGCAACTAATGCATCAGCACTTACTTAGAATCCAATGGTGCATGCCAACCGGGGACATGGAACCCAGAGAAGACAGTTGCTGATGACAACCTAACAGGACACACTCAACTGACCACATTCATGTGCAACTAAGCACACATGTAAGCAGTCAAACATCCCCCATCATATCCACAAGATTATCATCTTGCACAAGCACAACAGCAGGGAGTCCATTTCAAAATGGATCCCAGCATAACTAATTTGCCTTAGCATTATGGGGGGATACTGGACAGACATAAAAAAGCAACAAAATAAAAGGATTATACCTGAAAGCATGGCAGAAACGGACAGAATCTCATTTGAACAGTTGAATTCAGGACTGACAACGAGCATCTTTGACATCTGTGGGTCCAAGGGAAATTCACTCATAATCTCACCCAGTTTTGTTAAGTTACCATCGTCATCCAGTGCACCCAAGTAATTCAACACTTCCAATGCACGCATTAAGGTCTCAGGAGCAGGAGGGTCCATGAAATCAAAATGCACTAAATCGTCTATACCCAGTTTCTTCAAAGTAAGAACTGTGTTGGCAAGATTTGATCTCAAAATTTCAGGATAGGTCTGTGGCTGTAGATCATTATTGAAACTTTTCTCAGTGTAAAGTCTAAAGCACTTCCCTGGTTGAGTTCTTCCAGCACGCCCTGATCTCTGATGTGCACTAGCTTTCGATATTGGTGACACTAATAAAGACTCCACACGAACTCGTGGGTTATAAACCTTCTGCTTAGCAAAACCGGGGTCAATGACATAAACAATACCATCAATTGTCAAGGACGTTTCTGCTATGTTCGTTGATACCACAATCTTCCTTCCAGGAGGTCCACCCTCCTTCAGTGGAGGTGGAGCTGGCTCAAAAATCTTCTGCTGCATAGCAGGAGGAAGTGTAGAATACAGGGGTACAACTTTAACAGGGCCCACCTGATCTCCCAGATTAGAAATTTCTTTTGTTATTTTGCGGCAAGCATCTTCTATCTCTTCCTCTCCAGTCAAAAATACAAGTATATCTCCTGGAGGCTCACACATGTGTATCTGTACCACTGTCCTAATGCCAGCCTCCAAGTAATCCCTTTCAGGTTCCTGAGTATAGAAAATTTCAACAGGATGTAGCCTTCCAGGAACTTTCATGAGAGGGGCACCGAAAAAATAGCCCTGAAACTTTTCAGCTTCAAGAGTCGCACTCATAACAACCAACTTCATATCAGGTCTATTTTTAAGCACTTCCTTCAGAAGACCAAATAGCACATCCGTGGCTAAAGTCCTCTCATGTGCCTCGTCAAGAATAATAACCTTGTACCGTTCCAAAAGTGGATCCGTCATAGCTTCTCTTAAGAGCATACCATCCGTTAGATACCTGTGAGACAAAGCATTCCACTTTAGACTAGACAAAACAACACAAAAAAGAGCACAAGGAAAACAAAAAACATAGACAACACATATCAATCAAGCTCAAAATCAATAACATAAACCAATCCAATAGCAAAACTAAACATACTTCAAAACCGTCTTTGCACTACTGCAGTCTTCAAATCTGATACTGTAACCAACCTCTTCCCCAATAGTTACATCCATCTCTTCGGCCACACGACGCGAAACAGACATTGCAGCCACTCTCCGAGGCTGAGTGCACGCTATCATCATCTTCTTACGTTTATCCGGTGTCTCTAATTCGACAGCATCCAAAACAAACTGAGGAATCTGCGACCCCCCCAAAAAAAGCATAATTTTTTTCATAAATTAGAGACATACACACATAGTGAAACCTAGATAAAACATCTATCATCGTAACATTTGTGTGTCCGAATTTAATTTTTTTTAAAAATGCCCTAAAACATGCTAGAAAACATATTATTGAAATACATAAAACCAATCTCTAGAAGAAAAAAAACATAAAACATATGAGTTGAACAAAACAAACCTGCGTAGTTTTGCCACTACCAGTTTCACCGACGAGAATCAAAGTCTGGTTATCTTTGAGAACCTGCAAAAACTCTTCTTTCTGGTGCCAAACGGGGAGGGTCTTTCTCTTCTCCAGAATCTCGAAGTACCTTTGGGAGTAAGGCCTTGAGGTCCAGTGATTGATGAGATTATTAGCAGCGCCGCCATTGGTTTTCGCCATCTTTGCCGCGGAATCGTCTACCACATCGAACAAGCTCACCTTCCTCTTTCTCTCCGTACCCATCAATTTCAAAACCCTAATTCCAATCCAAGCAAATTGGTGCTGGAAGATGCTGGCTAGGGCTAAGCTTCTCTTTTGTGTGTAACACTAAAACCACCAGACCTTAATGACTAGTGAGGAAGATGAAGTTTCTAATAATTACAATTCAGCCCACAGTTTTTTTATTATTTATTGTCACTCAGCCCATTAACTCAAGCCCAATATACGTCTTGCCAATTCTTTTCTATATGGGCCGGACCATCTTTTTTGGGTCGAACGGTCTTTGAATGACCAATAACGGACCCAAGTAAAAAAATTAAAGGATATATGTTTTTCTCCTAAATAAATAGGCAAATGTTCAAAATCTGTTACTAAAATTTTGAATATAAAATTTAAATGTGTATTTTTTTACATGAACCTATGCTCAGAAAATCCAAACTTACGTGAGTGATGATTAGTCTTCATTAGTAATTAACATTAACATCTGTCTAATTATTTTTTATTCAATTATTATTATTTTTTATTGAACCCTAAAATTTCGTAGGTTTCTTCAAAGACCTAAATCTGTGTCACCACCTACCTTCACTTCCTAGGTGGTGCCGCCACATGGAGATACCTTGGGATACTCATATCATCAAAATTAGTCTCATAACTAGCTCATATAACTTGTAAGATTTAAGAGCTATACAATATTTTCTAATTCTATCCCTATCAATTTCCAAAAATCACTATTTTTTTACTCACATATAATTAATACCTTTATTTTAATAAGTTACATGTGCATACGTTATTTCAGTTTTTATAAAATATTAGTATTTACCTAGTAATAATAATATATGAAATTATTTATTTTAATTATTATATACATACACTAATACACATACATAAACATATTTTTTACGCCATTAATTATATTTCTAAATTATTTTCCAACTTTCATTAACTTTCCAGCTTATTATATCAAATACAGCCATAGTTAAGTTGCAGGTTGTTTACCTAGCTGCAGGTAATATAGTGTGATGCTTTATGCTACTAGTTACAGGTTGTTTACCTAGCTTGAACTCGGGTCAACGTTTATAACTTGATTTTAAAGTATTTGGATTTTATAAAATCAATTTTAGTTAAAATTGAATTTAGAGTAAAAATAATTTTAATTTTAATTTTTTTATAAAATTATAATAAAATTTAATAATAAATTCTTTAAAACAAAAAATCTATTTTATTTTTTTGATATAATTTTAATGATGAAATCATCCTTAGTAAAAACCAATCACATACCATTTAAAGTTTTTTTTATCCGCACATATCATTTACCGATTAATTAAGCTTATGCTAACGAGACATTATTATAATTGACCCAAAAAAAAATGAGACATTATGATACAACTTTAAAATAATGTTTATTATTCATTTTTATAAGATTTTATTTATAATTTTTTATATTGATGATTTTTACACTATAAATATGCATATAATTAAAGAGAGAGAATGTACTGAAAAATAATTTAAAAAAATACAAGTATTAATAATAATAATAATAGTTTTAAAAAAAATTATAAATCTAAAATAAATTTATTATTACAAGTTATATGAATCATTTTCCTTAATCTTAATAAATTAGATAATTAAGTCATATAAATAAATAAATAAAAGTGATATAACACTCTCTTTACTGATGGACTTTCTTTTGGTTTGTTGGTGCTCTTGTCTGGGTTATCATTTATTTATGCCTTCATTGCCTAAATAGATTGTAACCTGGCTTCACAGGGCCTATTCTTGTAACGAGACATTATTATATGATTCGAAACAATTATATATATATATATATATATATATGGTCATGAGATGTCTCAAGAGAATGACCCTGAAATAACCTATGATTAGATTCAAAGCAAAGGTATATGTTTATTTTTGTCTAGGGTTTTCCCTTAAGGTTATCCTTTTATTGACGCATGCAGTTGCCTTTCACCCAAATGATGAATATAGATTTCTAAAACGTGGACGTAACCATTTCCCTTATCTCCAAAGGGAGGTGACTATTTGGCTATTCAAGACACCATAGTCCCTAGATGGGCCACATGCATCATCATATCGTAAGCTCTCCTACTTAGCATGGAATCAAGCAAGGTCGATTAATTGCAGCTGCATATGCAAAGGCTTGCGCCATAGTCTGCCCACTTTAGTAGGCATGAAATTTCAATTACATTTCGTAACACATAAACCCAAACATATATACTAACTAGCTGGGTAGTTGCTGGTTTTGTAATTTGATCCTCACATGATATATTTTTAAAAGAAGTAATGCAATAGCTTTAAATATAATTAAATTTTGAATAAAAAGTTATTCTTATAGTTGGATGAATTTTGTGGGAGTACCTTAGACTCCAACAAATACAATAACATGAATATTGGTTTAAAATTGCAAGTCTTAGACTCAAAATTTAAAGTATACATACCTGCATGTCATTAATTTTTAAATAGACCTCAACTTAATTCAAATTCTGTTTGCTTTACCCCCTAACAATTAATGAGAGTACAATACTGAGTGCTGCCTATAATTTAAGATATTAATAAATTTTTTATTTAATATTTTTATAAAATATTTATAAAAAAAAATTATAAGAAACATTTTATGAAGACATATATGGCATTACTCCACTAACAATTGGCAGAAAGTGGAAAAGTCCGAGTATATCTCCCAGTTCATTTAATTTGATTTTAAACATTGCCATATCAAATCAAATTTGTTGGAAAAACAATAAACGATTTAATTACTGCTACGCGAACTTAATTAGGCTCAGTGAGTTTAATCAATTAAATATCATATCACGATCATACTAGATGAAATAATACCCTCCTTTGGAGAGTCCACAGTCGATACGCTTCATTAATGAATCACTATATATGAGATTAACAATAAGATATGAATCAATATTGCTTCTACGTTACAACATAGAAAAACGAAGAAAAAAATGGCCAAAAAATAATGACAACAAGCAAGGGAAGTCATTTTTGCCGTATTTTCCTTGTCTATGTTTTCCATCACAAGGGCATTGCTAATTATTAGTGATTTAAACAAAGCATGAGCAAAATCAAAACCCTATTAACTATTTACCACTCTTTGTGGTCGAAACTATACCTTCATTACCGGCCAAAATCAAGTACTTGTCCTTTCTATTAAGTTGAGTGCATTCAAATTCCAAGGCCTTCCCAATTTGCGTTTGCACGTGATTAGCCACTGCAAATCCCGCATAATCGCCATTGATAACATTACTAGCGGTAATGGAAGGTGACACTTTCTCTAGCAACTGAACAGAGTAAGAAGGTGTGGGATTCATCAAGAAGAAAAATGGGTCCAAGCACTTAAGACCTCCTGCGGTTGTGCCATGGAACATTGTCACGTGACAATCAATTGCCACAGGGATTATTTCAACGCACAGTTCCGAAAACAAAGGGCTGAACCTTAATAAATAGGGCTCTCTACACGTGGTCCCTTCAGGGCACACAACCAGGTCACCATGTTTCAACAAACTTTTCATGGTCTTAGCATCCTCGTCGCGGTTCCTCGTCAAACGCACCGTTTTGATCGGTGCGAGTATCTCGGACATTCTGCTCAAACTATATGTCACGGCCACTAGGTCTCTACTCAAAGTGAACGATAAATAGAGAGGGTCTAGCAATGTTCTGTGGTTGCATGCATAAAGACGCCCCTTGAGTAAAAATTTATCTTCTTTGTTTGTGGTTTTGGGCCTTGAAATTGTGAGACGAAGCCCAGTGAATTCCAATAGGGGCGTTGAGATGTTGTATGGAAGTGAGAGTGCTGTTGTGATCCTAATCAATGCAAGGATGAAGCCACAAGGAAGCCATATTAGCATGGCTAGAGTCATTAGTGGTGTGGGTTTAAGTGCTAATCTTCCATCGTGGAATATTAGTGGCTTCGGGTATTTGTCTCTTGCTAGGTTTTTCCAATTTTTCTTCTCAGCTTCCGTCACCATATACACTTCCTAAAATTATTGTTCATAAAAGAAAAGTCAAACAACAGTCAACAGATGAGTTTCTAAATGAAGCTTCGGCATTAACTGAAGTGAAAATATAAACAAAACTAATGAAGCTGTAAAATGTAGTTAGTGGTGGGGAATGTTGACAGATATGTATTTGGTAACGATACACGAACATACATATATATATATATATATATTGAAGTATTAAAAGATTAAAACTATTTAACATGTTGAGTTAATCTTTGATAAATTAATACCGCCATCAATACTGAGATGTAAATATACAAAAGAAAAAAAAAACTTACTATAAATATAGATTTTGTTAGTTTTTCCTTAGGTTGCACGGTAAAAAAAAAACGTTTTTCATAACTTTTATTTTTTTAAATATTAATTTTTTTTTTATTTTTAATATATCAAATTTTTATATTCCTGATTTCATATTTTTTTTATGAGTTTCTTAATTAGCACGAAAAGCATATATATGTTAATAAAAGTCATACATAAAACCGGAGTAATTAATAGCCTTAAAATAATTTAAAATAGTACACAATTAAGCATTTTTTCTTCTTCTGAATAAACATAGAAGCATTCAATATACTATACGTGTATTTATTAATTTAAATAAAATATAATTAAATATAAATTAAATTAAAGCCATTCAATTATAAATAAATTATGGCAATTAATTTAGACAAAATATAAAAATTAAGGTTTAAATATGTTTTGTACATGATAAATGACTGAAATTTTGTTTTGTTTTCCAGTAAAAAAATTATTTTACTTTTTACCTTATATTTGTTTAGATAACACTTTAAAAAAATGAGTTAAATATTTTTTTAATGACCAAAAACAAAATAAAATATATATATTAATTAGGAACCAAACAAAAAGTTGGTCATTTTTTGAGATAAAAAATTTATTAAGCAAAAGAAATTAAAAATAAACATAATTAAATTAAATATTTTAAAATTATTATAAAGTTACTAAATTTTCTTATTTACATGTTCAACCTTTTTACTAATTTACTAAAGAAAGTTGAACAAAGATCAAATACAATTTATATATATTTAAAAGAATCTCACTCTTTAAAAATGTCTCATCTTCAAAAAGCTGTTTAGTTGAGAATGAATTGACTGAATTCGACCTAAGGATATATCATAATTAAAAGATAGTAATTAAAGACAAACCTTGCATGTAGAGAAGAAGGAATGGTCAAGATCCTTATGAAATCCTGAAATTCCAATCATATCAGAACTGTTTCCTTTCCCTTCACGAACCAGCTCCAAATTAGCATGCACGGTTTTTCTCTCCTCCATCAACCCCACGTAGAAGCCATTGAACACTTTCAGCTCTCTCCCCACAACAAAATTAATCTCCAAATACTCCTTCAAGAAGCTTTCCACCATCACTCGTGGCAACTTGCTCAACCCCACTTTTTTGCCACCTCTTTTCACCACCTCATACATTTCTGACCCAACATCCTCCAACAAAAACTTCGGCAAAACGGTTCTTCCCACTCTGAAACTCTCTTCTTTGATCCCAAAGAAGCATATCATAACCATCATCTTCAACCCCATTTCATCTCCAACTAAACAAACAAAAGGGTACACTAAAAGCAGAACAATAGCTCTTAATAACCCTCCTGCTTCAAACGCAACGAGCATGAAAAATGGGAACACTGAAGAGGATTTCAACAACGCACCTTCTACGTCAAAGATGAGAGTGTGGTCATTGAGATCTGAATTACGATGAAGTAGAGAGTGGTACCTCTGGTATTTGAATTGATGGGTTGCATATGTGATGTTGCTAACACTTCTTCGGAGGCTTTTGAGTGGCTTGAAGAAAAAACGGTACCAAAAGATGAAAATAAATTTGAAGAAAAACGTACTCATCATCACCATTTTGGCCATATCTCTCAACGTAGGAACGATTTGAGACGTAGTTGTTGGTTGTTGTTAAAGATAATTTCGATTTTCATGCCCTACCGTGTATGCACTTGAACCATGTGTATTTATACTAGTATAAATACATCAATACCCTTAGTTTTTGCTATTATTACCAAATTGTGTCATCTTGATTTGGTGTTCTCGCTAATATCCAAGTTGTTTGCTTACTTTTTGGTTGACTTAGAATTTAAGGAGAGGTACGTTTCCACACTGTTGAGAATGTTTTCCATGTTGGAGATGAAAAGTCAGTACATGGCTGCATGCTAATTGACAATAATGTGTATAATCATTAATGAGGGATTACATGAAGGCGGCCCGTAATTATTTAACTGTTGATGGAATAGATTGATGCATGAAATAGTAATCATGCATTAAATATTAGGGATTACAACTGATGTTTAGGTTTGACGAGTAATATATATACCGATATACGATCCACAGGATTGTAGCAGCTTTTGATGTTTTATTTTTTTAAATATCTTCCATATACAGCATAAGAATTAAGAAATTAAAATAAATCAAAACATTATTGTGTTAACCGATAACTGTTTAGGAATATTTAATTAAAAAGATATTTTTATACTAATAATATAAAAATTAAATTATGTAAAAAGGGCTTAATTACTAATTTTATCCCTAAATTATTTTAAAAGATTTAATTTTTGTTCCTGAATTTTCAAATGCTTTAATTTGATCTTTATTTTTTTTTAAATAATTCAATTAGGCCATTTCATCATTTTGAGCTGACATTGTTAAGACAAAAATTGTGGTGGTTTTTAACAATTGTCGCTATGCATAAATAAAAACTGTTAAAATTTATAATATTAACGGTGTCAGCTAAATAGGACGAAAATTATCAAACTGGTGCATTTTAGAAAAATTAGTAAGTAAATTAAATCTTTTAAATATAATTTGGTGATCAAATTGATAATTAATTCTTAAAAAAATAAAACTTAAGTCAAAATATTATTGTGTTAACCGATAACTGTTTAGGGGTATTTATTAGTGCCCTTTAATTAACTTATTTGGTAAATGATTATTTTTATATATTTAATTTTAAAAAATACTAGTAATGTATAATAATGCAGTTATACAAACGCGGATTAATTAGTTTCCTCGAAGAGTTGGCCCACTTTGGTGATAGTCACATACAACTCTCTCTAATCTAATCATGTGAACGGAAGAAGAAAGGTTGCCAGCCGTTAATTGACCTTGATCATGTCTGTTTAATTTTTAGTCAAATTTTGTCAGCGGATTTAGATATATAACACTTTCTCCAGTCAATTTTTTGTCTGTTTCATTTTTAAAAAAGGATTAGTGGATTATTATTATTTTTTATTCTTGATTTCAAGAATTTAAAAAACAAAAAACACACAGTTAGATTTTTTTAAATTAAAGTTAACTGATCAAATTATTTATGATTGTAATTATTTTCTTAATTCTCATGCAATAACGTACCGAAAAGGAGAGATGTAAATTTTCAGAAATGTATGAAGAAGATAGATCACCATCATTGCACTTATCTGTTTCTATATTTACCTTCCTGAATACAAACAAGATTGTATCGTGTAAAGCTTGATGTTCATTCTTAACCTTCAATTTTCTGTATTGTAAAAATCATTTTCAATTCCAACTGCAATAGATAATTGTCAATTCCAACTGCAATAGATAATTGTTGTTCGTATATGCTCTTCGGATCTCACAGTGATCTTTAGTTGTTGTTTTTTTTTCTTAATACAATTGCATTAGTGCTTTATTTGCATTTAGAGTTACACTGAACCCTTGCTATGCATACAAACACATAACTAAGTAGCTAGCTATTTATTGATTTTTTTTATTCAAGTTTTTCACAAACACCGTATTGATTTTAGTGATTACTCAAATAGTACTGTGTTAATGCTTATTTCCATCTCTCATCTTAGTCTTTTAATTTTACTTATCAATATTTTTTTTACCATGATATCAGTGCAAAATATTTATTAAATTTATTCATAAATAATTTCTGACAAAATCTAATAAATCATTTTTAACACAATCTTTTTTTTAATCATATTTTTTCATGACCTTACTTTAAGGGTATGACTGCATGAGCTCAATTTCAGTGAGATAATCGACATGTTAGTAACTTATCAAAGTTTTGAATATTTTAAAAATTTAATAATTTATGCATGCAAGCTTTTAAAACATGGCTTTCTAGGCTGGCAGCACGCTTAATGCGAAGACTGATGGGCCAAAGAGGAGCCTATCTATCATATTAGTTGATTATTCAACGTGACACAACAAGTATATATAAGCCTCTTCTTTATGAGTTATGTATCAATTGCTATGAGATTTTTTTATGCAACTATACGTTTCGGAGCAGTATGGACAAAGGAAAGTGAGCGGAATATTCGTATATATACAGCTTTTGTATCTCTCTAGTTAAAGACGTTGTCACTCCTTTGAAGAATCAACACACGGTTGTTGTAATTTCCCAATACCTTGGCGATTATGTTTATAGTGTCTTAGTACACGTACTCTATCTTATTGGAAAAAGAACTAGCATTTTTAGGTTGCACTAGTTCCATGAAACATCCCCAGGGCGTTGAAATTGGCCAGTTATTGCCTAAAGCTTTTTAAATTCATTCTACTTATAAGCGAAAAAGAAAAAAGAATAATCTACAATGGAAATTGCTTTAACATTATGTATGGTTTGAGTAACATCACCGCCAAGATAAAGAGAAGGGGAAAAAAACACAACCAATGATATTTTATATTTATTTGATTGAGGAGAAAAAAAAAGATAGAGAGAAAGAAAAAGAAAAGTTAATTTTAGGAAACAAAACTTTAAAATTTTCTCTTTCTATTTTTTCTTCATTCAAACAAACTAAGGGAAATACAGTGTACGAGAATAAGTGTTTTACCTGATAAAATAAAATCATTGAATCAATGAGAGCGGACACACATGACACGAGCCTTTATGGCTTGTTTAAAACTATTTTTTTTCCCTAAAAAATAGCACAATAATTTGACATCAGATTTCAGCCGTCACTATGGTTAAAATTTGAGCTAAAAAAATCCAAATTAAAATTGTGCTTAAAATTTAAAAATCCAACTCCTACATTTCATAAACGAGTTTGAATTTAATCACAGTTATTAGTAAGATGTTTTATCTAAGTTAATAGGTCAATTATATTATAAAATAATTAATGTCATTATATATAACATTAAAACTTCTATATGAGACTTAGAGATTGAGAAATTGATCAATTCTTATGAGACTTACATATTAGTCCATCTTTATTAGCTTTACAAAAAGATAAAATTAAAATGACGCTGTTTGGCTGGATGTATTAGGAATTGTGCTGGGTGCAAAAAGGAAAGCCCTTTTGCTACGGGTCAAGCGAAATACATCTAACTCAATTTGGTCTGCGCAACTCGAGCTAAAAAAGACTTAGTTAATTTAACTTAATAATGTTAAAAAATATTGTTTAAAAGATTTTAAAATGTATTTTCAAATTCAGAAAAAAAATTATATATTAATAGTGTAAATTTTTTTAAAATTTTTTATATTATCCGTACATAAACATTAAACTCTTTAAAATTTACCAAGTAATGCTTCAGTCATCTGATGTCCTAACATTGCTTCTTATCCACACATCAACATTGTTTCTCATAACGGATTGCATTCAAAGTAAAAAGCTAGAAAAAATTATTCTATAATAGAAATTGCAATTTTTTTTATAAAAAAAGGGATGAAAATTGTGGAATATTCCCATCTATTAAATAAGAAAAGTATATATCTTCAGATGAGAAAAGAGAAAAATGTAACATCTAAATCTCTCAAGGTGTGATAGTGTTAAAAAATTAAAATAAAATAAAGTGTAAAACATATTAATTTTACGGGAGGGAAGGGTATATCTTTATACAAGAAAAGGCTGTATAATACTTACCTATTTTATGGGATAATAGATAATAATGTAAGAGATATTTTGATAATGACTTTCTTCAATAGAAAATAACGAAATTTTAGTAATTTTTCTTTAAAAAGTGTCATAAAATTTTATTTATCCAGAAAAAGTATATATTTCAACATAAGAAAAAGGAGGGTAAAATACCTGTATCTCTCAAAAGAGGGAGGTATAATTTACTTTATTTTTCCTATTTTGATAGCTATAAATCTTATTTGTCATTTTAATCCATTATGGCCTTGTTTAAATCCTTATAAAATTTTAGATTTTCATTTGTTTATTATTTAAGAAATATCAAACCTACTCTCCGATTTCCGTTAGTAACATCACCGCTTAATAAAAATAATGACAAAAATAAAACAATAAAAGTCATAGAGATCAAATAAATGGTGATTGTTTAAGCTAAACATCTTCGAAAACCCTTCACTTATCACCAATACATGACTTTTATGCCAAACTGGCAACTGAAAATAAGCACATCCGATAACATTCATTATCGTAAAACCATTTCGTTGTAGGTAAATCATTCAGAAAAGTGTTAAAGATACTAACCAGACCACCCCCTCAAGAAATTTATAGCAAGTAAATAAATCATAAGCACCCTATAGGGTACATAAAACACCTGCGTGGTAACAAAACGTAAATTTGATTCTGCTAAAAGCAATCAATCTTTCAAGGGATCTCCTCATAACACAATCCAAGCTGCAGTAGCACGTTACCAGTCAAACATAATAACCCAATAATGTATCACAACTTGCAGCAAAGTTCTTAACACGACTGAGCAACTATATTTCAAAGGAAAACCGGACCCGCCAACCGAAATGCATGTCCATCCCAATCCTAAGATTAATCAACATACTTACCTACCCTTACGGCCTCCAGTGCATTAAACAGCCTACTCGATCAATCTGGACCCTGAAATTTTTTTCAAGCAAAATTAAAGCTTATGACTGAAAAGAATCACAATCTGCAATATCCACTATAACAAACTGCAATAATATCCTTGGTCAACTAATATCTACAATCTTTACAACATTAGACCCTTTTGCGTGACAATGTCACGCAGTGGGTCCTTAAAACTAGTATATACTACTAAATGAATTAAATAGAATAGTAATCCAACCCTGAGCCAAGACCCATATGACCATAT
The DNA here is from genome assembly GCF_000004515.6 of Glycine max. Taxonomy (NCBI): domain Eukaryota; kingdom Viridiplantae; phylum Streptophyta; class Magnoliopsida; order Fabales; family Fabaceae; genus Glycine; species Glycine max. The sequence continues at coordinate 43,588,677 of NC_016090.4, read as the reverse complement.
CTGATTAGTGGTGTTTACCAAAATGAGACAAGTTGTTCAACTGTACAGTTGAGGAGAGGAACCAAAGATCTAGACTAAAATATTAAATTCCATTTTTAGGTAGGTTTGACAGACCAAGTAGAATAACTCACCACTCAATTGATATATAGAATTTTAATATCTGTTGTAAGCTTTTGCGAAATCTCCACGCCTATGAAATTCACCAAAATTATCATGAGGCCTATTAGGATAAGTTTCCATGTTGTCTGAGAACCTGTTCCTCGATTCCAATGGTAGATTAGAACCAGCATAAGGAGGAGGATTGGCAGTGGATCCATCATATTCAGGAAAGCTCTGCTGTTTAAAACCCCGATAACCAGAAGGCATCTGTTGAACTGCCTGCTGTTGACGCCTCTGCGCATCAAGCTGAAGAAATCCTTCCCACTGTTTTGCATGTGTGTCCCTTACCAAGGAAACTTTGCTCATGTACTTCTCCCTCAAATCTCTAATAGCCTTCCGACAATAAACAAGAAATTAGAAATCATGAAATAGTAGTAAACAAACAAAAGAATAAAATTTTGTGAAATTTAAAATCTCTGAACTTCAGAAATAGCATATCTTCCATTTTTACTTTTACTCACTTGCAAAACCAATGTATAAAGTTAAGAAAAAGTTGCTATACAAGCTAAGTAGCAAGAAAGCACAGGAACGAAGGTCAGGTTAATTTCAATCAGCAGTCCTGTAACAGTCGTTAGTCTCACAACCATCAGCAACAGAAGGTGATACTTAACACTATGACTCACTGGCATAACTGAAAATAAAAAATATCACACAAAACAATTCTACTTTAGCAGTTGGTTAACTTAATTCCCAATAATACCAAAAGGTTTTGATACTTCACTTTTTCAGTAAGATGATATGTGCAAGAATGAAGGATTGTTAATTATGATTAAAGTGTCCAAATAACAAGCATCAAGTGATCATACCTCACGATGCTTGAAATTTTCTTCATCTTCTTCTCTGTCACGGATTTTCATTAGCTCTGCTGCCTCATTCTTGTACTCCAACTCTAATTCTTCTAAAGTCTGTGGGGAGGCGCTGTAATCAAACTGATGACCAGGCCGGATACCAGATTCTCTTCTATGAGAATCCCACCCATCATTCCTATAAGCACCCATGTTTTGATTACGACCCTCAAATGAGTTATATGAGTTTCCTGTATAAGGGGCATGTCTTGGAGATCTTGACTGGCTTGAACGACCTCTAGCTCCACTATTTCCATAAGCTTCAGGAAATGAAGAGTATGTTAAGCACTTGATTCAAGATGCCAAATTGCCAACATAGATGATTTTTCTTTAATTCAACAAATTGCACTTGATTCAAGATGCTAACATAGCTTTAATTCAAAAACTATCTTTATATTCGCATACTGAAACCATGGGAGCCAATCCCTTCAGTAAATATGTTTGTAATGGAGGCAACCCTTCAGGACGGAGATAATGCTTGAAGGCTAAGAACTTACCTCTTGCTGCAAGTAAATGACAACCAAGAGCAACATGGTTACAATGCAGGCCATTTCAGGATAACTTTTACTATATTAACATAATCCTATCAAGCTACAAACAAGAGATTACCAGCTTTCTAAGGATGCTGTAAACATATCCTATGCTGTCCCTACCTTGTGGAGAACCTCTAGAAAACTTTTGCACGTCATCCCGGATACGGTCTTCAACCGCCCGCTCTTGCCTACCAAATCTTTGTTGAAACTGAGATGTATTTCGAGGTCCAGAATGAGACCTTTGGGGCTCAGAGCGTTGAAACCGAGCACTAACAGGACTTCTTTCAGGTGATCTTGATCGGGTCATTTGAGAACTAGATGTTCCCCTTTGATCACCCTCCTCTCGAATCTTGTGCACAGAATCAACACCTTTGGCCAAAATTAATCTATCCTTACCACTGACAATAATAAACTTCTCATCCATCTTAATTTTGCAGCCAACATCCTTTTCAATCTTGCTTAAAACTTTCTCCGTGAAAAGTGCCCGCACATTTTTGTCTCTGGCTGGTATCCTTTCAAAGAAATCTTGAGACTTGCGATTTGCTCCAAGAGTAGATGGGCAGCCCTACATTGTCAAGTAGAATATCATAACTAATATAATGACAATGGTGATAATAATTTTTTAAATTAACTAACAACACTGTAAGAGATGACCCAACCACCAAAATAATAATGACAACCATGAGTTACATTCACAATACCATAAGGTCACAAAATGATAAATAAAGTCAATCATGCCAAAATATGTAGAGATGACTCAACCCCCACCCCCCTTTCTCCAAAACAATAAAGACTAAAGAGTCCCCGTGTGATTCAGTTTGTACAGCGTCCACAGGAACTAAATGTAAACGCAAGTGCAGAACTGCCGATACTAGTGCCAATTACAAGTCATAGACAACTTTTTTCCGGGGTGGTGAAAGTAAGAGATTAAAAAAAAAAAGGGACAACTAATATCTCATTGCCCCCTTTGCTCTGCTGAATTCAGTTGTAACTTGTAAGTTATAACAATCAAACAAAATCTAAAAAAGAACCACGTTAGCATCAGGTAAGCCAGTAAAGTACATGTAAATGCTTAAATATATAGAAATATATGCCAAGGGTAGAACTGATAATGGAGTTGTAGAGGAACCTGTCATACCTGAGTGAAATGCCCTGATTCTCCACAAAGCTTGCAGATCATTTCCTCCTCTTTCCTTTTCTTCCAATTCCTTTCCGTAGCCTTTGACTTAGCCTCCCAAACCTTAGCTTCTCGGCTGGTGAAATCGGTTGGAACAGCATTAGGGTCCCGGGCTTCCTCCTCCTCATCAGACCCTGCATTAGACCTCTTATTTGATTTTGCCCTCTCTTGCGTGTTTGTAGTAGCAGACCCCAGGGGGCCAGTGTACTCCTTATAAAGCTCAAGAAAATCATCATCAATATCCGGATCGGATCTATTAGCCATTAAAAAATAGATACCCTAACTGAACTGAACTCCTGCATTCCCAAACAAATGAAGTAGCAATACTGAAATCCACTAAAATAAAGTGGAAAGGAAAAACAATAAACTAATAGAAAAAGTTATTCATTCTATTAAGGAACACGACACGGATACATTTTACCATTAATTTCAATGAGTTATGCATCATTATGGATCAATTTCAACTAAATGCGATTGTAATGGAACAGAGAGGTTTCAACAAATGCTATCCATAAATTAATATACACGATAACACGAAGACGCAACTACTGGTGCAGAAAAGAAAACATCACGGATTAAGGTAAATGAATGAGTTCGATTAATAAGCCTCGACAAACAGACAATTTATGAAGAAGTGCTTGAACCAGTAGTTGCAGCTCCTCGATAAACTATTAATTCGAAAACATTCACAATTGAAGATTATCAACAACAAAATTCGAGGGAAAAAAAAGCGTCGAAAACTCCGCAAACGAAGGAGATTGCGAAGCGGGCATTGAAATGAAAGGCGGAAAACGAGAGAAGCTAACGAGTTAATCTAATGAAGTGAAATTGTTGAGAAGTTTGATTGGAGGAGAGAAGAAGACTTACGGTGTGGGAGGGATGAAGAAGACGATCCTCCACACTGCGAAATGTTGATTACGTTTCCACAAATCACCAAACAACACAACAACATACCTACATTTTTCTACCTAGGGTTGCCTTGCCCAAGTCCGACCCGAATTCGTTTTTTTTTTAAAATAAAATCAATCACTACTTTTTTAATGGCAATAATAAAATAGTTCACTCTATTTTAATTATTTTTTATTTTATAATGATGACACTAATATTTGAATCTAACACTTCATGCATATTATTATAAATTCCAATTAGATCGAACCTAATGTTCACTCTATTACTCTAGTGAAGATACAATATTTATAATAATTTTTTCTTTAACTGGTATTTTAGTTTTAATATTTGTGTAAATATTTATTTTATGTAATAAATACATATATCTAAAAATATAAAATATATTTTAAATTATGATAAAAATTAATGTTGTGATACATTATTTTTTTATAGAATAATTAGACATGGCAAGAAAACCCGTATCCGTGGGTACCCGCCCGAATCCGTCCTGATTGACGGGTAATACCCGAATTGACCGGGTATGGGTTCGGGTTCGGGTTTTCCCCGATAACCAAAAGTCGGGTACGGGTACGGGTATGGAATTACTAGACCCGTCCCGACTCCGAACCCGAACCCGCCCCGCCACTTAAAATCTTTATAATTTTTGCATAATTTAATCAAAAGGCATATAATTTTTATTACTAGTTAATTTTATTTTAGAATTTTTATATAATTTAATATTATTTTCTTAACTATTTATGTAGACACACGCGTTATAATAAATTTATTGATATATAAATAGTTGAAAATAAATGTTTAACAATCAATTTATTTTTTTCTAAAATCAAATTTTTAATATTTTTTTTACAATTTTTTTTTCTAAATGGTGTGTGGAACGGGGTTGGGGATACCCAATACCCGACGGGTACGGGGATGAGACAATAAACTCAAACCCGTCGAGTATCGGACACAGGTATGGAGATATGTTGAGGAGTCGGGTAAGGGATTGGAGAGACAATACCCGTACCCGACCCGCGCCATTGCCATGTCTAAGAATAATAGTATACACTATTGGAATAGTTCGATAAAAAGTAGATAAATAATATTAGAGAAGAATTTTGTATTTTTTTTAGAATTAATACATTTTAAATTCTATTTTAATTTCAAAATATATATTTTATTTTTATCATTTTTATTTTCATCGATCAAACGCACCTTACAAGATACATACCAAGGAAAATTATCTTCAATAGAATCGTGGAAAACATGTTATTGGTATGACTAGCTAGGGGTGTGGGAAAAAAAATGATTAGAACCAAATCTAAATTAAACTGTCTTTCCATTGGACTTGGTTTGGACAAAGTGATTCGGTTAACCGATTCATTATACAGAATCGATTTCATTAACCGATTCAGTTTTCATCTAAATTAGTTTTTTTTATTTAAAAAATTTCCAAAACCAGGTTGAAATAATTTTAGTTCTTAAAATTGATTTAAATCTGTTTCATAACCACTCTTTAAAAGCAAATCGGTTTTTTTAATTGTTTTTTCTAAAACAGTTCGACTATTTACATATAAAACCAATCTAAATAAAACCGTTTAGAGCTAAATCAGTTAGTTTTTTTTTTTTTTTTTACATATAAAACTAGTTTTTTACACTCCTATAGTTAGCACCTTCATTCGTGTCTTCCCCGTAAGGTTGTGTTATTCATCCAGAAGATTCCAACCATTTGTTTAAAAGGGGTATTGAACTTAGTGCAAGGCTCTGTGAGAAGTTTTGGGACCTAAGACAGTTTTCTAAAAAAAAACAACTTACATTCTCTTTGAATAAATTTTTTCTCAGCACGATATGAAAAAAATAAAATGAATTGAGGTTTTCTTATACGATAAAATAAACTTATGCACTTAACATTTTTATAAACTATTCTTATCTAAGTTCTTTATATTTTATCTTCATTTTTTTTATAAATACTTATCGAGAAATTTATCCAAATATAATCTTAATTTTTCAATCTTATGAAAAAAATTTAATATTTTACTTTCAATAGATAAAATGACTAATCTATTAATTCTTTCTTGTATTTATCCTCTTCCTCTTTAATTTTTCTAAACCAAATTCATACTTTTTATTTGACATTTATTATATTAGTAAACTTCATAAAAGTATAAGAATAAAAAAATGAAAAATACAACAAAAAATATAAATTAAAAATGTTGCAAAATAAATAAGGAAAAAAGATAAAATAATAGAGCCCGAAAACAGAAAGAATTTTAGGTTCATATTGTGTATTATGGCACCTTAATATTAGTTATCTGTTATAAAAATCATTTTATTCATCTTTAAGACAACTCCAAAAATTTAAATTTTATATATAAATATATATAACCGTTATATTTTCTCTATTAACATTGAAACTTTCATATTTAACTGTTAATAGTATTACTCACCAATTAATACTATTATAAATATTGTTGCAATGACTATTGGCCAATAATATGATAATTATATAAATTTGTAATTCTACACTTGCACACTTTAAAGCCTTGACATTCGTTTCATTAAACAAGAATAATGACTCTGTTACTTGATGTGAATTAATGCTTACCATATTGAATTAGTATATAATAAACTCACTGTAGTTTTGGTTGGCTTAAGACAACCGCTTATTCTGCCTTGTCGTCAGTATGACTTTTCTGACTTAGTGTCTCTCAAAAACTTATTTGTTGGTAATTGTCCACCCTTTAAAAGAAATATTTATTTTCCTAAAAATTGTAAGAACTAATAGAAATAACTTATTAAGTATGTATTTTAAAAAAATTAAATTTTAAAAAATATTTGCAAATACGCATTGCATTAAAAGTTTCGTTGACCTTACCTTTTATAATTGATTTAAATAAATAAAAGGAAAAAATATATTCAAAAAGTATTTACCAAATAAAAAAATGTGTGAATTAATAGTTCCCCTTTCAATAAAAAAATACTATATTACTCAAAATTTGAAATTTCTAAAAATAAGTAGATGTCAAATAAATAAAAAAAATATGCATATTAAGGTTAGTAAAATAAGTTTAAAATGTCATATTATGTAAGTTAAAAAAAATTCAATTAGATCCTAAATTTTAAAGAAAAACTATAATTGCAAGAATTTAAAACATATTTAAGTGTAATATAATTTATATATTTAAAATTTCTTTTACTATAAATCTAGTTATATATAGAAAATAAATATTTATTTTTTTCCTTTACATTCCACAAATTATTTTTATATATATATATTTTAGTGACCATTTGGTTATCAAAACCTTTTTATTTAATTATATTTTTTCATAAAGTGCTAAACCCGGTGGATCCTGCAAATGATCTGAGCTGAGCATTGCTACGGAAGCAGAGCAAAGCACATCGAGCAGAAGAGCAAGCAACGGAGAAGAAGGCCAAATCCAAAGTCTGTTACTTCTTCTTCTTCTTCAGTTGACTTAATCTCTCTCCAGGGCATACGTCAGCGCGTGTTCTTAATCGAGAGTTGACGAAGAAGATGGAGAATAATCCGAAGGAGCTTCCAGAGCAGCAAAGGGTCAATTTCAACGGAGACCCTCACATTCACGACAATGGCAACAGCTTCAACCACTTCCAACCCACACCCGCCGTCGATTCTGGTTACGCTCTTAACCATTCCATGGCTCGTTCTCTCCGCAAACGCCCTTGGCATCACTCCAACAACGGAACTTCTCCAGGCACCACCAATTTTCTTTCACTTTTTTTTTATAACTGAAACAGTGTCTTTGTGTAAGTGTATTAGCCTTAGTTTCGCTACTTACGCGATTTGATTTCATTCTCGCAGATCAAGTGGACGTTTCGTGTAAAGTTTATGTAGCACCTGTTCCAAGAACGGCAACGGAGGATGAGGTATGTTCTATTTCCTCTATTTCCCGTTAACTTTGTTCAGACTCGTGTTGTAGTTGAAATTGTGGATTAATATAAGAGTGTGCACATGGTATACTACATAGCAATGGAAATGGTCATTTTATCCCTGTCTCTACCGTACGAGAATGGTGAATCCTGGAATAAATTAAACTTTGTTTTATCACCTTCGTGGTTCTAAATTTCAGCTGCGGCCATCGCAGCTGCTGCAATGCAGATGGCGGCTTGAAATTATTATAAGTTTGCACTGAATGTAAAAGAGAATTTTACAATTATTCTAATTATTGGTATATCTTTTATTTATAAGATAGCAAAGATTTTCATTCATTTTAAGATATGGTATCTGCACCAACTCATACGGCCATACTCATTCGAACATTGACACTTAGAAGTTCAAAATAGAAGATTGAAATCTAAATTTTATTTTATTTTTTACACAAAACAAGTGGAATAGAATGGTGTTAAGGTTCCATAGCGGCTATGTTGTGGAATTTGATGTGATTGAAAATCACAATGCAATTGGGGGCACTACCGTAACAACAATATGATGGCCGCAATTGCCATTGTGGACTGCAATTTCAAACCATGATCACCTTACTTATCTTCAGTTTGTTACAATTGTAATCCATTGCATGCACTAAGCATAATAGCAATTTGAAATAGAAAAACAAATGTCATTTCATTTCCCTTGTCAGAAGAGATGGTTTTATTTATCTTTTTACATTTTTATCATGCATCTTTTTAGCAAATTGCGTGATTTTATACTTGTTTTTATTTTCTGTTTTTATTATAGCTCTTACTCTTCTATCTCTGATTTTTGTAATTTTATATCAGATTCGCCCTGTATTCGAAGAACATGGAACTATTGTTGAGATTGTTCTTTTAAAACATAAGAAAACTGGGACACGGCAAGGTATCTGTGTTAACTATTATTTGTATTTCACTTATTTGTATCATCCTCAGTTTGTGCAATTTGGTCTTCCAAGGGTCATGAGGAGTAATGAATTTCATTTGATTCTTGCACATGTAGATGTAATATGTTGCATATCATATCTACAAGTATTAACAATAGTCCAAATTTTGTTCAACTTACACAGGAAGTTGTTTTGTAAAATATGCAACATTTGATGAAGCTGATAGGGCTATTAAGGTTTTAAACAATAAATATACATTTGCTGGGGTAAGAACAACTTTACCTATAATGGTATGCGTTGATATTCTTCTCATTAATTTAAACTCATCTTTATTATTTGATGTTTTTACCTTTCCTAGGAATCATATCCTGTTGTTGTCAAATTTGCTGATCGAGAACTTGAACGCCTTGGTAATTTATTTATTTTTAATTTTTGTCCTTTTGAACTTATTATTTAAATACTGTATTACTATGTCTTAGCCGGATTCTGCTTCTTAGTGATTATGAGTATAGCTGTTTGCATACCCTAATTCAATTTTTTGAATGGAAAAATTAATAACTAGAACAGGTTTGACCGGTTATTATCAATTCTGTATGAATGGAAAAATATTTTAAAAATTAGCAATTTGTATTAAGAAAAAAATGGAGTAAAAGATTATATTTTGGTGAATAGTATAATTATATATATATATATATATATATTTTGTTTATTCATTATTTTTTCCACTCATCCAAACAAGCAGAGAGAATTTTTTCTATTTCTTTTCTTTCTATTTCTACCCATTCAAAAAACACATCTTTTCCACTTTATTTTTTCTCTATTTCTCTCCTTTCTATTTCTTTCCTATTTACACATTCTATGAAATACTCTCAGCTTCCTTGAATTTATTTATTTTCCCACAAATAGAGGGAAGTTTTGAGAAATAATGAAAAAATTCAAAGTTGGGAGTAATGTACTCTATCTCTCTCTGTCTAGACATCATGAACCTTTTCTTATCTTTTGGTTTAAGAAGAAAAATCCTTTGCTAGCCTTTATTTTTTGAGTTGTTGAGAATCAAGTATGCTGTCATTCTTTATATTTATTGTGTTAGCAGCCTTGAAGATGACAGGTTTAGTTGTTATGCAGAAATTAGTTTTGTAAGGTTGAGATAAAACCATTCTTATTAGTATGTAACTGTTAAAGTTTAAATTTAATGCTTTTAAGAGTTCGCCCTATATGAGAATATGGATAGAATATGGTTTACTTTCGCCAGCAAGTATTGAATAATTCAAAGCAGTATGCTCTTTTGTGTTTAATTTATGTGAATCTTTTTTATTCTTTTTGTAGGGGTTCGAGGGTTATGCCGTAACATGGAAAAGAAAGATCCTTTAGAAGGCAAGCTTCTCATCTTTTTCTGGGATAGCCGTGGCCTACTATTTGATTATATGATTGTCTAATTTAAAATGTTATTCTTTTATGCTCAACTTATCACTTCCTATTATTTCTTGTGTTTCTATATTTTTTTCAGAGGTGGCAGATAAAGTTTTTGTCAGTTCCATCAACAAAGAAGCTACAAACAAGGATATTGAAGAAGTATGTTTCACCATTCACACTCATCCATAATCCATATATATTTATCCATTGCCTGAAATTGAGTTTCTATTTTTTCATGCCAATGACTATATCCATGGTTTTGTATTTAGTTGAAGGATACGCTAATTCTAGTTTGTAGTAATGTATCTAGACCCACATCCTAGGTTGGCTGGATGGAAATGTTGCCCTAGTGGCTCCTATTAAATTGGAACAGATAGTCATATAGATATTAGATACAAAAATATTAGTTATCATGTGGGCACTTCTCATGATGTTGGTATGTGGCTACCAGCTAGCAAAAAATGGTAGTTACCAACAGGTACATATGTAACCATTTGCAAATGGTAATTCTTTTTTCTCTATTATTGTAGCCCTGCATTTTTCTTTGATATGCGATATTGCGGTATATCCTTTATAATCTGCCAGGTTATGATATTCATGTTGTGTTTCTGAGTTTTGTATGCATATTCTGTGCAGATATTTTCCCCTTATGGGCATGTTGAAGATATCTTCTTTAAAAGCACTCATGGTTGGTCCTTGATCTTGTCATGCTATGTTTTATATGTTGTATCTGTGGCTTTGAGGAATGAACTTGTATTTGGTTCTGTCTTTTATTTCTTATCCAACATTTCTACTACAAGGAAAGAAGTTGCAGACAGTGGGTGAAAATGAACTCTTCCTTTTTCTGTCAAATCTCACTTAACTAAATTTTGCTTCAAGAATGACACCTTTTGAAGAAAAAGTACTAGTAAAATGTTAGGAGACCCCCACTGTTAATTGCTTAGTTGGAGACAGGAATGATGAAATATAAATAATAGGAGGGAAAGCAAAGTGCGAGCCTTGGATTTTTGGAGTGGAATTTGGGAGGGTAGAGTCCAGGTGTCTTGAATATCTGGGGACTGGGGGATATGGAGGGGATCATACTAATGTATCTTTCTTGATCTTTGTTTTGTACCTCCCTGATACTGAACAGAGGCTATCTGTAGCCATAAATATTTATTATTCTTATTTCTGGACCAGTTCTACCATAAAATTACTTAAATTTGGTATATGCCTATAGAGAGAGGACCATGCTCCATCCCCAATGGACTATTTTTTTTTAGCTGCAGCTGCTTTTAGCAAGCACCAAGTCCTGTATTTAATTTATGTCATCAATTTATTAATCATGGTTTTCATTTTAACCTATCATGTCACGTGGATGCCTTTTTTGATTTTGAAGGATATGCTTTTGTCAAATTTTCTAATAGAGAAATGGCATTGGCTGCAATCAAAGGGCTGAATAAAACCTTCACAATGCGAGTAAAGCTAATTTATTCAATTGATACATATTACTCTGTTCACTTTCAAATGCTAGCTAAAGTCTTATTTTAATCAACTAGGGTTGTGATCATCCTTTAATTGTTCGTTTTGCGGATCCTAAGAAGCCTAAGACTGGAGAATCAAGGTTTTTCTTTCTCACCCCTTTATCTTTCATATAACTGTGTTTATTACAATCTTTATTATTAATAAATTAATGCAACACAGGTTAACAAGTTGATTTACATGGTACAACCTTTCATTTTTGTTTATATATTTATTTTGAGAAGGAAGCGGGTATCCAATTTGGCAACTTTATGCCAAGTGACAATGAATATTTGTTTGCTATTTTGTTAATGGATATAATTTTAGGAATTGTATTCATGTTCTATTCCTATGCTTCTTTCTTCAGGGGCAACTATTTATCTGTGAATGCAAATTTTGGTCCTTGTTCCCAAGAACCAGCAGTATGGTTTGTTTCGCTCCCCTTCTTCTATACTAATTGCAACACGCATGTGCATGCTAAATAAAATTACAATTTATTTGTCTTTTCACAGGCCACTGCCAAATTTTGGTGATTCCAATACTGGAGGAATTATTCTGCCTCATGCCCCGTATCATTCCACAATTGCACATCCACAAGTTACTTCTCATATGCAAAACTGGGAACCTGGCGCTACTGTGTTACAACATCCATTTCCTCCCCATCAAGTGCATCCACAGGTGGCTTCAATGTCTTTGGGGTCAATTCAAGCTCCCAAATTGTCTTCTCAGCTATTTATTACTGAGGTGCAAAGAGAATCACATCCAGCAGATTCATCGGTTCAAAATATAGAGCAGCAGCTTAGTTCACAGGTTAGTTACTAACAGGTACTACTGCAATTTATCATTAAAAGTCTCTCTTTCAGGGAAATTTTGGTTGTGACGTAAGTGAATTTCTATTATTGAGGTGGTGGATTGATGTAGTTGAATCGATGGTATTTTCTATCATACTCTTATCTGTTTGTAGGTAGCCTTAACTGCCTTTAATCTTCAAATTGTATTTTTAATTCTCCTGGAAACTTTTTGAAATCTTTTTGCCTTCATAAACTTAACAACTTTGAGCATTTATGAATTTCTTGGGTGCTTTCCTGTCCTGTTTGAAGTATTTAAATTGTTAACTAATTTGTTTGTTTGTTTTTCTTTTAATAAAATTATGCATTGTTATAGTTGAGGATTATTTTAGTCTTGCAAAAATGGGTAGAGGGAAATGAAGAAGGACATTAAAGAAAATTGTTAAGAGGGATCTCATGAAGAATAATATTTTTGAATTTTTTTTGAAAATTTGGTCTTTAACTGAGCCAAATAATGTTCAACAATCCATGTTGTCAACCTCACCTAGTGAGATACGGCTGTTGTTATTATTGTTATAATTGAGGAATGGTGTTAGGAGAGTCACTGTTGATCTGTTACAAGTAATGGCAAACTACTGAACATGCCATTCATTTTTTTTTTTATGTTGGACATTTTCCCTGTACCGCTGACCACTAAATACATTGCAAATGTTTAAATGGATTATTTAATGTGACGAGTTACTGTTTAAGCACCTTTATTGGCAGACTGCAGTAGTTTTCTCAGTTTTAATGTTCTTCCCAGCTGCCTTCTCAGACCGAAAGCAACCCTAGTACAGTTACTGGCATTACCCCGCCTGATATGCCTACAAGTTCCCAAGATGAAGATTTTCCTGAGTGTGACTGGAGTGAACACTACTGCCCCGATGGTGATAAGTACTACTACAACTGTGTAACTTGTGAAAGCAGAGTAATGTTTCAACTGTTTGATCTTTGTTCATACAATCTGTTTTGGATTTGTTACTTTGGTGTGTGATGGTTACTCTTGGAGCAGTGGGATAAGCCTGAGGAGTATGCCTTGTACGAGAAAGAATCTCAGAAGCAGCAGGAGCAGGAGGATAATTCCTGTAGTCTCTCACAATTGTCATTATCTTCCTCTCAACTAGTTGGTCAAAAACAACAGGTGCATTCTCAGCAAAATAAAATAAAAACCTTCCTTTCCTGCTTCGATTAATAAACATGGTTGTACTGCAACCCCTAATTGTTTCAAAGTAAGCTCTATTTAATTAATTGAGGGGACTTAATCTTCTTAATCTAACATTCAGTAGTTTTGCAGGAAACAGATCATGACCACAAGCAATCAGAAACAAGTCCTGTTGTTGGATAGGTGTGATGTTATTTTTCTTGGGCAACTGTAATCACACATTGTTCACAATTATTATTATTATTATTATTATTATTATAGTGACCTTCAAATTGCTACAAAACTAGCCTAATGTTCCTTACGATGTTGTGTTTTATTATTGCCTCATTCGTTAATTTCAATGGTTATTAGTAATATTTGTTAATTTCCTGACCGCTCATTATAGTGAGTCTGAAAGGCATATAATCAATAGGTAAAAGTACTTCTCCGTAGACATCTAGATTATTAAATGACCTAACTTTTGTTAGAGGCAAAGTAGGTTCAACTCTGAAGTTTTGGGAGTTAGGAAAATGTGATGATTGTAAAACTTAATCCCAGAATGCGACATTCAAAGTTTGAAATGTTACGTGTTTTCGGAATGCTGAGGATTCACAGTTTCAGGGTTTTATTTACTTATATTGCTTGTGAGTGAGAGGAACGGGAGATTGATTAAAGCTTAGGGATCTTGATAAGAAACGTGGCTCCACTACCAGTGTAGGGACTGCAAATTTAAGACTGGGTGCCCCTTGGTGTACGTGTAAGTTTTCAACGCATACAGATAATTATTGTTTATATTGGAATTGAATTTGAAAATGAATAGCCTTTTCTGCTGCAGTAGTGCCATGTGATAAATTGTGTGTACCAAAATGCCCGTCTCATTCACTTCGTGTTACCTTTCATCGTTGTCCTGGATTTTGGTGACTGTTGAGGTTCTTGTGGAGTACCTAGAAATGATGACTTTTAAGTTAAATGGATAACTTTTAAATTGTACTATTTTATCAGAGTTTGATATGGTTTCCCAAGTCGGCAGGATCAATAAGGCACCGAGCAATTCAGTTGGAAGAATTCAATGTGGGTTGGTAATTATTCCCTGTTGTTTGCTGAATTGAAGAGTTAGAATTCGATGCAATGTATTGGCCTCTTAATAGAGAGAGGGAGCGTATAATGGGAAGGAATAGCAGGGCATGGCCCCAGTGGTTCTTTGATCGTGGCGTATCATATGCACCCCCTCAGTGCGCGTCGGTCTATGCCTATCCGTTGAAATGAAACTCTATTAACTTCCAATTATTCTCTTACGATTAGAGCCTTCATCTGCTCTAAAATACCAAACTTATGAAAGAATACGGCACGAGCTATTATGGTGCCTTAACAGATTAAGCCAAAAAGAGTCGTTTTCAAGATCTATTCGATCGTAGAAACCAGATCACGCTTTAAATGACCTTGTTCAAGTTTTCTTTTGCTTACTTCTATTACTTTTGTTCCCCCCCCCCCCCCCCCCCCCCCCCGTTTACCTCTTCAATGAATCAAGTCCATGAACAGATTACATGGCATGCAGCATTTACTCAATGAGGTTGACCTACTCTTCCTATTTATTACCCATGACCATATTGGGTCAGATCTTTGGCCACCGTATCCTTCAAATCAGAAGAAAACTTCCCTAGAATTCTTTTTCCGTGAATTACCGGGACAAAACAAAAGCAAGCAAACTTACCCCAATTGGTTCCCGTTTTGAAAAACGTAAACCTAACAATCTACAGGGCCGTGCCAGTGATACGAACGCACATTCCTTCAACAAAAAGAAACAAAAACACGAGACAAAACGAGGGGTCAGAATCTCAAGATTAAAAAGAGGATAGAATAGAAACCCATTTGCTTTTGTTTTTTTGTTATCGTTTTCACCCACAGTCCAATCCACCATCGGATACTTGATACTTTTATTTGTTCTTTTATTCATTTTCTATCTATTAAAAATAGAAAATATATTGGATGGAAACAGCCAAACAGGAAACTAGATCCTAATTAAGAGACGTCAACCGGATCAAAATCCATCATGTTACAATAATTTTCATGCCAAGGCCTATTATATAGTATATGTGCAAAAAGATAACGTGGGTTTTACAAGTGTGATCATGATGAGAATGAAAACTAAAACTTAAATATCCCAGTGCAGCAACAAAGTCCTCATCTATATTCTCCTACAGAAACTAATAACAAGAAATCACATAAAAACAGTAATGAAGTAATCATCTAATCTTCTTTCAACATATGTGAAGAAACAACATCTTGAAGAAGCCCATAGTCACTTAACAAGGCAGTCTCTTGAGGAAAAGTGGCATTCCTTGAAGACGAAGAAGAGAGGAAACCCAAAGAGGACAATGCATCGATGTGGACTTGTTGATGCTGCTGCTGATAATATTGGGACATGTAGTTTCCAGCAGATCCAGACATAATTACCGAACCAAAGTTGTTGGAGCGACCCATAACTGGGCTTGGATGCGTGTGTTGTCCTTCGTAGGTTGTCACCACAATGCTTGGGTCGCTAAAAGATCGCTCCACACGTTTCTTCACATTACATGAAACACTGGTGCAACGATAGTAGCTCCTATAATATATGCACACGATTCAAATGTTAATAGTGTTTCTGATATTTACAATGCATTTATTTTTTGGTTGGTCTAAAATCTAAATTTTAATCGAACCGAAAGTGAAAAAGGGAACAAGCAAGCAAAGTTTTGCGTGTATTGATTGAAGAATAAAAGTGTTAGTATAGTACCTGGGAAAGGGGCTGTTTTTCACAGCTTTTTGACCGTACTTTCTCCATCTGTATCCATCTTCCAGATGATCCACCTCGCTTTTCGTCATGAACGCGAATCTCGGTTCTCTCTGTCTCTTCTGATTTGTCTTCTTAGCCTTCAACCTAATTACCCAACAACATCAACCACATCCCAGAAAAAATATAAACCCATCAAATCTCATTAGAATCTTCCTAACATTAAATAAATCAATTAACGTACCATTATATTATATATATCCGAAAACAAATATAATGTTTAGAAAATGAATAATTAAAAAAACCATGACCCATCTTATTCATTTCCTACCCCTAATTAATTGAATTATAAAAAACGTATTTTACACTCAACCGCCCCAGGTTTTGTTCCTCCAATATGCCATGAGCCATTCACACAAAAAAATGAGAAAAAGAAAAGAAAATCCCCGACTTAAATACCAAATAACTGCACTAAATGAAGTAAACAATTTTAAAAAAAAGTGAAAAAATAGAAGAAAAAAAAAGAAAAGAAACCTACTGTTCCTTTGTCTTTTGGTGTTCAGGTGCTTGATCTACAGTTTTATTCTGTTCATCATAGAAAACCTCACTGGACGCGGAGGAAATGGATGAAGAGTTCGGAGTCGCAGGTTGCTGGTTGTTATTAGTTACCTCGGAACACTCTTTCTTAGTCTCAGGTGGTTCCTTAACAGAAGAGGTTTGAGGCCCTGACACGTGTGACGATAGAGGGAAATCAAGGAGAGGACTATAGTCTTGCGCACCCAATAGCTCCATAAACCCTAAAGAGCCCTTATCTTCAGAGAAATCAAAGAATGGATAATTATTACTCTCCATATTAGAAGCATAGTCCTGTATCTTCACCCCCATCATCTTAGTATTCTCCATATGATCTCTCTCAAATGCCCAAATCCTTATTCATTCGTGAGGCCTCAAATTGAAGCTATGAGAAGTAGTAAGATCGATATGATATATAGGATTAGGGTTGATCTGGTTAGGTGGAGGAAAGAAGATAGATAGCGCGGCTTTGGGGTATGAAAGAAAGTGAAAGGTGTTTTGATTTGAGGAAATGGTGGGTGGGAATTGAAGTAAAACAAGTAATGAATGAACATGGTTAAAGCCAAAAACAGTGACACAACAACACAATAAGAAGAGTTGACCGGCAATTGTAGGTAAGTGGGTGGTACGGACAACCTTGCAGCCGGTGGCATTCAATGCATGGTCGACGCTTTCATACGTAGCCTTTTTCATTTGTGAGCGTGTGTGTGTGTGAATGGGGTTACGCCCTCCCTTACGGAATGGAAAACAGATAACACGTTATGGATTCTAATCCGGTTTACGGGAAAGGACAAAATTTCAGTGTAATTATTTTAAAACTTTTCTCGATTTCATTTTGCTCTTCTAGAATAACAAAAAGTTGTAGTAGTTTAGAGATAAAGTACATTTATATTCACAAATTAGAAAAATAAATTAAGAAGGCCGTAATTAACTACAAAATTTATTATATTTGTACTTAATTTTTGTTACCGCCTCAACAGTTAATGACTTAATGTAAATACACTTTACCAGTGCATATTCTCACTTTAAAGGAAATATATCTTACAAGAGTAGTTTTACTTTGGTAAGTTATGTTGATTTTTTATATGGACTTTTTATTACATCAGAAATTAAAATAAAATTTTAATTTTAATTAAATAATAGTATTAAAATTACATGTAATATACTGTAATTTTTTTTCGAAGATGCTAGTTAGTCTTATATAGTTGTATTCCCTCGCGCCTCCCCTTACCAAATATAGAGTATATGTGCATAAGATAATAAAAACTTTTGCAGTGGAGAGAGAAAGCTTGCATTTCTTTTTTGGTTTTTAAAAATGATTAAAGTACCATTAACACGTATATAAAAGACACATTATTTTTTATATTTGGACTATGTGGCAAGATTATATATTAGTATAAATATGAAATTAATTAAATTGAATAATAAGAAATATGTAAATAAAATATACAAACGCACACGTCTGTGAGGATGTTTAATTTGGGCGGGGGCTTTAACCGTAGTTTATACTTTATATGCATAGACCAAAGAGTTTTCGCTAGTGTGCATATGATGATATGAAATGAACTAGGTACATCCTCAGTCCTCTCTTTGTTTATTATTCTTTTTTCCTTTTGGAGATTTACGATCTTTAAAATAAAATTCAGAGAGCTTTTTGCTTTTGCTGTAGGTTACTTGATAAGAATTAAAGAAGCAAAGAAAATGTCTATGAAATAAAGGGAATAACGACTGTAAAAAATTATTAATTAAGGGGAAAAAGAAGGGTAGACTTGTGTTATTATAGTTAAAAACTCGTAAAAACATTATAAAATAAACTTGCAAATTTATCACAATTGGTTGATACTTGATAGTGTACAAATCTTTATATTTTTAATGCATTCCAATTATATATATAATTTTGAGAATTGAAATTTGAGCTTTAAAAAAGAAGAAAAAACAGGAGGTTAATAAAAAAAAATATCTGTTACCTATAAGCAATTTGAAAAATATTTTAAAAAAAAAAGTTAAACCAATCTGGGAGCAAACGATTCATATATAAGAAAGGAATATTACAATCACATATGAACGAGTGAATAATTTTGGGCTTAACTGGGAATTTATACCAAAGCGAGGGTTCACAAGTAAATGAGATTATACCCCATTACCGATCTAGAAGGAAGAGAATATAATAATATATATTGAATTCCTTTGCCTTTGGGGTTTTCTACTTTTTAATTTGGCATATTAACTTGAAAGAACCTGTCCAGTGTTAGTTGAACACAAAAGAAAAGACACGTACTTTTCTTGGTAAACCGACCATATCCGAGGGAGGCTACACAATGTTTTAATTTGGAAGTTTTTTCGGTTTGGAAAAGTTTTTCCACTCAGATAGATAAATAGTTAATCTCTTAAAGTATGATCAGATGTTGAGAGTAAGATAAGTTCTAAATCCTATAATTACATGCTATATATAAGAGTAATGAAGGATAGAATAAAACAGAGACTTTTTTTTAAAAAAATTCTTAGCAGATCCTAATTCAGTGAAGAGGTAAAGCTTGTTTTGAATCAAAGGCACCCAATTAAAGCAGCGGGACCGGATGGTTTAGTTTAATTAATTTGTTTTATCAGAAATACAAGCATATTATTAGTAGAAATGTTCTAAGTTGGTGTTTACTGTGTGCTGAATAAGAAAATGGATCCAATAGAGTCAATTAAAAAACTTTTATCTGTTTGGTTGCTAAAATTAAAAAAACCCAATTCCCATGTGATATTTGACCAATTAGTTTGTGGAATGTTATTATGAAGCTGGTTACAAAATGGATTGCAAAACGAGTACAATACTGGCTGAATAATATCATATGTGAAACCCAAAATGCTTTTGTGCTTGGAAGATTAACCATATATAATGCACTAGTGGGATTTGAGGTTATTTCTTCAATTCTATTTAAAAAGAGGAAAGAAAGGGGTATGACTTTTAAACTTGATATGTTTAAAGATAGGAGTGGAGTTTACTTGAGGAAGTGTTGCTTCCTTTTAATTTTCCAACAAATGTTGCTGATCTAGTTTTTTTTTTGTTTTTTTATACTGAATGATCTAGTAGTTGTTCAAGTGTAGCTTTTATATCTTATACAATTTTGTTGATATCTAATCAGCTAATCTTTCAAAACGCATTGCCAATGCAATTGCTTAACCAAATTCTTATAGTTAAGCAAAGCTGTTTAATTTGAGTTTTTCATTGGAGCAAATGAGCTAGAGTCCTTATATAAGAACCATTGCTTGTATAAACACCTACAAGCAAAGTTGCTTAAAGACTAAAAAATCAATTTCTCAACTATTGCTTGTGCTTGTCAGTAATGGTGTTGTGTCGTGTGTGTTTTTTTTATCAAATATATTAAATAGGTGTAAAAGGGGGGGGGGGGGGGGGGTACCTCAACTGATGTACAAGCATCACAATTCCTCTAGAGCTTTCATTAAAAGCAAAGGGTTCGTATAACATTAAAAAAGAAAAAGAAAAAAAGTCTTTCACATAAGTAATTAACCATGATCAATATCTAAAATTTATTAGTTACGAATCGATCTTTCGATACTAGATTAGCATTTGCAACCTCACTTTTGAAGACAACATTGTTTTTATGTAGCCATAGTCCATACTATTGACAAACCAAACAGTCCCACCAAGCCTTTTTGAATTCTTCCCTTGTAAGACCATAACAATGTTGTAGAAAATGATTCTTACAATCCTCGTGCATTACCACTTGAACTCCCAGCCACTTATAGCAGTGTTTCCAGGAAAACATAAGGTGAGACGTGGTTTAATTTTCTCCTCTAGACAGTAAAACAGACGTGGTTCAATTGGTGAGTGGCTTGTACAAAGACGGGCTTTAATTACAATTGATAGTGAAGTTACAGCTGGAAAAAACATACGTTCAAATAGATTCGATCTATTCAAGCAGCCAATATTATTAATGAAAAGTCTTGCCATCCACGTCTAAGCTGGTTCATTGCTTAGGGACGCATTTGTGTAACTTCTTTTTCTAAATCTTTTTTCATTTCACATGTTAAAAGGACAACATATACAGTGGCTCGTAATATGGTTTCTGTAACTGTAATTCCATAGTTCTGTTTAGTAGATGTCCCATCCCAAACTTTTGCAAGTCATTAATTCAAAAAGTTTGTTTTCATAATAGTTTTCTTATTCAATTCTAGCTTCAAAAGAAAAAAGAAAAGAAAAAAAACGCATGCTTGTAGGTTTCAAATTTTTTATCATACATATACTTGCCTAGTATAGAAAAAAGTATATGAAACTATTTCAACATCGTTTTGATATTTCAAACACTTATTAATTAAACAAATAAGTTTATTTGTTAAATCATAGTACAAAAAGTACACTATTAATTAATATTTGAATCATAATTGTAACAATAATATATTAACCCTATTATGCGAATTACAAATTACAGATTAAATATTAAAACAGTGCTTAAAATTATTTTTTAAACCCGAAATGATGGAACACTTTTTTAGGAACCACAAACCGTAAGCTGCACACCATATCTAGCATAATCTGGAGTCGGTGGATAAGTCTGCCTTTTTAATCAGTTCTCTATGAAATTACATTCCTAGATACGTTTCTTCACCAATTCAACGCACACACGCAGGAAATAGAGATATCATGTATAGGTAATCACTGATCAGTGATGTGATTAAAACCTTTAGCAGTATGGAAACCCACAAAAAGGAGGAGAAAATTACATACAAATCTAAGGAACTCTTTCCGCAATTCTTTTCCTTTTTGTGATGGAAAAAGAATGATACATTCATGCACGTGTGGTTTTTAGCGAGCCACGTGATGCATGCTGACATATATAGTGCCGTGTAGGTACTTAATACTTTGCTCCTTGCTACTGGCTGGCTAGCAGGATTCAATAATTTTGTTTCTTGCTTTTCTAGGTAATTAAATAATTAATCAAACAGTGTTTTTTTAATCTCTAAATGAATAGGAAAGCATTCATATATGATATATGGTATAAAGATTTCTGAAGCATATACAAAAAAAAAATATATATATATATATATGGTATAAAATATTAATCCATACTATGGAAATATTGCTAATGTTTTATTCTTCTTTGTTTGGCCAGTAGAGTGTACTTTTGAGTCCTTGAGGTCTTTTTTTCTTCTTGGTATCATATTGGATGATCATTAAACATTAGTATAAAATATATTTTGGAGTAATCTGCAACGAGTAGCTTCTCTAAAATGACACACATTTAGGCGTGATGGTACCTAGCTCCCCTGAAAAATAGGCACGCCCTTTGGTCCCCCTGTCTCTATTTCATTAACCTGATGGGCCCCCTCCACATAGGGCATGCATGTAATGACTTTATTAATTTGAAAATGACACTGACAGCAGAAACAAAAAAAGAGGGAAAAACAATTATGCTAATAAAGGGGTTATTATTATCATTACTTTATTGGCCTTGGTTCTGCATGAAATTCGGATGCGGATCCTCTCCAGCTCTCTCCGGCAGCATTACAGTCCCTTGGATGCACTTCAAAGTGACAAATGACTTGGCTATTGTTTTTCCTCTCTTGTTTATTTTTTCATATATACACAAGAGGTGTTAAAGAGAGCAGTATTTTTTTAAAAACTAAAATTTAAGGTAAATTTTCTAAATAATCTAGTCTAACATATTAAAAAAATTTATGTTTTGATATAATTATCAACCACTTAAAATTATCGTGGCATGAATTTTAAAATAAATATTAAAAATTCAATAATTTTTCACAAATAAAAATTTATGATTGGAGGTTAGCATAACTCTCACACTATTATTGTATTTAAGATTAAATCCAATTAAATAATGAAATATTACGTTTCATATTAATAATGTCTTAATTATATGTATTTCTTTATTATTTATTTTTATTTAACTAAATACTTTTTATTTATTCAAATTAAAAAATATATATTTTAGTAATTATTATTTTTATCCATTTTTAATATATTGTTTTAAAAACTAGATTTTTACCATTATAATATTTTAAAAATATATAATATATTTAAAAATAGATTTTATAATGCGACATTTAAAAACAACGGTCAGTTTATAATGAAAAGAAAATTCAATTGAAATATAATAATCACAAAAGGTTAAAACTGTTTGCTCCAACAACTTAAAGAGAGAGAAGCAGGATAGGATTTTTTTGAAGCATGAGATTCATCCAACGCACAATAATGCTGCAGGAGAGGATCCGCATCCATGAAAATCAGGCTGGGGATGCCACTTTTATTCATTATATTGCTCCAAATCACCGCTGCGCACAAATTTATTGCCTAATTTCACCCACCACATATATAAATAACACAACAGGGATATAATTATAATTATAATAGTAAGTACTTTAGAAGAAATATACACACTTGTTAATGAGATTTGCTTGCCTAACTTTTTAAAATGGTATTTTTTTAAATATAGTATTGATATGAAGTAATTTGTTGAAAGTAATGATTATTTTTTGTTGAAGACTTTAAATGTATATAAAATGAATATTTGTTTTAACATGATTTATTTTATATTAAAAGGTTAAATAGGATTTGAACATGAATCATTTAAAGATATAAATTATTATTACTTGTTTTGATTAGAAGAAAAATCAAATAAGTTAGTATCTATTATTTTCTTTATTTTCATTTTAAAAAAGTTGGGTAAAAATGTAGTTAATATCAAATATCCACCTACGCTTGCAAGTTTTGTAGGCTAACGAGTATGGTTCTATTAAATAAGAAAGCAAATATTGAATAATTTTCACCATCGAATAAATACGAAAATTAAAAAATAAACAGTTAATTATCATTAGTACATGTAAAATGTAAACTTGGTTACAATGTGTTATTTAGGGTTGGCTTATCTAGTTAGCCTTCCATTCATTCATGAGAACCTGTATAATTTGAATTCAACTTTTAAATTCTGCATTTATGTGTGATTTATAAATGATTTCTTTGAATTTGAAAGACTTAAATATATTTTAAATCTCTCAAATTTAAGATCTGTTTTTTTTTAGTTTTATAAATAAAAATGTATTTTTTTTATTTTTATGTAGTAAAAAAGCATCATCTAAATCCTAAAAAATCGGTCAAAATAAAAAAAAATATTTTACAAATTTCAGAAATTAAAAAATATCAATCTTAATTTAGAGAACTAAAAAAACCCTTAAATTTAAGAGTTATGAAAAATATATTTAACCCATTTAAAATAAAAAAGAATTCTACCATCTTAAAATTGTTATAAAAAAAATTTATTCTCAATGCATGTTTGAATAATTATTATTTAACTTAAATGAGCCAACCCTGGGTGTTAATTAGGCACATCATTTAGTAAGGTTGATAAACCTAAAAAACATTGACATCTTGCCAACTTTATCTAGGACTACTACATATCATAGGGGGTCTCCAGTTCCGCGAGTTATCCAATCTGATTACTCTATATATCTGTGTTATATTGTAAGTAATAATGTAAAAAAAAATGTACATAACTACATACGTCATACACACGATAAATACGTATATACATATTTTACCTTGCGATAAACTCCACAATAATTTTAACTACTTAGCTTTTGAATTGTGTAATTCTCTTTCATTTTTCATAAGTATTCTCTGTATATAAGATAATTCCAATGCGTCGGTCGAACATTATATGTAAATGTTTTTCTTAGCACAAATTCGAATAACAATTTATTACTGTAAAAAGAAATTAAATATTACTCTTCCTACTAAATTTTACTTTTTTTCCAAGTAAGTGATGAAAACTTATAGATAATAGTGGTATTATTTATCAACTTTATATAATTAAATTATATTATTTATGCAGTAATTTTATATAATTATTAAGTTTAATTACATTTTTAGCATCCGCATATCACAATTCTACAATTTTGATTTCCTATATTGCACTTGCAGTATTTAGTCCCTCAATTTTTTTTGTTATTTACAATCAAGTCCATATATAATGATTTCATTCAATATTTATATTTTTTTATCTATAAAAATTAAAAATAGAAGATTTACAATGTTATTATAAAAAAGTTGCTCACAACGAAAAGATGTCTTTTATTGTTCATTGTTGTAATTAATCAAAACAGTAATTTACCCACTAGATTATTAATATGATTTTTTTGTTATCAGACAGAAAGCTTTGACTCCTCTCAAAGACTACCTCAAAGATTATTATTAATATGAAAATTAAGTATGAGTGTACATGATTCCTTTTTGTTATCCCGTTATATCCCACTAAATATGAGGAGTAAAAAAAATGTAAGATCACTCTTTCATGTTAGTAAAAAATATATATTAAGAGGGAAAATATGAAAATTCAATTAATAAATCTTAAATAATAATAATAATCTATTTATTTTATATTTTTATCATATAATATGAATAAATCTTATATATATATTAATTTTATATCTTTCATTTAATTATAAATTATTATACGTACTAAGTTTATTAATTTTTATAATAATAATTATAAAATTAACATAAAAAATATTTTTTAATTAATTAATAATATACAAATTATACTAACAATACATGCTTAAGAGTCATAAACTAATTTTTAAGATTAACCTCTTCTCACAATATTTTTCTAACTCTATAATATATATTATCATATCCTTCATTAGCGTGGAAAGGTTTAAATAGAGAAGATATGATGTGGATTGAAGCAACAAATTGATTAAAATGAAAGATTAAAATATTTAAGATGATCCACATGGTAGCTTCTTTCGGGATAGAAACACAAGCCATGATACACGCTGCCCGCCCTTTATGGGGCTGATGGGCCCCCTTCGTATCTAACTCCTCCATGCATGCGTGACTCTTGACCTGGTTTTTTTTTTATTTTCTTTCAAAAAGTAAAATATCTCCAAAGTAGAAAGTTATGATACTAATATGTGGAAAAGTAGAAATCATTCAAATAAGTATTATTTCTCTTAATAAAGTTTTTTATTTAATTTATTATTTGTCTAATTTATTCATATATATATTTAATTAATTCATCTAATTATAAAAAATTATAAATTAATTGAGATAAATTAACATTTAATATTTGATGGATAATAATTCATTAAACAACGAACATCATAGATGCTCTGATTATTAATTGGTTCATTGCAAGTTCTAATAGATGATTTTAAACTCTATGATATTTGGATATGAAAAATTATAAATTGTTTATTAAATGCAATTTTTCCTCTTAAAAATGATTTATTAAATATATATTTTGCATAATACATTAATTTTAATGAATCTCACTTCTCATTTACTTATTCGTCTTCAAAATTATATATTTTTTCTCTTTGTAAGTTGTGTGTGCATATAGAAAAATGGTAATGACACTTCCTCACATACTTGCCTTTTAAGTGTCCCTTCATGATTATCACATTTATTAAAAATCATCATATTCAATCTGTCAACTTTTTATTTATTTATGATCTCTCTTAATTTAGTAGTATGACCCACTAAACTAGTGATTTTTAATAAAGTGCGTATAATGAAAAACTTATTTATCAATCTTTAGTCGAGTCTTTTATTTCAATTACTTTCTGTTTTATTTACAAGATTCAAATCTTATATTTATTTTAGAAAAAATTAAATCTAATATCATTTAGACGAAAACGTTATTTAATATATATCATTGGTAATTTTAAAAATTGAATTTGCCACTGGTGCAGCGTGAGTGACCTGAATTTCTCATTAGTCTCCAAGACTTTAATTAGAGTGTGTTTGGTAGAAAAAAAAAAAAAGATGAATCGCCGGTGTGTTTCATTCATCTCATGTTATACTTTAATTTAAATATTTTTTTAATTTTTTTTTATATTTCAATCTTCTTAATGAAACATACTCTAAACGAATATACTATATATGATATTAATTTATATTTTTTAAGCAATGTTATTAAATTTTTTACCATCAATGAAACTAAGCTAAATGTCTAATTAGCATATTATCATGTATAATAAATTAATTGGTTTTAATAAATAAGTAACATCTAGTAAAAAAAAAAGTAGCATAAAAGTCATAATAAAGATGGTTTTTTTTATTGACAACATAAAAACTTTTTATTACAGTGCATAGCTATCGTGTTCTTTAATTAATGTTTATCTTTAAGGTTGATGTTTTTTTTTTTGAAGGAATTTATGGTTGATGTTAAGTATTTAAAGGTATATTTTTTCATGAAAATAAAATATTTGTTATACTTTTACGTTTTTAATTTAATAAGTATTTTTAATAAATATAGTTTTAATTGTTAAGAATTATGTTAACAAAACCGTATAATTTACTGGTAACTCGTATTTTTTAATTACCATTAAAATTTATAATTTCTTCTGAGTTTTTTTTTTTTAGGGAAATTTCTTCTGAGTTTAAAATGGAAGAGTTTCATGTTAATTAGGCAACCTTTCTTTCTCCCATAAAAAAAGGAAATCTTGTTTTGTCTAATTGTCTTGTTATGAAACGTCATCGTCTCCTCCTGTATACAAATCCAACTCTGTATGGGTCCCGCGGCCGAAGAATTGACCTGACACAAGTCCACGCTCTATATATTTCTTCCTCTTTGTGCTACTGCTAAGACAATTTTATTTATTTATTTATTTATTTATTTATTTTAAATATTTGTTTTTTTAATATATTATCCGTCATCGCAGTAATAAAAAGTGTAAAATAAATATAAAATAATATTAAAAAATCAGAGTTATTTTATTTCATATTTCTCTTCATTTATTTATTCATTTTCTCTTTGTACGCCAATTTACCAGTAATGTAAAACTGAAACAGAAACACTATAACCCGGTGGATTTAAAATATATTTATTTTCTTGTACTAAATTGTTTTTCTATTTTATTGTTATTTGATTCAATTTGATACCTACTTGATCATGGAATAAATCCCCCCTATCACTAGTTGACACACCCAATGGGTATCTCTACTAACCTTCTAATGCTTGAGGAACTTATCCTTTAATAGTTGAATTAAATAAAATAAGAAATGTATTAATAAAAATATATTATTAACACTCTTCTTAAATAAAATAACCAATGCAGCAAATCTTTACTACCATCCTCTCTCAATCAGTGGGAATACATTCTATAAGATTGACACAAACTAAGGGAGCAGATACTACGGCATTTAATTAATGTGCAAATGAAACTCGTGGTTGTGTGAGAAACTTCCCGTTTTGGAATCTTTTTTTTTCTGTTTTTCTTGTGAATAATCATTAGCTCACCCAATTGGCCTTTGAATGGATTAATATTCAAAACCTAATAATAAAGTTGAAATGAGGACGCTAGCTGCACATGGAGATGACAGCAAGAATATATATAAAAACCATTTCTAGTTTGGTCTGTGTATGTGTTCAAATTTCTACCTACACACATACCTCAATCCATGAATAGAATATTTATATATCTGTTTGTAAATGGAGACTCCTTGGTGGGAGTCAAATAGAATGAAACAAAGATCAGAACATAATGTATATTATTATACTCCATGCCCGCAATAATCTATTTTTAATTTCTTCGTTAAATATTTGAAATGGAATCATCACTCCCCACCACCACGCACACCATCCCTTTCTTCTGTATTATATTCTTTCCGCTATAAACAAATTGGATTAATTGTAAATCATCATATCCAGCCTGGTATACGAACTTTCTAGAGTCAGTTAATGACAATTTGACTTACTCAATCTGCTGGAAAGATTTTATTTAGAGAAATAATACTCACTTTGATAATTTTTATATACCTTACAAGAATCAATCTCTCTCTCAATGTCTCACCCATCCTGAACTAATGGATGACAATGAAATGGAATTTGTAGTTTAAAAGGAACTTTAGTTTTGAAATAAATAACCATTTTTTTAACGTTTATTTAGAGCCTTAATTTTAAAGTAATTTTTAAGACAAATAAAAAAAGAAGCTAGACCACATACTAATTAATTGACCAAAAAAAGAAGCTACTAAAGGCATTTGATTGGAAAAAAATTAAGAAAAAAGGCTACTGGCTCGAATACTTTAATAGAATAATAAAAGTAACATAAAACCTATAAGTTAGGAATTACACGAATTTTTTATACCAAATGTGCCCCAGTTAAATAAAAAATGACAATTTTTTATCATTTCCTAATTAATATCCTCAATTTTAATAGATTACATGTGTGCATACTTAGTTATTTCATTTTTTTCTTTATAAAGTATATTTTACCAAATAATATTAATATATAATTTTATCATATATATATATATATATATTTATCAATACCAAAATATTTTTTTATCATGTTTATATTCCTAATTAGGAGTATATCCTTTTATATCTAGCAATTAATTAATTAAATATATTTATTATATACTTCTAATTAATTATACAACTCTGTCAACTTTTAAATTTTCTCCTGATTTTTTAATATTTAATAACTTTTCAATCTTTAACTAATCTTTTAATTATTAATTTTCTAACTTTTTAGTTAATGTGTCAAACTAAAATTATATAATTATGATATATCATGGACATTAGGCATGTATCATGTGATATATAGATGTACACACAAAATAATGTGATATATATATATATATATATATATATATATATATATATATATATATATATATATATATATATATATTATTTGATTCAATTGATTGGTTTGACATGTAATTGTGCATTAAAACTATCATAATGTTTGTGTGGTACATGAGTCCCACTTGAAATGCGATATGGCGTTGGAAATGTTCCATATCCATGGCTTTTAGTGACAGATTAGACAATACTTACACAGTAACACTCATCATGGGAGATAGATAGGCAGAGAGATATGGTGGTCACGTCACATGTTGTCACCCCGAGATTTCTTGAACACTTAGTGTTTAGTTTGTATTTTCATTTTTTTAAAATTATTTTTATTTTTAAAAAATTAGAATTCTAAAAATATGTTTGATTTGATTTCTTATTTTTTATTTTCAAAAAATAAAAATACTGAAAAATTTATAATATATTGACTTATTATCTTTTTTGTATTTTTAGATTTGTTTAAAATTACATTCTTTATCATCGCATTTTTATTTTATCCAAAATGAGATTTATGTTTTTAATTGAAAATATTGAAAAATGAGATTTTATTATTTTCATTTTCTGATTGTTTCTTATTTTCATTTTCACTAAAAATATTTTCAAAAATTCAACAAATACATTTTTATCATCATTTTTTGTTTTCAATAAAAATAAAAATATAAAACAGTCAAACCAAACCTCCCTTATTAATTTCATGGAAATCTTTTATGATAGTTTTATTTACTTAAGGAAACAGAACACTTCTTCATTTTAGGTAAGGAGATTGATAATGGGCTTTTTAGATACAAATTATAAATATTTGAGTTTTTTTTGGAAATATGAAACTTTTTTTGGTAGAGAAATTGTCAGACGCTGAAAAAAGGACTTTTAGTCTTATATTCAAACGGACTTAATAATTATCTATAAAAAATAGTAATAAAAATTTAAAATTAAAATTTTATTTTAATACATATTTATTAAGAAAAAAATTATTTTAAATAAAAACTAGTATGTTGATGTTTGACTCGTTAATCTTTATACATATACCAAAATAATTGTAAATATAGCAACAGATTGATATATAGTACTTATAATAGGCAAAGCCTAGTCTTGAGCGACGGGTGGTGGGACTAACGGTCCCAACTTTGACTAACCCAAAGAATATTATGCCTCTTCTTAGTCTTATAAAAGGTTTGTAATTGATTGAGTTAGAGTCCGGAAGAAAATGATGGAGTCAAGACATGGACAATAATTACTCTGTAAATTTGGGACTAATAAATGTGAATTAATTGTTAACTGTGTACTCATCTTGAAGTGGGCCCACAAGTATAAGGTAATCCAAAATTTACTGGGACTTTTTTTTTTTATAATTCGATTCTATTTAACACTTAAGGTTCATCATCTTTTAAAACAGGCTTAAAAAAGTTATCTCTTTTTATTTATTGTCTCAAGATCAACACAAGAGC
This sequence comes from Glycine max, assembly GCF_000004515.6. Classification (NCBI taxonomy): domain Eukaryota; kingdom Viridiplantae; phylum Streptophyta; class Magnoliopsida; order Fabales; family Fabaceae; genus Glycine; species Glycine max. The sequence goes on along the minus strand of NC_016090.4, from coordinate 43,557,966 downwards.
TTCGGACGATTAAACACTAAATCTATCCATATTGTTGATACAAATACAAGTGTACGTGTATGAAGATGAAGTGTTTATTTTTGGTTTGCAGATGTAAAAAAATTATAATGTTGAATCATACAAAAACTCATGTAGACAAAAAAAGATCATGTTTATTGTTAAAAAAAATAGTTGGTGTAAATGCTTCGAAATTATTAAAGCACAACGCACCATCATGTAAAAATATTTAACATAAATACTTGATTTAAAAAACAGTTGATTTGATTTACAGTGATAGTTTAATTTCTGTTAGATAGAATTATCTCAATAGATCTAATTTAGTACTGAATATATTTTTATCTATTAATAAATGATAAGTGATTTTTTTATATTCTCTGTTAAATATTTCTTAATTTATAGTGTTGGAATATATGTTAGTTTATCAGTTTTGGAAGAAGCAATTTTTCTTTGAGCTCTGTACATATACTAATTATTAACAGAAATCCTTATGCATTGAGAATCCAAATATTTGCTAGATAATTTAATTTAATCACAATCCACAACTGCAATTGTATATATTCTAATCTTTGCTCCGGTCCCATTCCTTCTTCTTCTTCTTTTTGGTCCCATTCCTTCTTCTTCTTCTTTTCTATCTGTCGATGAATTGCACACAATCACCTTTTTCTTTCACTACTAGTGTATCACGTTTGCTTTCCTTTTACAATCTAGAAGGTGTAACATGTGAAGCAAACAAAACAGCACACGACAAATAAATAAAAATGAACATGTTCTACAACTTTCAACTTTCTGAAACTTTGACCATAGACTAGTTTAGATGCTGCAGTCATGCAGGGGATAAAAAGAAGAATAATAATTTTACATCTTCTTGTAACAAATTTTCATTAATATTTTATTTTCTTTATATAGTAATTATTTTATGTATAAAATAGTAGGAGAGTTTGTAGAAGGATATAACATTATATTTAAAAGATGGCAGCAGCCTATATTTTAACGTGTTTTTTTTATATAGCTTTTATATTATTAAATGAAACTTTGTGTATTTTATTAAAATTAAAATAGCATTTCCTTGCAGTGTACAGGCCTACAGGGTGTCAGCAAAAACTTTGCATCCCGAGAAATTCATCAAAATTAATATCTTCTAACATTAGTTGCCTTTGTTTCCATCCTTTTTAGGCTTTAGCAAGCATGCACGTGCATTTGTAGTACCGTGGTTCCGCATATGACCATATGGGTAATTCACTAATTCCATTTTAGGCCATTGAATTGAACATGTAAAATTTTGGTTTGTATGTTGTGTAGGATTATTAGGATAAATATTAATTTTTATATGGTTATAAGTTATAACGAATTTCAGTGTAATATTTTTACAACATCAAGAACGTGTTAAAATGTTAATGTAACATATAAGATAATATGTTTTCAAACATAACGGAGGATAATGTAGGAATAAAAAAAATATTATGTATAATTTGAGAAAATGTGAGTGTAATTATTTCTAAATTAAAAGGAGTGGTTTAAAAAATTAAGTATATAGATAAAAGTTAAAAGAAGATAATTGAAAGAAATATTTTTTTTTTGCTAATTGCATATAAACTAGAAAGTATGTAAAATGTACCTATTAATTAGAGAAGAGTGAATTGTCAAAAAAAGAAAGACAAAAGTAAATTACTTAACCTGATGTCCGGATTGCATATGAGCATGGGCTAAGGCATTGTTGTACTTATTCCTCAAGTCTACCTATTGAGTTATCCCAATGAATTGGATTTTTTTTTCTACAACAAAGGATTGGACTTTTTGTAAGCGAAACTCCAGAATTAACCTTATAATGAATTGAGTGGAACGAAACGAAAATATAATTAAAAAATATCATATTTATTATTAGAGAAACAGATAAAATTGCACTAGTTATAATTTTATCATTTTAATATTACTCTTATTTCAATACCTATTACTGCCATATGATTTTTAAAGTTAGTTCTTAAAATTAAATACCACATGCCAATACCATAGACTCAAACCAAGAACTTTAGACGTTATTTAGACCATTCATTAGGGTCATTGGATTGATGTATAGAATAGAAAAATTACACGCAACTCTCACAGATTTAAAATGTAGACAAAATTTTCTTCATTCTTTCTTGTACAACCTTAAAAAAAGTTGGCCACTGATTTTTCAATTTTCAATATCTTTTTATGAATATTCTAGAGAATAGGTTCCTGCAAATGCATGTGTCTCTTGTTTCCGGGACGGTTTTACTTTTAACACAAGTCCAGCACAAATCCCCAACTTCTTTGTTACCTGAAAGTTGAGGCCCATCCAAAGGCTAGGCCTTAGAGTAGGCCCAACCCGAATTCGATAGGCTCAAAAGTAAAGGTTCATGGGGGTAGTGTCCAACCCTTTTTTAATTTTTGAGACTATATCTATTCTTCTTCTTTGTTTATCCACTCCCCTTCTCCAAGTAATCAGGAGAGTGTATTTTTTGGACATTACTGTGTAGTTTCTATTGGGGCCTGTAGGCCCTCCTGTAAAGAAATAAATAAAATGTAAGTAATTCCTATTATTAATTTTTAAAAGGGTAGTTGCCTAGTTCTAACTGATGACCATCCCACAATTTATGTGAGATGCATGACATATGACAGGTTTAGTTTCTAATTATTTTTTTTTTCAAATTTCATTGTAATTTCCATAAAATTGAAATTTTTGTTTAAGTTCCATATAATTGAAATTTCAGTTTTAGTCTTTAACTAATATTTTAGATTTTTTAATACAAAAAATAAATGATTATTTATATATTACTAAAATTTATGATAATTTTTTAATATATAAATTATATTTTAAATTTATGATAAAGAATTTACATTATGATACAATTAATGTTATTTTTAATCATTGATAATTTTTAAAAAGTTTTTTTCCCCTGTCATTCAATTCAACCATAGATTATCATGCATAAAAAACTAGTTGACTTTTTTTATAACCATTATATTGATATACTTTATCTCTAGATTATTTGGTTAACAGATATAAATTGTTATTATCATTTATATCAACTCTTGTTGATAAAATTTATTGACTTCCATAATATATAATCATTTTAAAAATCATACCAGAATTTATATATATATATATATATATATATATATATATATATATATATATATATATATATATATATATATTTTCAACAAAATTAACTAAAAAGTTACTTAAAAACTAAAAAATTAATTTATTAAATTAAAAGTATTCGATTAAATTAATTATTGAAGTAACGGAAAAGTATAAAATGATAAAAAAATAATATCATGATTTATTTTAAAAAGATAACAAAAAAATAATAAATATATTAAGGATAAAAATAAAAAAAAATATAAAAAACTGAAAGTTAGGTTCTACAAAAATACTACTTAAAGTAGTGTTTCAAAATATGCTAAAAAATAATGAGAAAATATTAAAAAATTATTTCCCAAACAAACAAATAAATTTTTCAGTTAATATCTTAAATATCTTTTCTAACATAATATATATATATATATATATATATATATATATATATATATATATATATATATATATATATATATATATATATATACTGGCAACGAATTGTCAGCGAAATTTAATTAATGAGTTCAATGCTTACGTGGGTCGACATTTTTTTTCATTCTTTGTCTCTAATACTCATTTTTTCATCCATTTTATCGTCTAATATTTTTTATCTACCCTTTTAATAATAAAACCGTTAGAAAACCAAGTTAATTAGTTGAGAAATTTTGCTGATAAATATATGGATTTTAGTACAGTTACAATTGGTGTTTAGATTAATAAATAGTTGTATGAGTTATCATATTTAACGAAGTCATTTTTGTTTGGTGAAAATTTAATGAAGTCATATAATCTACTATTCATTTTATTAGTATTAGTATTTATTATTTACCAGGAAAATTAAAAACTTACTATATGACGTAATTATTTATTTAAATTAATAAATAAATTTGAGAAATTTTGATTATGCATGTTCTATGGGCGGTTCTTCATAGTGCGATTTGCTAGAGAATGGGTTTCAACACAGAGGTCAATTGTGTGATTGATTATATCTCTCGATTGAGGTCAATTGTGTAATTCATACGAGACTATATCTCTCAATTCTTAAGATAGTTTAGATTAATTGGTCGAATAGAATGGGTGAATATTTTTTTTATTTGATAAAAAAAAAATGAAACTATGTCATACCTTACGTACTATAATTGTTATCAATTTATTAGTTAAACGTAACTCTTCCCCTACACAATAACATTGGAATTGGAATTGAGCCCAGCGCAACCATTCTTATAGTTATATTAGAGGTACATGGATACAAGCCTTGTTTTATTCAAATATTTTAAGTTAGATTTAAGTGGTTACGCATATGCAAGTTGTATTTTAGATTCTCAAAATGGTAAATTACAAAAATTATATTTGTTTACATGTGGTGCCGTGGTGGCAGAATTATTTCATAAGGTCTATGAAACAAATCATCATAACCAAGTCATTTAATCACGCAAAAATTTTAGTATTACCTGGGACAAATGGAGAATGCATTTTGGTTGAAATATAAGATTCAACATACGATAGAAATTTGTGATTTACTTTTACGAAGAATTATATTCATGATCTGAAGATAAAATACATGTACTTCTTAATTAAAAGAAAGATAAATGAGATGAATAAAACATTTTTTACTAATATTATTTTTCATTCATAATCTTCAAAAGAATGAATATAACAAATCTTAGACCATTTATAATTCACATTAAACAATAAACAACATTTGAGTTCTCATTAAATAATAAACAAATCTCATACGATAAATCATTTTTTATTCATAATTTTAATGAGTTTATTCGCATAAGAATCTATCAAATCTTTTTACAAAGTTTATGTCAAAGTAAGAGATTTGAACAACTAGTATATGAGGTAGACATTGTTGTCTTAAAAGATGATTAAGTGTAAGGGAGAAGAAATAAATATGCTTTGTACTTTTTTTTCCTTTGTCATGATTTTCTCCAATGAATTTTATTAGCAAGGCTTTTAATCAGATAATATATTATAATATATTGAAATATAATTTACCTTTTATTTTACGAGACTCTTGTTCAATATGAATGTCTGTATTAATAATGATTTACACAAGTGATAATACTTTTTATTCTTTAATAGAGTAGTTTAAGATTAAAAAATGGACTGAACTTTGGATATGAAATAAATCACATAGAAAAAAAATGTCTACCATATTTACACTTATTATTCTAGACGAAGATTAATCATTACTTCCAACAAAAACTACTTCATACCAATATCCTACAAAAGAAATATATGCCTATAATATAATGTGTCATAAATATAAAAAAGACATTTTTATTGTCTTATAATTATTTTTATAAATATAACATACATGAAATTTCTATCACAATACATATGATCTTAATTTTCTTTTATAACAACTAAACTTGAATCATAAAATAATCTATAATTATTGTTACACCCTATACCGGTACTATAATTACTTATACTACTTCCATACTTTTAATTATACAAAATTATGATAGCATTATTAAACTTACTAAAAACTTTCAACTCCATCAATCACTTGATTAATATCATTTCCCCCTTCTTTTTGCACTTATTATAACATTTTAAACACATATTCTTATGTTGCCTTATCCACTAATTCCAACACCTCCTCCTGCACCCACTCCTCCACCACTTGAACCAACTCCTGCACCTCCTCCTGCACTTACACCTCCACCAACTCTGGCACTTCCTCCATCACTAGCACCAACCCTTGCACCTCCACCTCCTCCTGCACCTACACTTCCACCACCATCGGCACCAACCCCTGCACTTCCACCTCCACCAATTCCAGCACCTCCACCTGTGTCAACATTTCTGCCTCCACCTCCTCGTGCACCTACATTTCCACCACCACCAACACCAACCCCAACACCTCCACTTCCACTACCACCGACACCTACTCCTGCACCTCCACCTCTTCCCACACCTCCACCGACACCAACACCTCCACCTCCTCCTCCTCCTACACCTCCTCCCGCACCTCCACCTCCACCTCCTCCTGCACCTACACCTCCACCACCACCACCTGCACCTCCACCTGTTCCAAGACCAGCACCTCCACTTCCACCAACACCTCCTCCAGCACCGGCACCAACCCCTGCACCTCTACTTCCACCAATTCCAGCACCTCCACCTGTGCCAAGACCAACACCTCCACCTCCTCCTGCACCTACACCTCCTCCACCTCCTCCTGCACCTATACTTCCACCACCACCAACACCTCCACCTGCGCCGAGACCAGCACCTCCACCTCCACCAATTCCAATGCCTCCTCCTGCACCAAGACCAGCACCTCCACCTCCACCAATTCCAGCACCTACACTTCCACCACCACCAACACCTCCACCTGTGCCAAGACCAACACCTCCACCTCCTCCCACACCTCCTCTTGCACCCGCACCTCCACCTCCTCCTGCACCTACACCTCCACCTCCACCACCACCTGCACCTATACTTCCACCACTACCAACACCTCCACCTGTGCCAAGACCAGCACCTCCACCTCCACCAATTCCAGCACCTCCTCCTGCACCTACACTTCCACCACCACCAACACCTCCACCTCCTCCTGCACCTATACTTCCACCACCACCAACACCTCCACCTGTGCCAAGACCAGCACCTCCACCTCCTCCTGCACCTCCACCAATTCCAGTGCCTCCTCCTGCACCAAGACCAGCACCTCCACCTCCACCAATTCCAGCACCTCCTCCTGCACCTACACTTCCACCACCACCAACACCTCCACCTCCTCTTGCACCTGCACCTCCACCTCCTCCTGCACCTACACCTCCACCTCCACCACCACCTCCACCACCACCTCCACCTATACTTCCACCACTACCAACACCTCCACCTCCACCAATTCCAGCACCTCCTCCTGCACCTACACTTCCACCACCACCAACACCTCCACCTCCTCCCACACCTCCTCTTGCACCCGCACCTCCACCTCCTCCTACACCTATACTTCCACCACCACCAACACCTCCACCTGCGCCAAGACCAGCACCTCCACTTCCTCCTGCACCTCCACCAATTCCAGTGCCTCCTCCTGCACCAAGACCAGCACCTCCACCTCCACCAATTCCAGCACCTCCTCCTGCACCTATACTTCCACCACCACCAACACCTCCACCTGCGCCAAGACCAACACCTCCACCTCCTCCTGCACCTCCACCAATTCCAGTGCCTCCTCCGGCACCAAGACCAGCTCCTCCTCCACCACCTATGGCACCTCCTCCACCTCCACCAACACCTACACTTCCTCCTGCACCTACATCTCCACCAGCTCTAGCACCTCCTCCACCAACACCTCCTCCTAGGCCTCCACCTGCTCCAACACTTCCACCTCCTCCTCCACCTATACCAATATTGTTTCCACTCCCCCCACTTTGACTATCATTCTTATCACTATTAAAACCTCCCCCAGCTCCTCCACCATTTCTTATACTACCACAATTTTGAACTTTTCGTCCTTCTATTGTCCCAATGATTATCATCATCAGTAAAATGATATGCATTGTAACATTACGTGAAAATAGGGCCATATTTGTTCGACAGTGAAAATATCAGAGAGATTATGTTAGGAAAAAAGACGATGTGTAGTTTGGCGAAAGCTTGTAGTTCGATGGGTTAGTTTCATATGGTATTTATAGCATGGGTTTAGAATAGGATGTCAATTATGTGTCTACCAGCACTAAAGTTGCACGAAATTTCTACTTGCCTTTATGAATAGTTGATGGCCACGCGTGTTACCTCTAATTGCACTAAAATTCTCAACCAGATTTGGTGCATATGCCGCCATGCGTTTATCTACACCCAAAAAAATACGTGTCAATACACCCTATAAGTATGTATAGTGGGCTGTCATTTATCTGGATGAAATTTGAAGTGATTATTCTATGATGATACCCTTAATTAGCACCGTTGATTCTCCATTATAAGCTTCAGCAAATTATTCGTGATAAAACGTTCCCCTGATACTCTCGTTTCATTTAAAAAAAAAAAAATTAAGGATTTTGTTTACTCTCCGATCGTTAATAGCAAGTTCATCAACCCTTAGTGCGAGGGCCCCACCATGTCCATTGAAGCTTTCCAGCAGTACCATGTCTCTTTGCAGTTGGCGATATATTTGAGAATTTTCGCATTAGTCACAGTACATGACCGGTGCTTGAAGGATATTTAGGAAGTATATTGTCATAAGTTACGCTCATGGGAAACCAAGGTGTGACACATCACACATCCATCATATCTGTCTACCCATGTTAGGTTACACACAAATAAATTTAACAGAAAACTGAACTTACTATACCAGATTGGGGGAAAAGGAATAACTTGTCCATAAGCTCTACTATTTAGAAGCAAGTTAAACATATCTGCATAACAATTAATGAACATACATGGAAACTGGAAGCACAAAAATGGGTGAAAGTTGGAGGGGGGCATTTGGTTAAATTTCCAGCTCGTGCATTTTATCATGATCGAAGGACATATCTTGTTTGTCACTATTACTTTTTTGCATGCATGGCCTGCATGATTTTTCCAAAGCAATTGTCAACCAAAACATTTTATGGATCAAACTTTTGTTTGTTTTTTTGTTTTTTACTTCCTCATGCATTGTGTACACAGCATTCACGGAGGAGAAAGATAGCAAAGAAAGAAAAATGATGAATATATGTATGAGATTTTTAAACGTATATTTATTTATATTTTCTAGAAAGTGTGTGTCTTCTTCTTTATATATATATATATATATATATATATATATATATATATATATATATATATATATATATATATATATATTATTTTTAATAAATTAATAATATACATTAGAGATAAAAAAGAAACAAGGTTATAAGAAATACCGCGGTTACTAAATAAAGCAAAAAAAGATAAATTTATAATAGTTTGAAATATATAAAATAATATTCACGTAAAACATTACTATTATCATAAAAGAAATTTAATAAACATAATCATAAAATATATCTATAATATTTTCAGTAGTCCGGAATTAAACGGTGATGAATTAATATGATATTCTTATATTCGTTTATATTTATTTCATTAAATATAAAACCAAGAAAACTTATATTTCAATAATAACTAAAGTTTATAGTAATATTGTCATCAACATATAAAAATTATTTTAACAATTAATCAGTACATAATTTCTAAATTTCCAGACATATTTCTTCATTATTTCTATAAATATATAAATGTTATACGAATAACGATGCACGTTAAATAATAAGGATTATTTTATGATCTGGTTGCCTTCTGTATCTTCCACTTCGTTTTAAACAATGGAGTGCCTTCATAACAAGCATTAAAGACGCATGACTCGAAGGTTCTAGTTGCTACGCACTGGCTCCAACAGAAATGTCAACTCTACATTCGACGGTTGCATACCAACAAAATGCAGTGCAAAACAAATGGCAACATTGGGCTGAACCGCTGAAGAATAAATTAAAGTGAACATTTAAGAGCTTTATAAGGCAAGTTAAGAACCAAATGTTTTCAACGCAGACATGTAAACTCGAATTTATAATTTATTATCAAAGTGAAGTTGTCAAATTAAGTTCAGAATTTAGACTGCTGTATGGAGTGTAATTTAGTTATTTTCTAGATTTTAGATTTGCGTGTTGTAGGAGTTTGTTTAAATTATATATTTTTAAAATTTATAGTTATTTTTTTTAAAATGTATATGTATATATATATATATATATATATATATATATATATATATATATATATATATATATATATATAAAATATTTAGTAGTATATCAGATATAATTACATTGAAATTATGGATGTTGTCTAAAAAATAGTAATGCAATATCTATATAAGTTTATGAAATAATAACGTAAATATAATAATGATATATTAATTTGATGAAAACATGTTTTAAAAATGTTCCAATAAATATTACATTAATATTTAAAAAGATTAACTGAATTATTATTGTTATTGCTACCTTTAAAAGTTATTAAGGATTTTATACATATAATTTCTATCTATTACGATTTTATACATGTTTCCTTCTTCATATCATTATATGCTACAATTATTTTACTTCATCTCATTTTGCTTTGTTTTGCAAGAGGCTAATTACTATTTATTTTGCTCAAAAGTCAATGGCCATATTCCGACTACATTTCGATAAATTAGACATTGACATACATTAAATATGGATAAGCTATTGCATTTCGATAAATGGCTATATTCCGACTACATTTCGATAAATTTGGTAGAAGTAATAATCCATTTATACATTGTAAATTAATTATATTAGAAGGGAAGTTTTCTCCTTTGACCGACAGTTGAAGTCTCATCCCATTTATTTATTCCGTAATATCCATTGTTCTGTAGTAATACCAATCTAAGTTTAACTAACGAACTAAAATATTTTCGTATCAAATACGGTATTGGCTTCATCAGTTAAGCGAATAGCACCATTCCATTCATTCCCTAGTTAATTTGCATAACCTAGTTCTTTCGTTGTATGATAAACAAATCAGGCACTTCCAAAGAGGGTCAAAACTCAAAACGTTCAAGCTCAATATATTTGGATGCAAAAATATAAAACAAAAATCCATTAGCAACAAATACATATTGCTTCTATTTGCGTTTTCTCCTCAGCCAAAAAGTAAAATCACATTATACTAAAATTGAAGGAACAATTATTAATTACATTCTATCGCATTTTGCCCCACCAGATAAATAAAGAAAAACATCCACACCTATTAGAGAACGTGAAAGTTATCAAAGTAACTCAACTAAGACTCTAAGAGCAGTTATACTACCGTATGACTCCTATGGTTAGAAAGGAGATTTAATAAGTCTTCTTTCGCAACAGCGGCTTCTTCACGTCTTTTCTTGAAGCCGCAGTGAGTCCTGGGGTGGGTATGTCTACCGTGGCTTGATACAAATCCTTCAATCTTCATATAGGGATAGGGGAAGGAGATCAATAAGGATACAAGACCATAAAATCCAAAAGTTGCAGTTAAGATGAAAAAGTAGGAATATCAATCTTACCTTGGCATGCTAAGAAAAAGTGCAACAACTAGAAATGCAACTATAAGAGGGAATACTGGTGCCGGAGTCAACTCCTGCATTGTACAAGAGATAAGAATAAAAAATACATGAGCCGCAGCAACAGAAGAAAACAGAAAATAGTTCATGGCGAACTTTGAAAAAAAAAAGGCAGACAAAACTAGAAAGGGTAGAGACAAAAGAAGAAACCTGCTTCAGCTGATCTTCAATCCTGTATCTCATTGGACCAACATGGATCTGAACATTTTTCTCCAAGTCAACCTCAATGATATCAGATTCAAATTTAAGCGAGCTTGATGGGAGACCAGATTGAAGCTTTAGAAGGTGTCTGCCTTTTGATAAGCCCTTCACTTGGAAGAAGTTTGAAATTGGCAGGGGGAAGACTGACTCTATCTTGTTTAGGTCACTAGCTGACCTGATTTCTACCATCAGGTGTTTATGTAGTTCATCTGTACCATTTCCTTCAACGTGGCAACTTATAATTGTCATTTCCGGCTCCTCAAAAACTATAAAATCCAATCCCTTGATATCCTCAGTTCCAACCTGGGAATATCAACCCAAGCTTACAACAGAGCAGAACAGCAAATCTAAAGCAGATAGCTACCGGGAACTAACCTTGACAGCAATAGAATCTGGAGATGCACGCTCTATATTAGAACTGCCCACATCCCTTTTAGCCACTTTAACAACATAGTCAGTATCAGGCAGTAGTCCTCTCAGACGATAATTTCCAGATGAATCTGTCACAGTTTCCTCAAAATAGCCTTTTGACTCTGACCGGGCTTCAACCGAAACTTCTCCTTTGGGTTGACCAGACAAGAGAGACACTATACCTGTAGCACTGCAAGAGTTGATTTACCTCAGCATCTTCCAGAGTAAAGTAAGCTCAAGTGTAAAAGTGCAAGCACATGAAAAGGTAGAAAAGGCTACAGGGTGTCCAGCAATTTAATATAATTACTTGGTAAAAAAAATATAAATAGTGCAAACATGTCCATTGCTCAATTTGCTCTGTAGTTTGGTATTTCGGTTGTATGCAATTACTCTGGACACCAGTTTTATATTTTCTGTGTGCCCTATTCACCAGTATAACATTACACTTTAATCATGCATACTTGAATAGATATGATTCAATCTATTAAATCAACTACGAATTCAAATGGAATTTACAAAACAATTCAGCATTTAAGAAAAAAATAATGTTATGTACTACATGAGGTATGTGCAAAATCTGGATTATTTAAAATAGGTGCAGGAGAACCAGCATGACATGAAAATGCAAAGAATGTGTTACGTGTAACATTACTACTAAAAATATACTTTCATGGAGATAATATCTGGTGAGTTGCACTCCCACTCTCACCCAAATTCCACAATCAACACACCTATATCAGATGTGTGGCGGTTTTATCCCAGGGCTTCAGAATAAAGTTTCTCATTTAAACCAGTGGTGGCCCTTCTCACTTCTCTTAAATGAGATATGTCCTTGTTTTAAACAGATTACAATCTATTTATGTATGTCTGTCTCAAGTATTTAATATAACTAGGCCTGTCATTACTGCAAAAATATCATATCAATAGGAAATGAAACCTGTAGGCTACGCGTGTGGCCTGGAAAACAACTTCTTTGAACTCCCCTGCTCCAAGATCTATTGCCTGTGCTGGAGGTGAGAAAGCATACTCCTAGGGCATAATATAATAATAAGATACACTGAATAAGGAAGTTGGCAAAGATATAGCTTAAGCAACGACCAACATAATTTTAATAATCAATTTCTAAAAAATCCTGATATTTACAAACTATTCAACTTCTTATCCTAATATCCTTCCTTTATTATTGAGTTGCACACAAGCAGAAAATTACTAATAATTTAGTACAAGCATAAAGAGGTGATCTACTCAATCTGAAAAGAAACACATGAAGATTCTGGATAAGCAAGCAAAATGATTACACATGACAGAGAAATGCAATAGTTGTCCTTTTCTTTTTCACACGTTTCTTTTTGTCAATCACAAGTAGGTTTTTACACCCTTTGGGTGTAGAGAAACTATGATGCACAGATACAACGTGTATTGGATATGATATTTACCCAATACGGTGATATAGGATGCAATACATGCCAGATACATATTTAAATTTGTATAAAAATTCATAAAGCATATTTATTGCATACTTCTTCAAATAATATATATATATATATATATATATATATATCATTGTCATCATAAATTATTGCCTATTTCCTACAAATAGGAATAGTACCAATCTCATTCCCTTCTTGAGCATTATCCTTAAAGAGGATAGTTTCCATTTCTTTTTCATCAAGACAAGGCTTCAACGTTTCTATCTTATACACCTTTCATGTCTCATCCAACTCATAACTATTTTTTGAAGGCTGTGATATACGTATCAATGAAATATCCAAGACTATTGGTATCAAATACATATCTGATATGGATACATCAAGAAAATGCAAGTATTGGTGCTTAATAAGCGATATTGTTAACTTCAGGTGCAGTAGCGTGTGAACCAGAGCTGATTGACAAAAAGTTGCATGTCAAAGACATGACAAGCAATAGAATGCAGAACATAATAACAGTTATGTCCAGCTACAGTATAGTACCTTCAAAACAGGACGCAAATAAAACATTCCAGGAAACAAATTGTCAAACAGGAATGTCCCACCAGCTCCTGATACTGAGTTGTTTCTATAACCATTGTCACCACTCAAAGACAACAGAACAGAAGGAATGGGCTCTTTAGAATCATCTTTGTGATGTATGTGTACTGAAATTTGACTAAGCTTCTGACAAGTAAAAGAATGAGGCGCAACTTGTTTTAAATGATATCCAGGCTACAAATACCAACAAGAAACAAATAAATCAAATAATGTAAGGAAACAAGATAGCAACATAAACATCACAGATAAGTAGAGAAATTTCACGACTCAGCTTTTAGTATTTTTAAAACAAGGTATTTATTTTTTGTTCTGAGAAAGTGACTACCTTTGAAGCCTCAACATTGTAACCAATATCATCGTACAGAGGACCTGCCACAAAGGAACCATCAATACCAGTGGTCGTTTCAAGAACCAATTCACCACTTTTAAGTGTAGTAAAGCTGCTATCTCCAGCAGCAAAAACTCTGATATGGACGCCAGAAAGAGGAGGTGAAACTGATCCTTCAATATATACACCCAGTTGACAAGAAAATGTAGGAATATAAACTTGACAATTATCATCAGTCACTGATACCTAAGGAAATGGATTTTGCAAATGAAACTCAGTTAGTCCCACAAAAATATCAGTAGAAAAACTAATTTTGATACTTACTTGATGTTCTCTAGGATAAAATAAAAGTTTCTTCTGCCCATCATTCCTGTAACCAAACAAGAACAAGTCAACCATAAATTGGGCAAATTCTAGTGCATGAATTAGTTTCATTTCAAAGCTACAGAGACAGAAGGGAAGGGATAGGAGAAAATATATGAGCAATTAAAGTATTAAAAAAACAGAGTACCAAACCCAACTTCCTAGAATCAAAGAATTGTGTGTATTATATGCACAAAACACTAATAAGCAACGTGGAACCATAAAAAAATGGTAAGCTAACTAAAATGTTTAACCTTACAGGAAAACTGGAAGCATATAATACAATGTTAAGATTTATAACTACTTTTTTCTAGAAATTGGGTGTAACTCCATAAAATCAAATTGGTACAAAATAAAGTTTTTGAAATAGTTTGCATGGAACACAGTTAGCATAAAATGGTATAAATTCACTATACTGTATTGTATTATTTTACAAGCTGTACACAGTCAATCTTTCTAGGAAAAATGTGCAAAGTTGTACTGAGATAGTAGCTATTGTGTATTCACACAATCAATTTTCCTCCCTTGATCCAATCTGCTTCTACAAAAGCCTTATAACTGAAATTGTTTGAACAGCCAGCTAGAATAGATAGATGTACCTTGAGTCGCGAGGAATGAAGGTAAGCTTTTCTCCTAGATTGGTCCAAACGGAATACTCAAATATAGCAGCCTCCATTTGATCTTTTGAATGGGACTTAAATGTGGCTGTAGCATAATCAATAACACCAGCTCCATCATGTTTAATATCAACAACTATATTATCAGGCAATGCATCAAGTGAGCCAGACTGCACATTTATTTGTCCATTAAGAAGATACTTCTCTCCTATTAGATGGATGGGCTACAAAAAAGAAAAAATTACGGAAGAAGATCCTCAAAAGAACCAAATATGATAATACATGAAGAAACTGAAAAATATAATCATGGATGTCAGTATTCTCCATACCAATTGATCAGATGTATTAATTTTCACTGATGAACTCCCAAAGAAGATACATGAGTCAACAAAACTAAATTCATGTACACCAGGTTGTTCTACACATATATGCTGGAAACCTTTCTGCAGATAAGACCAAAAGAACAGAAATGAATTTTGTGAAGCTGCAATTGTACTGACATATTAGGATGGACTATAATTGTTGTACCCGAATTTTCAAATTCACATTTGACCCATCAGGTTGAGTCAGGTAACCATCAACATTGTGAGTGGAGATAACATTGACCCAGTAGCCTTTTTGAACAAAAAGGATTCCTTCTAAGTCCTCAGCACCAACATTTACATCTATGAAGCTCTGTTCCCAGCACCAATTATCTTCCAAGGTCACTGATTCAGGGGAACTATGTTTGACCTAAAACAAATATTATTACAGTGGGGAAAAAACAAGTGAATCAGAACTTTCCAGAAAAAAACTGATACTGAACCAGAAGTAGTGGAAAATTTAAAAGAAATTTGCAGGCAATAAAACTCAAAACTAAAGAAATTCTACTTAAAAAACTAGATAAAATGGGAATACAAAAACAAAAAAGGCCAACCTCAAGCCTGTATTTTCCAGGAATAACATTTGAAAACAGAAATTCACTACTCTTGGTGGTCAAGCTAATTGTCTTTCTCTCTTCATTATGTTTATCAGCCTGTCTCACCAGAGTAACAGATACAAACGGACCACATTTCTCCTTGCAGGATACATCACCATGAATATTGACCAAAGCCTACAATCACAAAGCACACAATCAGAATAGAACAATATAAAATCAGAGCCTATATCCTGGTCTTTGTGAGGATAAGGTCATAAAGATTCCCAAAGAAAATGGAAAAGCAAAAGATGCTTAGAGGAAATAAAAAAAATTCAACCATGTAGGAAATCTATAAATAAATAAAATCCAGGATAGAAATTCTATTCTAATATGTTAAGATCCCATATCGACAAATATGGCCAAAATATAATAAAGACTTGGGCAATCCTCACTTCATGAACTGATTTTTTGAGTTGAGTTAGGCCCAACCCACATTCAAGATGTTATCAAGGCCTATTATAGATTTTATATTGGGTCACCGTCAGCGGTCCAAAAATGAACTTGGCCCCACAGATTTCCCAGGGCAATCAACCAGGCCACGTGGATTATCCAGTGCAATCTCCCTGGCCACGTGGCTTTCTCAGTATAAAAAAAAAAATCTCTAATCTTCATACTCCAAATGTCTAGTCAAGAGCATAAATGGGGTGACGAAATCTCGCATCAACTATAGATATGGCCAAGGTAAAACTTATTAAAGCTTGGGCAATCCTCATGTCATGAACTGGCTTTTGGGACTGAGTTAAGCCAGTCCAAACTCAAGTTATCAAAAGAATCTTAAGTTGTGTTTGGATAGAGTTCTAAAATTTCAAAGAATTTGAAAAACCATGAAATTAAATCACAGTAGTTCAATGTCCATCATCTGTAAAACCTAGTGTTTGGATAATTATACATGAAATTCAATTTTGGAAATCTGCCACAACCATAATATCGCATTCACTCACTGTACCTAGCCACACACTGACAGAAACACCATAGATGGATGACCCACATCTAGCCACAGAAAACATCATTGAGAATGATATGAAGTTTATTTCTCACAGAAAACACCATTTTTACAGTCATTTTGTTTGACCTGTGCTTGATGACACTATACACTATACAGGAAAAGGGAACACTCGAAGGCCAGTTGTTTATCTCATTGACAATGGTGGAGCAAGGAGAGCAACTTGATCTTTCTTTATTTTAGGAACTCAAACCCCATCATCTCCTGAATGAAGGCATACAGAGTCACCCATATTGGTAGCTCCTTCTACGATCATTTCAACAGCATTGGGAGATACCTCATCATTTTCTCCTTTGACAATTACAGTGACACACTGAAGCTGGGGAATCTTAAATTTCTACCATATGAGATGTCATTCAAAACCAAAAGTCTTCATTCTGCCAGGAAAATTATCTGATGGAAATGTATTTTTAATATTCTTTTATTAAACATCCAAAATATAGTATTTTATTATTAAAATCCTCTTAAAAGTGCATTCCCTCTTTAAACTCTTTTATCCAAACACACTGCTATATAACATCATCTGCATACTAATATTTCCAAACAAATCATGCAACCATATAAGACTAATCATCTCATGCTCAACTATGTCGATAAAGGACTCTAATTTTGATCCCCCAAAGAATTCAGCATGCATGATACAGAAAAAACTGAAGGGAAAAGGAAAAAAGAACCAAGAAGCATACAAGATAACCTATAGCTAATATGGGTGAAAAATTACTTGTGAAAATTCAATATTCAACATGGGACTTTTGACCACGACATCAATATACGATGGAGCAAACATGAGTCCAGCAGCATTCTCAGGAGTAGCAGCAATGGCTGACAAGCGATATTCACCAGGAAGAACCTAGACATTAAACAAACGATTTACACATCAGTGATAAGAAATGAGCAATCAAACTTTAGCAGATACTCTAGAAACATCATTAAAGAAATAAGCCATAAAATTATTTTAACACTTGAAAAAAATGAGAACTCGAGACATGATTTGGATAGCTATGAACCATCTTCAAGCACAAATTCTTCAATGAACTGCAGATGCTAAATATTGGCCTTTTTTCCCTTACATTTCAACTAACATATTTGATATAAAATACCGTGTATCTAGCCCAAATCCCTTAATAACAGATTCAACTCAAACTTTTCAAACAAAAGACAGTATTAGAAAAATTATGTCATAGGCTTAAAGCTGCAACTATAAGTTTCCGATTTTTGCTAATATATGGTTAATGCATTTTGGGATCTCAAATTCAGTTGATAAAAAAATCTATTGTTGACAAGCATAAAAGTATATCACAAATTTTTTTAGTTCCCAGGTTCAGAACTTTCCTCTCAAAGCTTGTGACCAAAAGATAGAAAAGTACAATAAATTAGATAGATTCGATGGTAACATGCTGCTTATCAAATCAGCTAACACTCTCAGAGCATATGGTAGAATCTGTTATTTAGTATCCACATGATATTAGGAGACACTGTCAACATTGCAAAAAGGAAAAAAATGATTGATTTATTCCACTAAGCTAACATACCTCAAAGCAGAAGTTTCCATTTTCATCTGTTTGCTTCTTTTGTGGTTTCACGTTATCAGGTCCATGAGTCAAAGCCACCTGGTATATTATCAAAAGACCAACTTTAATTTTAACATGAAATTGTTACTAAAATAATTACATGAAGAGGAAATGCATACCTTCACTTTCAGATCACCACTAGCCATCCTAACCAAACCACAAAGATTGTATGAAATGGCATTGATATCTTCTATCGAAGCCATATTTGGCAATACCTGAGTGAGCAAACAAAGTTTGAAACAAGAGCTAAGCAGCAGCATTTATCATTATTACAAAATAGGTAGCAAGTCTAAATTCCAAGCTTCTTTCAACCATCTAACAAATTTTCACCAGCATACTAAAAGAGAAATATAATGAACTAAAAAATCTGCTAAAACTTTTATGATATATTTACCATATAATTCTCCAGTTTCTTGAATTTGTAATGCTCCTTTTGGGCCTCTATGGTATAGTGCGTGGATGTAACCTAATAAATTTAACATAGAAATCAGAGAGAAAAAAATAAAATGTAAATGTAAAAGAAACTACAATCAATTGAAAGATCTCAGCATCAGCACAATCTAAAATGAGGTTTAAAAACAATACACTGGCCTAGCTATGCCCTCATTAGTATCCAGGTCCAGGAAGATTGAAAAAACTCTAGCATACTCAGATTGACAGAAAAAGCCAATCTATCCAAATGAAGAAAAGTAGGGACTAGGGAGAGAAACATTATTGAGACAAAAGTAAACGAAAATTCAAGACCAAAAGATTCAGAAACTGAAGTCCATAGACTGAAAAAAGAAAATAGAATGTATTGCCAATAAATGCGCTAACTGAAGCACATTTACCCATATTAATACCTGATCAAGCTTGTAATATCCTTGATTGTCAGTAATAGACCTTTCATGACCATCAACTATGATTTTGACCCCCTCCACTCCCATGCCATTTCCATCAACTACGCAGCCTCCAACAGAAAATCCAGTTACCTGTAAGAATTGACATTGATAGCAGATAATTGAGAGAAAAATAACATACACGTAACCAAAATAATAGACAAATATCAGTAATATTACAAATACAATAATTATTACTGAGCCAAACTGGTTTAAACATACCAAATATTTATAATTTTTTAAACAGGAAACAAATAGTGAATATGGTCAGCATGTGAAACATTTTTATCCATATAATCTACCTGAAACTTTTGAGGCACTGTTGCATGCTGATGCTTAACATTAACTGAGACGCTGGGCGGTGAAACATCAAATACTGTATTTTCACCCTTATAGTAGGGCACAAGTTCATAACTTCCTGTACATTGATAAAAATGCGAGCACTAAAATAAGCAAAATAGGTTCTAGCAGCATGTAACCAGAAGCAGCAATTTTCAATCAAAGCAGAATGATAAATATTCAATCCTTACAAAAAATGAATAGCAACTGTAAAGTAAGCATAAATACACAAACCAATTTGAAGTGAAATTTAATATGATCAATAGCAAGGAGAGACTAATTGCAGTACGTATGTAAAGGGTGAAGTTCCTAGAATTTTTAAAAGTAAGTTCCATACAAATAATTGCAAGTCGGCAGTGTTTGTTTAAAAGTTAAAATGCACAAACTACAAACAAGATGGCAAAAGGCTCTGGGATAGAATATTCCTTTTTGTCAATGTATAGACACCATAAATTCAACACTCCCTATGGGACGTTAATAACATGTTTCAGAAGCTCCTCAAAGAGCTCCACTTCAGCTGAAACACACACACACTTTGACACATCGAAAGGGGGTAGATGACAGAATAAGCACTCAAAAGTAATTACCACAAGGTATTGAATTGAATGTGAACTTCCCATCAGCATCTGATACAGCATGACAGAGAGCAACTTCTTGTCGTGGACCATTAGCAGAACCTTGCAAACATTCTACTTCAGAAACATCATCTGAATACAAGAAAATATGAACTCCTAATATTGGATTTCCCTGGAAAAGGAAGAACCAAAATGAAAGGCATAACTACATGAGAAAGGTTTCAATTAAAATGTCAAGTTAAAAAATAAACCACATCAATCTATTTTGGAAGTTAAAGCTGATTGAGAACAGAAGCATCATTTAACAATCTCATAAAATTGTGAATAGATGAAGCAGTTGCTGCAAACAAGAATTTACTTTTTCTTCGGTCACAGACATTGTCACCTAGTAGGATAAAGTTTTGTTGTGGTTGTTGTATGTCAGATGTATATGGATCTTTTCACTACACTATCAATTTTACATAGAAAATGATGTAGCAATGACAAAAGAAAAGTGAAATTTTAAAATTTGTCACTTCAACAAGCATTACCTGAGCAACAACAAATCCACCGATACTATACCCAGGGACAAAGAAAATATCATCAACTACCCCATTTCCAAAGCCCAATTCAACCTGCGAGAAATACAACGTTAAAAAATAGTAAGCACAATATGCAACCTCATTAAATGTATTACGAGACTAAAGAGTGACAAAAGAAATGGGTATGAATGAACTCAAAGCAAAATGCTGAAAGCAAACACATTATTTCAACCTGTGTTGAACCTTTAACTTCAACTTTCATATCAGGATTTGAAGCACGTAGTTCGTATTTTCCTGCACATTACATCAGGAGTGTCCATTTGTTTGAACAATTTTGAGTAGGATAATAGCAAATAATGAAAAAATTGGCAACAAATGATTTTAAACCAAACCCATGGAGAACATCAACAAAATTCATAATTCTAGACAGTATTATTACTTGTAAGAGGAGGGAAACAAAGATTTTATTTCCTAAATTTGCTAAAGCATGTATCACTCAGCAAAGTGATCTATTTATTTATAATAATAATGATAACAAAGATAATTAATACTACTATTTTCAAGAGAACAATTAAAATATCACTACTAAAATACATTGAACTCAACTAAACACAATAACTAAGCTACTTGGAAAAGTAATCATCATTAAATGCTCCTATTTCCAACATTACTCATAGCAAAGTGCAGAATGAGAAACTTTTTATCCATAATTACCCAACTAACTTTCATTCCATTTTTTTTTTTGGATTTAAGAACAATTCTGAAAAGCACAAAATATTATTTAGACAATCTTGTTCATCTCCAGTAAATCTTGTTCATCCTCAACTACTTCTCAACCAATTAATCATGTTTGTTTCTAGTTAAATCATATCTTTTTTAGGCGGAAACTTGAAATCAATTTCACCTATCTGTAAACCATATGCATTTTCAATACGCTTCATATCTTCATGTCACATAAATATAGATCCTATATACATAAATCTACGACAACTACTTATATGTGGTTATAATTTCCACAATAGTGTAAGAGGCTCCCTACATAATAAAAAAAGTTAAAACCCAAGAACTTTCCAAAAGTAAACATAAACTCCCCTACCTGGAATTATATTTGTAAACAAGTAACTCCCTGACGATGAAGTCAAGACTGAAGAGACAAGATCCCCCGAAAGAGACAATAGTTCAACTTTTACATTTGAAGGACCTCCATTTTTAACTGAACAACTTTCTCCCCCTACAGCTCCTACAACTCTACCAGATATAGTGAATCTACAATATACAAAACTTTGCAGTTAATTTCAAAATTTAGAGTATAAGCAAGCAAAGGATGCAGCAGGTCATACAGCAACAACAACAATAGCCTTATTCAGCCAGAAGTTAGTTACATAGATTACATGACGCCATTGGGCCCAGTTAAAAACTAAATTCTCAAGAATACTATCATTTGCCATAAGATTCCTTTTAATAAGTTCCTCCAAAATCAAAAACCACAAAGTTAAACAAAAAAAAAAATAGCCTACCCTGTGAAACGAAAGTTTATATCTTCATTACCATTGCAACCATTATTGTCAACAACCACAGGAACCTGTAGGTACAAGAGGGGGAAATACAAAGAAAATGTCAGAATTCATAAGAATACTTTCAGATTATGTCAAAATGAGAGAGACAGAGAGAGAGATTGTGCATACAGATTATAACTGAGAAATAACTAACCTTTTCTGGATCCCATGTCCATCCTGGAGGTCCATTAATTTTAATTACAAAGGAACCCTGTAATGAAAATAATTGCATTGAGAAAAACTGAATAATAACTCACATCTAAGGCATATATATGTCATTCTGTATTTATGTAGACAGAAGTTGCCCAAATATACTTAAATGTGCACAAATTCAAGTAAGTTTTACCTTGTCATATACTGGAATAAAATAGTATCCATTGGGAGCACATTGTGTTCTATCCTTTACCAGTCCATCCACAGTTTGAAGCTCAACCTACAACAAATGATCAATTGTCATTGAAAAGTTGAAACAAGTGCATCATACCTAATAAACAAACAGGAATTCCCTTGGATGTGTAACACAGCATCCTCCTCCAAGTAAAATACCACAAAATAGTATATAGCAAAAAGCCAAAAAGGACATGAAGGGGCTGTCTTATGCATGTCTTGCTTTTCTGTAGTATCCCTTTTCAACAGAAAACTTCAAGCCAAGCCAGTAATATCATTACAACTATTGTGCAAAATAATTAGAGTTCAAAATCAAATGGGAGTCAAAGGTAGAGTAAGGGGCATTTGAAAGAACTTCTGGGGAGCTTATTTGAGTTTATGAAAATGGCACGACTCTCATCGGCTTTTTCATCTCTTTTAAGCTTATTCTAATAAGTTTTGCAGTAAAATCTATAGCATAAGCCCTCATGTGATAAGGGCTAACTGAATAAGTACTTAGGCCTTGTTTAGATAAACTACTTCATAAACACTTACAGGAGAAGAAAATAAAAAAGGTAAAATGAATTGAGCTTCTCTCATAAGCTAAAATAAATTTATGCACTTAACTTTTATGGAAGCTCTCTCATCTAACTTTTCCAAAAACTGAAGTACATAAGTTTATTTCAGCTTATGGGAGAAGCTCAATATATTTTATCTTCTTGTCTTTTTCTCCTAATTAGTGTTTATGTAGAAGTTTATCTAAGGTCTTAAGTTATTTACCCAAACACACCCTAAATTTATTGGTGCAACTCATCAAAATAAGCTCCTTTTAGCTTATTCCAATAATTCACAATCAAATTTATGGCAAAAGCTGTCATGTGATAAGGGGTGAGTTTGTTTAAACCTAAAAAAAAGCAACTTTAAAATAAGTGTTTTTTATATAAGTGTTTTTCTAAGAAGCAAATAGGATTTGCTTCTTAAAATAAGCACAAACAATTTAAACAAACATACCAAAAAACAGAAAGCTACTAATTTTATTAAAATAAACACTTATTGCAACAAATAAGTTTAAAGAAACTGACCCAAGAACATAATGAAGCACTTACGTTAGTTGTCAACATAAACTCATCCTAAGTTCACAACTGACATTCACTGATTTTTCTCATATTTTTGGCTAGCTAAATAACTATTCAATGCAAGTAAGTTGATGAAAATATTTACAAATTATAAATTAAATAACTAAAAAAGAATTTTACATGCACTTACCGTGACATCGGAATAGTCCAATTTGGCATCAGTTTGTTTCCTCGACTTCACCAACGATGAGCTCGCCTGCGGCAACTCAAATTTGTAAGCAAAGATTAGCATCGACCGAATATTACAAAAAAAAAACGCGAAAAATGAAAAATTAAAAAACAAATATCAAACTAAAAATATACAACCGAATTCATCATAGATAAATGTGAATAGAAAAACAGAAATCACAAAACGACAAACGAATAGTGACTTAGAGCACAAATTTCAGATCCGTGCATTTGTTATCCCAATCCGAATGCCTGAAAACCAATCTCGCAGTTGCTGAGGAGAAAGTGTAATACTAATCGCGTTTCAATTCTTTCAGTTGCGTGTTTCACTACAGAAGCTGGTTAAAACGTAAATAAATTAGTTTACCTCGACAAATCCACCGCAGCCATAGATGGAATCAGCAGAAGCAGCGGAAATCCAACAAGTTGCGATGAACAGTAAGCACAGAAAAGCATCTCCGATCGACATTTCGGATCTGATGCTCGGCGATGAATTCAACCTAAGGTGGATAAACAGATCTGGAGAATCATACGAATATTTATATTTTCTTTAATTTAATGGAGCCACTTCACTCCCAGGTCAGGTCTGGGAGGGTTTATGGGATTTTAGAACGAAACAAAAAGACCTTAATTACAATAAAGCAAGTTGGAGCGAGATGGTATGATTTTTATGGCATTTTTAAAAAAAAAAACAAATATTTTAAGAATTAGTTATTATGTTTAAACTTATGATGTCGTGCACTTATTTTTTATAAATTTTTAGAAGATGGAGTATTATTTTTTACTTTTGAAAAGATATTGAAATATTGTCTTTTTTAAATAAAAAACATATAAATATTATGAGTTTTTTAAAAATATGCATTTTAATTTTAAAAAGTATTCAAAATGCAAACAAATAACAAAAAATAAACATCAAAACAAATACAAGCCGTCACTGTTTAGTAAATAATAATTTACCATGTCTTATAATTATTTGCATATTGATTAAAATAAAAGAGTGACAAACATTTTTTGATGTTTGAATAACACTTTTTACTTCTTTATTTTAAAATATACACTCTTATTTTCTTAAAAATGAATATGTGCTACGTAATATTTTTTTAATATATAAAATATTTTAATTTTAAATATCTAAGGAGCTAAGAAACAGAATACTGAAAGAAATTTTCACATGATTTTTTTTTTAATTTTATCGGTAGTAATTTTGGACCATCTTGTTATTGATACAAATATTTACCAACTTTTATCAAAGATCAATCCCTACTAAAAACCTGATTAATCATCATTAATATAATTTCTCATATTACATTTTTTTCATCTCCTGAACTTGTTTCTAAAATTTGTTTAAAAAATTTGAACCCAAAGCAACAATATATTGGTACTTTATTGACAAACTTTCAAAATTATTCATAAATATACAAGAGAACATCCTTTCACTGAAGAAAAATGAAAAAATTTATATGACAATATAATGATATTAGTACCATTTTTTATCAATAATTAATTTTCATAAATAACTTTATTGGCAATATCTAATAACGCTTCCCCTTTCAATTACTTTTTTTACTCGCTAGAGCTTGTTCGAGAAATTTGATCTCATGTTTACTTAGTACTTTATCAATATCGATAATATGAAGAAAAAAATCATCATGTGTATTAGTAAAATATTATTTAAAAAAACGAGATTTCAAAAATTAAAATAATAATTTGAAAAAATACAAAAAAATGATTAATTATACCATTTTCATGCATAATGAACAACTACAAAATCATATATTAAATACAAGATATTTTAATTCCAACATAATTTACACCCATGGTCTAGAGTTGTTATCCAAAGTTTAGGATGAGTTTAGCAAGAAAAAAGCCAACCAAGTGACCCATAATCTAGCTAGAGCTTCTAGCTTTTAGGCTAACGACCATGTATTTGGACATTTAACCAATTGTATCTTTGAATCTATCACGAATAATATGAAATAAGTATATTTTTCTAAAAAAATAAAAATAAAAAATTACACCCATGAGAATGTTGTTTGTCAAAAAATAAAAGCTTTTTTACTAATAAAAGCACACAATTAATATTTATAAATTAGTTCTCACACTCACACGCAAAAAGAAAAAAACATTTAATTACCTTACCCATACTAATGATTAACTATCCATTTAATCGGAACGTGTTTCGTAAGATAAGAGGCATTACTGCTTTCAAAAACAAAAAATAGAATCGAACAAACCTCAAACCTTTCTACTTCTTGGAAGTTAAAATCATATAGGTGATTGAAAACTGGTGCATTATTTATACAGACATAATCAACTCTTGACTTGACCTAAATATAGGAACATTGATACATTTGGCAGTGGGTGTCATTCAATGTGACAACTATCTATCCCAACCTGATGGTCTCCGCCTTTCTTTAGGTTTAGAACTGCAGCCAAAGAAAACAAGAAGAACATCAGCAACCAAATTATGTATGAAGATAAGCATGCAGCAAGTTCAACTTAGAAAACTGACCTGTTCGTGCTCTTCTGACCAGGATTTACTCCATAACCTTGACTGGTGGAAATTACCGCTGATGTAGCAGGATTGGGTGAAGCAGTACTCTGATAAGTATTTATGTCACCACCAATTGATCCACCGGATACAAAACCAGGGAGTGCTGTTCTCTTATTAGCAGTCATGCTTGTATTGTTACCAAAGCCTTGATTCTGAGAGTTTGATGAAGCAGCAACAAAGTTACTCTTGAATTGTGACATCATTCCTGTTCGCAGAGAATTTACAGCGGCAGATCGACTGGGAGCTGTGGTAGATGGTGCATTATTTGACTCAGGATTATATCCAATGCCCAGGCCAAAATCCACTCCTCGCACACCTCGGCCACCCCCACCACCTCCTCCTCTACCTTTGCCTTTTTTCCCACCTGCATAATACAAACCATGTTAAGAGATAGATTCTCCAAACAAGCACTTGCAAATATCATGACAAGGTTCATAAACTGGTGTGTGCAGCAACATCATATCTTTTCTACATCGAGTTTTTGCTCAGCAAAATTATTATTCAACAGTCATAATAATGCAAGTCACATCTCATACCTCCTTTTCTTGCATCACGTTTTGACCTGAATCTCCCATCCTATTGAATTACAAGACAAAATGTCATTAAAAAATTTCAAGACACATAATAGGGCTGTGAACCTTTTAGACCATCTTAAAATATCAAAAGACAAGATTTGGAAACATATAAATATAACAACAATATAAGCAAAATAAATACTATTAATATTAAAATAGAAAGGCACCTCCATGATAAACTCTTTTTTCAGTGCACTAACCCTACAGTATAATAAGATAAATGGTTATAAATACTAATCTATTATTCTGCACATGCTAAAGATTAGGTCACAAGGTGTTTGAGGATTAAAGATTAGAGCAAAGAAGGCAAGATGACAAAGTCAACAACTCTAGTGCATCAGGGTGGGGGGTTCATATCAAGCACCCCTGGAACAATTTTGCACTTCCATACTCTTACTACCAAACTGTTCATAACAAATAGATTTTCATAGCTGTATACTTCCATGGCCTTTGTTTAATATTCAATTCCTCAACAACAAGCTTACCCAATTATTTTTCCACAAGCCACTTTTCATATTTAAAAGGAGTAATTCAATGATTTCTAAACCAATAAAAAAGACAAGCTCATTTCAAACAGGCAAACCCAAGAAAATTAATATATTTAATTTTAAGAGATTAGAAGTGGGGGAGAAGATATGAAAATGCAAGGAAGGACTTGAGTAATAGAAAACTGAAAAAGTAGAAAACCAGAACAACTTAAAGAGGTTATGATTTTTTTATTTTAAAAACCAAAAGAGATACTCCCTCCATCTCTAATTATAAGACCCTTTTCAAAATTTTGCCTGTCCCTTTTTACAAGACTCTTTTCTAATTTCTAGATGCATTAATTATTTTTTCCCTACATGCCCTAACTGAATTATTCTCTCTCCAAACATTAATGAGAAACAAGTGGATAGAGAGAGAATAAAAGGGTAATTTTGGAATGGTAGTACAAATAATTGACAAATTTAATGCGATAACTATTTTTCTTAAGGGACTTAATTTAGTTGGAAGGGTCTCATAATTAGGAACAAAAGGAGTATTAGTTTTGAAAACAAATTTAAAAACTAATCTTATCAAAGTTCAAACAAGGGTTTTTTTTGGTTTTCTTGCTTTTAAAAATAGAAACAGTTTTCAAAAATAGTAAACAAACAGTCCCTTAGTTTCTGATGAACTTGTCCTCTTAAACTACCTCAACCAGCATTAATTCAACTCATAACTTTGTCAAAGTAAAACTTATTAATAATTAAATTCTTGGCATGTAAATAGCATTATTATACTGACACTCACAAGTGACAACAAATCAACAAAATCTACAAAAGTATCACTCAAGGATGAATAGAAGATTCTAAAAACCTACAGTTGCATGAAGCAGAAACAATTACATAGATAGGATAGTCTACAAATGGTATATAAATTGCATGAGCATCAAAGAAT
Source organism: Glycine max (assembly GCF_000004515.6). NCBI lineage: Eukaryota > Viridiplantae > Streptophyta > Magnoliopsida > Fabales > Fabaceae > Glycine > Glycine max. The sequence goes on along the minus strand of NC_016090.4, from coordinate 43,529,187 downwards.
ATCATGGAAGGCATTGTTACCTTCATAGCAAGATCCATCAACTCCACAGACACATTCTGACCAGCAGCAACTAAGCTATTGACCAATTCACCAGCAAATCGTGCTTCTTTCAGAGTTATAAGAGTGTATGCAACCCCGTCCTTGTCACCAGCACGGCCTGTTCTTCCAATGCGATGGACATGCATGTCCATATCTTTTGCAATATCAAAGTTTACCACTGACTTAATTGACTTGATGTCAAGACCACGGGCAGCAACATCAGTTGCAATTAGCACATGGTAGAGGCCAGATTTAAACTTCTGTAAAATATCCATACGAGAAGCTTGATCTTTATCACCATGCAATGCAGCAACTTTAAAGCCTCTTTGAGCCAATTGTGATTCAATTTCATCCACAGTAGCCTTTTTCGAAGCAAAAACTAGGGTATCACCTTGATCAATCATTTCAGGCAGCTTTTCCAAAAGCCAGGGCAATTTCTCAGAATCGGAAGGAGTTACGTGAACAACTTGAGTAATATCTTCATTTGCCATCCCCACCTCTCCAACAGTAACTCTAATAGGATCAGAAAGGATTTCCCTGGCCAACTTTTCAACTTTACAAGGCATAGTTGCAGAAAAGAGTAAGGTTTGGCGGTCCGGCCTAATCTGCCCAACAATGGACCTTACTTGCGGCTCAAACCCAAGATCAAACATCCGATCAGCCTCATCAAGCACCAGGTAAGTTGCTCTCATCATCGTCAATGCCTTCATCTTCAGCATGTCTATCAATCTGCCAGGGGTAGCAACAACTATCTCACATCCCGCCTTAAGCTCTTTGAACTGTTCAAGTTTTGACATTCCACCATAGACAGCAGAGACACGTACCCCATACGCTTTTGCAAATTTCTTGGCCTCCAGAAAAATCTGATGTGCCAATTCTCGGGTAGGTGCACATATCACCCCTATGGGCCCCTCCTCCTTCTGAAGCTCAGGCTGATCCATGATATGCACGATCATAGGAAGTACAAAAGAAGCAGTTTTACCAGAACCAGTTTTTGCTATACCAATGATATCCCTGCCAGAAAGCACAACTGGCAAAGCCTGACATTGTATAGTTGTCGGCTTCTCATATCCTTGTTTTTTAATAGCATTCATAATCTGTGAAGAAAACCCACAGTCCTCAAATGCCTTTATTGGCTTGGGAACATCAAAACCTGATACACGAATAGCCAAACTCTTCCTGTATTCACTTACATCCTGCTCACTCATACCTGGAATCAAATACAGAAAAAAGAAACGCCAGATGTTCAATCTCAGTTAACTCAATTAAATTCTCTTCCAAGCTCACAGTTCCACAAACAGGATTACAGAACATGTTCTAAACCACTAAACATCATAACAAAAGAGTCATAATTATAACAGTGCGATTCAGTGTGTGTTTGAGTGAGCATTTGCAAAATTGATTTTGAAGTGATGTAATTTATGTTTGGGTGTTTTTATTTGAAATTTGAAAGGCAAGCTAATATTTAAATTTAATATATTTTTTTATCGCAAAAGCTACATAAAGTTGTTTCACCTCAAAATCAATTCTAGACCTATAATCAAGTCCCCGACATAAAATGTAATCTTGGATGAAACGTGAATCCAAACACGCACAAAAAGAATTTCAGGGTTATATAGGAAAGTACCTGATATTGAAGGTGTCTCCTCATAAAAATCCTTAGTGAAGGGCTCGTAATCAATGGAAGAGTGATCAAGAGCAGGAATGGGTTCAATCTTCTTCTTGTCAATAACAATAGGGTTATCATCGGAATCATACTCAATCATACCAGCGTCTACAGCTTTCGCGGCAGCATAAACCTCCTCATCGGAATCATACCCAGCGTGCAGCGCGTCCGACGCGAGAGTTAACCCTAAATCCTTCTTCGCCATCAGAAAGCTCTCCATGGGATCGTCGTCCTCGTCGTCGCGGTACCGGTCCTCCGCCTTCTCCTTCGGCTTCGGCGGCGGGGCCGCCCGCATCTCCTCGTGAATCCCCTCCATGAAGGCGTCCAAGGGGTCGATTTCGTCTTCGTCGTTGCCGCCACCGTTGTTATTATTGCTCCCGTAATCGTCGTCGTCGTCCTTGTTGTTGTTGTTGTTGCTGTTGTTGTCGTCGTAGTCGATGTTGTCGATGTCGGTGTCTTCGTAGTGGTCGTGGCCGTGACGCGCGGAGGGAGGGATGTAGAGTCGCTGAGGGGCCTGGGGTCGCTCGAAGCTGTAGGTGGATTGGCGGTTTATGCCGAAACCTTCGAATCCGAACTTCCTCTTCGACATGGAGCGGTTAAGAGAAGAGGAAACCCTAGCTGAGCTTGCAGGAAGTGGAAGAAGGTGGTGAGGGGAAAGTTGAATGAGGGAATTTGGGGATTAGGATATGGGAGAAGAAGGGTGAGTGGGGTTTGGGGTATCGTTGGGATTTGGCGCTTCCGCGAGTAGAACGTTGCAACCAGTGATTTTTTAACGCACCACCGTGGTCGATTTTCTGGTTAAAGGAAGATGGTGATGACGACGGGTCTAAGGAAATGGGTAAATGGGTGCCCGAACCGAGTGAGCCCATTTGGCTGTCTCAATGCTGTATTGTATTTTGAGCCTTCCAGTTTGCAAAAAAAAAAAAAAAATTCTCTTTGCACGGCCCACCCATTTTTTATATAAGAATGTTTTTTAAAATTAATTTTCGAAATGTATCTTTGCAAAAATCTGACTCTTCGTTGCTAATTACATTATGGAATCTTTCCTATGATGTCACTTTTTCATTATAAAAATATTATAATATAGATATTAATTTATATAGCAAATTACAATAACACTCCTTAAACTTTTATTAAACTACACATAATGTCACACTTTTTAATTTTCCTAAACTAACTCCCTTTTTGAAAACATTAATAGTAATGTTTGAAAAAAAAAACATTACAGTGACATCCCTGGAAATTTATACTAACATCCCTTACTAAAAAAATGAAAGTAAGGGATATTTGTGTAATTACATGAAATTCCATGAATGTTAATGTAATTTGTTTTATTTTATATTATGCATAACTACATTGTGAAAAAATAGTTTTGCAATATTAACAAGAGGCAAAAAAAAATAAAAATTGAGATAACCTAAAATGACTTTGGAAATAAGACAAAGAAAGAAGAGATGGAGAAATGAGAGAGAAAGATGCACAAAGGGGGAGAGGTGGAGGATTGGAAGTTGGTGTTCATCTACATTGTGTTTCCCAAAGCTTGTGAGCATCTAATCGACAATAAAGCTCACTTCAATTGAGATAATGTGTTCATGGAAGAGGAAAAAATCTCATGGTCGAAATGACAAGGTGATATTGATGTTAGAAGGAGTGAAAGTAAGTCAATTATTTATAATATTTTTATCAACGACATTGCCTTTGATATTGTAAGGTATTTTCTTGGAGTTGCAAACAACGTCACTTAAGCATGATTCGAGTTTGTTTTGGTCATCAAACAATTTTGTGGCAAGTTCAGCTATAACTACTTTTCAATGACATGGCTTCTCTATTGTTGTTGTTGCACATCTTTAACCTCTTTGATTAATTTCCATTTTATTTTTTCCCTAAATTTTTTTTTTTGTTTGATTATTGATTGGGATTTAGGAATGAGGAACAAAAGGGGTGGTGATGAAAAATCCAACCTTTGTTAACTTGTGTGACATAAGATTTGTAATGTAAAAAATGGAGAAAATGAAGGAGAAAGAAGGAAAATAAAAGGATTGTCGTTGCCCAAATAATGTCGATTGGATAAGACTAATACTAAATCCTCATACAAATCATCTTACTACCTTTTTATGGTAAGTGTTAAATAAAAAGTAAAAGTATTTATTATTTTGGAAGTATATATAAAACATATTTAAAACTTACCATGAAAGGTAACAGAGAGATTGTATGAGGATTAAGAATTATTCATTGGATAATGATACAAAGGAGCGGAGAGAGTTTTTTTTTTTTTGTAGGGATAATCTAGAGTAAGATTGTGCACTAGAGATTAATCTAAAAGTTGTAGAATGTAATATATGATGAATTACTTATAATAGTTGATTCTTAAAATTTGTATACTTTAATCAAAGCATACACATACACACTTCAATCAAAAAGTCTTTTTGCATGTTCCATTGTCATAAGAGACTTTTGGATTGGATTTAGCCCTTTGTCTTTAAAATTATCCAATGTAGAATGCATTAATTGTTTTTGAAATTAAGACATGATCAAACAATACATGTAGAACTTTTAAGTGTAATTATGTTTGAAACTCTCAATCGAGATTTGAAGTAAGGGTTATTCCATTTAAAGTTTGTCACACATGATGAATATTTAATTTTTCTTATTTTAACAAGTGATTTTTCCATGTTAGGCATGTAGCCTAGCATCATTTTTTCAAAGCAAATTTTGCAATTCAACCTTACTCATTCCGGTATTGGATCAAGTTTAAAGGCATAGTAGAAACTCATCAAAGTCAATTCATGCCTACTTCTAGTAAAAAAAATTTGAATCTAGAAATATTAGTTTGATCAAAATAAAAAATCCGAAAAAGAAACATTAGGCCAATTACAATATTATTTTTTTAAACAAATATTAATTGTTAATTATTAATTTTTTTATTTGATAAAAAAAATTAAACGCTGCCTAGTCAAAAGTCAAATCCACTGCAACCAGAATAAAAACAAATAAAGCGGGCCGCTGTCTCTCTCGTATAGTGGCCTCCCTTTTTAGGCGCTTACCGTTAGTTTGTTCTTTTCCGTTAACGGCGCACGTTCGGCTCCGCATTTTAAAACCCTCCGCCTCTGCCTCTGCTCCCCAACGCAACGGAAACCAAAAAATAAGAAAATCCAAAACAAAAACAAAAACAAAAAAAAACGGCGAAAACCATTTGAACCCAATTTATTTATATTTGAAAGAGAAAAACCCACTCTCTGGACTACCCGCTGGAATAACGACATCGCCGCTCGAAATCACGGTTCTCCGATTCCACTCTGCTATGGCGAGCTTGACTCGGAGATCACTGTCTCAACTCGGAACTATATCATCCATGAAGAAAATTCCGGGTTTGGATCCACCTTTCTTTTCTGCTATTACTTGCGGTCCTTGCTCCTAGTGTTGCTTCAGCCATCTCTCGCCGTTGATTTCCTCCAAATCCAGTAGATCTGATCCGTTCGGGGACAATCAACGGCGTCGGTCATGTCAATTGGTAATGATACGTTTTCTGCTCTTCTTCCTTCGTTTGACTGATTTATGCTTTCTTGTAGTTATTTACACGAACGAGTATGCATTGGAAGTCAGGAGATAATGGAATCGGAGCTTTGTTTTGAGTTAGATTTGTTTAAGTAACTAAGAAACCCAAGAGAGTTACAATTTGAAGTCTCGCGTGCGCTGTCATTTCCTCTTGAGAAATGCTGCTCAACCATCAATAGGTGCTGTGCTTTCAACTTGAAATCGACGCAGGAAGAGTGTATAAGTTTTTGCATATGTGCTGAATGGACAAGAGCTTGTTCTGTAGTTAATCTTGTAAAATCTGTTAATATGGTGCAGTATAATTGACCTTGTCAGTTGCCACTATAGGCATGATCCTGTGATTGAAGAATGGGAAGAAAACCGATTATTGAAACTCGGATAACCGGAATGAGGATTTTTTTTACCTTTTGGATAGGATCTAGTTGAGGTTTTGTTCATTCTATAATCAGTTTGTGCTAACCATCTTTTGATTAATATTATATTTGGATCGAGAGGTATGTGGAAGGGAGGTTAAATAATTTCAATTTTCAATTAAGAGAGTTATATATATATATATATATATATACATATATTTTCTTTTTTAGTTTTTATAAAGATGAGCAAAGAATGACTAGAAAGATTACATGGCAATATCTCATTTTGTTCCTTTCATTTTGAAAAGTATTTGAATCGTAAAATATTAATTCAAATTGAAAATTTAACCAATCCAAATTCAAAGGTCACCAGAAGGAACAAAATGCTAGTAGTTCAAACTTTGGAACATTATCCTGATATTAAATGAAGATACTCATTATACAGCTTTGCCTTTTGTCACCGATTTTACTTGAGAAGCAATTACAATTCATTTCAGCCTGCTTTTCAAAAGTGATTTTTATTTTTTATTTTTTTGCATTTTACAGTCAGTAAAGTGTTCTTGATAGTTGGTTTTGGCCTTTTGCTAATGATGCAGGTATATTGAAAAAGGTTCAAGGCTTGGTGCTGAAATGGATTCTTATATTATCTTGCCTGGTATATATGATTGAGGCTGGTGAAAATGATAAAACAATGGAGCCCCCTTCTTTATATGATTCTAGATCACCTTTGGCCTTTGTTGTTGTTCATGATCTACCTCTAACAGCAAATCACCATGTGTTGAAGCATGTGCTTTCTCATGGTGCACCAATTGCAGCACTGTCAACAGTCAATCCTCCTTTATATGGTCCTTTCACAAGCAATGGCCACTCCCCTGCAAGTTCACATTTATCCATACCGTTCAAGAAGAAGAGTGAAGTGAAACCTCCAATTTCTGTCTTTAAAAATATTGCTCCTGTGCATTCTACTGCAGCTGCAGGCCCTTCCGCTTTGGCCCAGCCACCATTGTCTCCTTATGCTTCTAGTAAGTCATCACTCCCCCCCCCCCTTCCTTATAGATAGATTTAATTTGTAATGTTTTTGTTTCATTTTTTTCAAAGCGAGCTGACCTTTGAAAATTTGGCATGTCCTTAAATAGCAAATTAATCTTGAATATAAAAATTAAAATATATTTAGTGGGATAAGGCTTTGTTGTTTTTGCTATTTTTGCTGTTGTTATAAACATTACATTATATTTCATGATTTTTGTGAGCTTTGGAACCTGAAACTGATACTGACACGGTTGCTTATTTTTATTCTGGCAGATTGTTGTAAACAAGACATGGTGCTGAAAAGGGGTAGTAAGGATTGCCACTGTGCATATCCCATAAAGCTAGACCTTTTTCTTTCGAATGTCTCTCAAAATCCTAGTTGGAATGATTTTCTTGAAGAATTAGCTACCCAGCTTGGGTTGCGAAATACCCAGATTGAACTGATAAACTTTTATGTACTCAGCTTATCAACATTAAATATATCAATGAATATTACTCCACATAAAGGCATCAGTTTTTCTGCCAATGAAGTTTCTAGAATAAACTCTTCGCTTTCAATGCATAAGGTTCAATTAGACCCTGGATTAGTGGGTGGATACAAACTTCTCAATTTAACGTGGTTTGAACCACCTCCGCCTTCTCAAGGTAATTGACCCTCTGTATTTAAATGTCATTACTAATCACTGGAACTAACAGAGAGATTATTATTGTATAGATAACATAGATAGTCTATATTTGTATTTAGTATAGATAACAAATGGGAGATTTATATAAATCTTATTTTTACAGCTTTGCCTTTATTCATCTCCATTTGTTTTTATTTCATTATTTCTGCCAAAATGATAAGGAGAAGAGAAAGTTATGTTTATGCTAAAGGGGTCTATTTCTTTACTAATGACATCTGATAACTTTTTAAACAATTCCTCGTAGAGTTTATATTTTACTAGTGAACAGTAAACAGTGTTGATGCCTATGAAAGTATTTTGCTGCTTTGTTGATTGTGAAATGTAAAGAGAAGAGAAAATTATGCAAAGGGTCTGTTTTTTTACTCTCGACATCTGATGACTGCTATCTACATAGTTCTTCATAGATTTTGTATTTTAGCAGTGAGCAACAGACAATGATGACACTTATGAAAGTTTTTTTTTGCTGGTTTGTTGATTGTGAAATGTAAATTTGAGTAGTGTTATGTATGTTATTAAAGGTGTACTATTTTTGAATTTTATCTGTCTATATTGTGGATTTACATATGTAGTTTGAATTTAATATTTAATATTGCATACACTTCAAAGCCTTTGTCTTTATCTAGTTTAATGCTAGATGGTTTTTTCTACTGTTTTTGAACTAAGAGAATAAAGAAACAAGTCCCTTGTGTAGATTAACATATTTTTCTATGTTTCAGCTCCTACATTAGCTGCATCACCTGTGAATACACCTTTGCATCATTCACCTACTTCTACATCATCATCGAGTTCTCCGAAAAGAGGAAGGCATTCAAATTTGTTTCTTATTCTTGGAATTGCTATTGGCATAATCTTCATTGCTATCATATCTGTACTTATATTCTGTTTATGTACGTTTCTGTCAAAAGCAAAGACACCTCCGATAGAAACTGGTAAATATCTATAATTTCTTTTTCTGTTTTTATATGACATAGTTTGGATTCCTTTAACTACCTAGTAATGATGGATCACTGTGGATTATGTTTGGTTACCTTTGTATAATTTGGATATCGTAGCATCAATAATTACTGAATATAAACATTAAATAGAGGCAAATTAATCCAAAGGTAAAACTACGTGTCATAGAAAAGGAAAACAGGGAGAGCGAGAGAGAGTATTTAAAGGGAAAAAGCTGGTAAGTATCTATAATTGTAGTTCTGTTTTTATATGACATATTTTAGATTCCTTTAACAACCCAGTGATGATGGATAACTGTGGATTATGTTTTTCTACCTTTGTATAATTTGGATATCATAGCGTCAGTAATTACATAATATAAGCATTAAATAGAGGCAAATTAATCAATTTAAAGGTAATACTACGTGTCACAGAAAAGGAAAACAGGGAGAGAGAGTATTTAAAAGATAAAAACTACAATGTGGATCAAAGAAAAGGGAAGAGAGAAATATTTAAAGGAAAACTTCCATAAAGAAAAGGAACTTGTATGCACTTGCACATGTGTGTGTGCACGCATGCACACAAAGAGTGTTGTATGGGAAGGAGCATATTCCACTGCAAAGCTATAATTGTTTGGCACAAGTGATAAAGAAAGGGTTCATAAATTAATCTACAGATTTTTTTTGAGTTGAATATGGCAAGAATTGTTTAGAAGTCAATTTTATCCTGCTGAATTGGGAATAAAAAATTCAAATTTTTGAAAGAGTTCATAAATTAATCATACTTGGACTTGAATATGGGTGTTTTATGAGGGTATTATGAATTGAAATTGGGATCTTTAAATTTGTTTAGAATGCAATTTTATCCTTCTTAATTGATAATAGAAAATTGAAATTATTGACTACTACTTGTGGAAAACCAGAGCTGTAATTGTTTGGCACAAGTGGTCGAAAAGCATTTATAAATAATAAATTAATCTTGAGAACCTCTGTTTGGACTGGAATATGAATGTGTTTTTGAATGTATTGTGACTTCAGATCATGACACTTGGAGTACACAATTTTTATTGTTGAATCAGGAATAGAAAATTGAAATTATTGAGAATCTCCTCCTGAATTGGGAATGAAAAAATGAAATTATTGACTCCCACTCGTTAAAAAATGTTATGCCTACTAGACTCACTGAAGGTTGCCAATTGTGACAATTCTCTGGGCGGCGGTTATTAGTTTGGATCAAAATTGTAATTTTTTTTTTAACTTTGTTGAGAAACTTGATTCTTCTTTAGGATTTCATCCTAGAATTTTTATACAATGAAGAATGCCAGTGGTCACCACTCTCACAGTTTGAAGTGTGTTTGGAGCAAAACAGTATAGACTTCTATTGGACATCCATTGATCTTCCTTAGTTGAGAATTCTCTTTAGGATTTCTTCCTATGAAGCATGGACTCTGACATGGACACTAGACATGACATGTACATGGACATTTTGACACAGCTAATGTTTAAAGTATAAGACACTGGAGCACTGCATAACACACACACACAAAACCAAGAGATCTAAATTGATGAATATTCACCTTTTTAAACCAACCTTCTATGTATTTTCTATGATAGCAAGCCTCAAAAATGGCAAGAGACATTATTTTTTAATATTTTATATTATATTTTAACCTGATTTATCTAAAAGTTAAAAATGAATATTTTTTTAATAATATTAGTGTATGTCCATCCATGTGAAGGTGTTGGCTCAAGTGTCCTTGTTGTGTAGAGGTATCGACTTAAGTGTCCAAGACAACATTTTTTTTAATTAGACACCTAATCAAAAGTTTTTGACACATGCCAAACAAGTGTCACAGAGTGTTGGTGTTTGACACTACAACTAGAGAGATGTTTATGCTTCATAGGTTTCATCCTGCATGTGTACTTTTTGAACAATAAGATAGAATCAGTGTTGTTCGATAGCCAGCCGCCATGGTGGAATAGCATGGCGGATTTCTTGCCAACCGCCATAGGCAATTTGTGAAGGGAAGCCTGCCATGGCAGTGCCATAAGGTGCAATGGCATGCTTATATGGCAGAAATTTCGGCCATCCACCATTAGTAACATTGGGTAGAATGTAAGATCATATGTTGAGCGACTCTAAATGTGTTATTTATGAAGAAATGACACACTATTGATGAATTAAATAGAAATTTATTATTTATGAAGAAATGACACACTATTGATGAATTAAATAGAAATTTATGATGCTCGCGTCTGTATAGGATTGGTAATTTGGTATTAGTAGTGGTAGTAACAGTTGTAGATGTTTTTTTAAATTTGTTTTCATTATCTTGTGTGGCTTCTATTTTGCATTATTGTCCCTGCTACTAATGTTTTCTCTCTTGCAGAAAAGCCAAGGACAGAGAGTGCAATTTCAACTGTGGGTTCTCTTCCCCACCCAACTAGTACACGATTTATTGCTTATGAAGAGCTTAAAGAAGCAACAAACAATTTTGAACCAGCGAGTGTTCTTGGAGAAGGAGGGTTTGGTAGAGTTTTTAAAGGTGTCTTAAATGATGGTACTCATGTAGCAATTAAGAGGCTTACAAATGGAGGGCAACAGGGTGACAAAGAGTTTTTGGTTGAGGTTGAGATGCTTAGCCGGTTGCATCATCGTAACCTTGTAAAACTAGTGGGATACTTTAGTAATCGTGACTCATCACAAAATGTACTTTGCTATGAGCTTGTCCCTAATGGAAGTTTGGAGGCTTGGCTTCATGGTAATGTAATTTTTCGAATCATGGGTTCAGCTTTTAGCATTGTATGGTACATGCTTTCTTTGTTCTATTATTGACTTATTGTACTTAGTATAGTTTTCTCAATGTGTGTTTTATGCCTTAAACTGAAATCGGCCTTGATTTTGCCCGGCAGGTCCCTTGGGAATCAATTGTCCTTTGGATTGGGACACCAGAATGAAGATTGCGCTTGATGCTGCAAGGGGACTTTCATACCTGCATGAAGACTCACAGCCCTGTGTAATACATAGAGACTTCAAGGCATCCAACATATTGCTTGAGAACAATTTTCATGCTAAGGTTGCAGATTTTGGTCTTGCTAAGCAAGCACCTGAAGGCAGATCTAATTATTTGTCTACTCGTGTCATGGGGACATTTGGGTTAGTCTTGATATATTCTTTCATTCTTTGACTTGTTATTTCCATATAATTTAATTTTTTAAGGTTAAATGAAACTTCTATGTAGGTACGTTGCTCCTGAATATGCCATGACTGGACACCTACTTGTTAAAAGTGACGTTTATAGCTATGGTGTTGTCTTGCTGGAACTGCTTACTGGCAGGAAGCCTGTGGATATGTCACAGCCAACTGGACAAGAGAATCTTGTTACTTGGGTTAGTTCCATACCTTGTGAGACAATGTTATTTATGTCAAGTTCAGAGCAACTTCCCATGTTTTCTATATTTATACTAGGAAATATGAAAGATTTAATTTAAATCCATCCTTTGAAACTTTTACATTGAGTAGGTAGTTAGTAAGTTCATTTTTCCTTTCAGGCTAGGCCAATCCTTAGAGATAAGGACCGGTTGGAAGAGATTGCTGATCCAAGACTTGGTGGAAAGTATCCAAAGGAAGATTTTGTACGTGTTTGCACTATTGCTGCAGCCTGTGTTGCTCTAGAAGCAAACCAACGACCCACAATGGGTGAAGTGGTACAGTCACTTAAAATGGTGCAGCGCGTCACAGAATACCAAGATTCTGTGTTAGCCTCATCCAATGCACGACCCAACCTACGACAGTCCTCTAGCACTTTTGAATTTGATGGAACATCTTCAATGTTCTCTTCAGGTCCTTACTCTGGTCTAAGTGCCTTTGACAATGACAACATTTCTAGGACTGTGGTTTTCTCTGAAGATCTTTGTGAAGGACGATGAAAACTGAGAAAACTTAGCCATTCATAATGTTTTCTTTCTTTCCCATTTTTGTGAGCACTTTGCAAGCTTTCAACCAAAATGTTTTTTTAACCTCATGAAGCATAAGGCACATAATTTTTCCAAATAGATTTAAGCATTTTGTTGGTGAGTGGAAGGGTAATATGATTGTAATAATTGCTTGTATAAATAGAACAAAATTCGTTAGCAGATTAGTTATTTAAAAAGATGAGTTGGGTAATTGCTTGTATAAATAGAACAAAATTTGCCAAACCGGCTCACTAGTTTTATTTATCCTTTGACTTGAACAAAGGAAGACATCACTTGTATTCTTCGATTGTGTTAATTGATTTCTTTGAGCTGCTTTTGTCATCTTTCCTGCTAATCTAGCATCCTGTTTTACCCCAGGAGACAGTTAAGTTTCAAAATTTCCCCTCCAAAGTCAAATCTTTTTTTTTTTTTTAAATCTTCATAAATCTATTTTTTTTAAAGTCAGTCTAAACTTGACTTTTTTTTCCCTTTTCTATTTTTGAAGTTGTGATAACTCGTTTGTGGAAACATAGACCACGTAACACATTCCATTTTGGGTCCTAGTTTTCATTAGTCTTACCAAGTCAACATCTTGTTTTTCTAATTATGTAACCTTCCCTGGGATTAGCACACAAATAAACTAGGGCTAAAAACCCACCATCCAATTTTCAGCATCCACGCTCAGAAATAAAAACCCACCACCCTGCTCCCTCATTTCCGACGCAAGGTACGTTCCCCTTTGTCTCTGCTTCCACAACCCTTCTCCGAATAGAAGAAGTTCAGAGACAATGGGTTTCAACAAAAGTTACCTTCTTTTCACCGTGTCCCTCTCATTTCTCCTCCTATCCACCCATGCCATCAGCAGCATTATTGCTCCTTCTCCCTCCCCATTCCCAACCCACACCAACACCAAAACCAAAACCATAGACTCCATCTTCAAGAAAGCCCTCTCAAAAACCCAAAACATGTTAAAATCACCCAACCCCAAGGTCCTAGACTTCTGCAAATCCACAGAGAACCCAACCCTCTGCGGCGATACCATTGCCCCATTCTTCCAAGGCTCCTTCTTCGACCCCATCAAGGCCCTCCTGAACGAAGTTGAAGCCACGCATAACCAAACCTTGAAGGTCGCCGACGTCATTGCAAACACACTCAACGACCCCAACACCAACAGAAACGCACGTGAGCCACTCGACATATGCAGGTCACGATACAAAAGCATTGTTAGTACCATCAAAGAGGCCGTGGAGTTGCTGAACCAACAGAACGTAGTTGATGCTTATTACAAGTTCAGCTCCGTTATTTCGGACCAGACAACTTGCGAAGACGCGTTTGTGGAATCACCCGGAGCTCAATTTCCTTTCCCTGATGACTCTCTCACTGTGTATCAGCTTGCTGGCAATTGCTTGGCCATCATGGATGAGATAGTTAATAGTCATAACCAGTTTTTCTTCGCTTGATTAATTGTTTATTTATTATTGAGTACGTAAGTGGCAGGAGAAGGTGCATCCGCATGCGGTGATATTCATATATTTATTTATATCATCGTTAAGGTTTTTTTTTGGTCACGTATTGTGACGTGGGTGGGACACTATAAGAGGGCTCAAGGGTTTTGAATTTTTGTTGTGGGAGGAAAAATGATGCTGAGCGTATAGAGTTAAATACATGTATGTAGGTGTATGGTTGGATCAGGAGCTGCAGTACTTCTGCAGTTTTTTTTTTCATTAATGGCAGAGGACACGTCTTTTATATATGCATGGTGTTGATTCTGTGCTATACACTACACATCTTCTTTAAATTTTGTTTGATGATCATATGCATATTTGTTGTGGGTGCATGTCGAATGTCAGGTTCTTAATTATTTGTGTTCGTTCGGAGAAATGGGCATCTCAGCAAAGCAAAGCAAAGCTTTCCTTTCCACATCACAAGAAGCTTACAGAAAAAAACCGTACTACTACGCGCCACACTCGTCAGCGTCAGTATATGAAGACTGTAATAATAAGGTTTAATTACATTTTTTAGTTTCTTTTTTTTTTTGATAAATTTTCTCTTTAATAAATTTAATTTGATTTATTTTATCTCAATTTTTTTAAAAATTATAAATTTTACCTTTGCTAATTGAGCTAATATGGCAACATAAATGTCAAGAGGTAAAATTTGTCAAAAAAAAATAAAAATTTGAGGGTAAAAAATACAATGATTTTAACCTATGACGTTAACTCAACAATAAAATATAAAATTTACAAGTTTTTTTAAAAAATTAGAGACAAAATGCATCAAATTAGTTTGTTGGAGATAAATTTTATATATTTTTTTTAAATTAAGCCTAATAATAAAACTCGACCCCTTTATATTAGTTTATGCCCATAAATAACATGGTACTCTTCACTAAAATCGGTCATGTAAGAAGATACATATAAGGAGAGAAGGACGCAATTTTTCCTAAAATAGAAGTAGCTAAAATTATATTCTATCTTGTATGAGTTTTTTTTGGTAAAGTAGCTATAATTTTTGTTCTTAAATTTTTTGACTACTGGTCTTAGTTTTTACACTTTTATTTTGTCCAGTGTTTTAGTTTTTTTAATCTATTTTAAATGTTAAATAATAATGACATTTATTTTATTGGATTTTTGTTATTGATTTCATTGTATGCTTATTGGAATATTAATTTGTTGTGCGTGTGATGGCATTCATTGTTGTGTTCCGTCTCATGGGATCTTTTGAACACAAGGATTTGGAGCTTGGAGGTGAACGAGTCTCCTATTTTGAATATGCAATGTAACTTTAAAATGTAATTGATGATAAAATTTGAGAAAAATTATTTGCACAGAATTTATCGATCAAAGCCCCCATTTGTGAAAAATTATTTGCATAACTTTTATTGATCAATTATTTGTGTAACATTTAAAAAGGATTGATCGACAGGTTATAGGTTTAAACCGTCACTCTCCTTCTAAATTTTCTTTATCAATTTTATTTTTGTTATAAATAAAAGTCATAATGGAACCCATTTAGACTTCATTTCTATTGTGTACCATCAATCCAAAAACACACCAAAATGTTTCCTAAAACACCAATGCCAAAAATACCATTTTTCTCTTGCACAAATTCAATCTAACATTGAACATAGTAGCAGAACAACATAAATTTATTACTTCCACAACATTGATCACATTACAACAAAAAAAACTTAACGACATGAAATCAAAACACATTACTTCTTAAATCCATCAAACATTTCTATTGTCTAAACCACACAACACCAATCTAATCCAGCACTTCCCCCTTCATTCTTTATTCACTCAACCTTTTCAACTTAGCCATCTTTCTATTCATTTTCTCAAATAACTCATCCATAGGTTCTGCTTGATTGGTACCAATAACATTCACACCTTTCCGTTTAGTTCCTAAGTAAAGTAACTATACATCACAAACAACAATCACAGGGTACACAAATAATGCTTCATCTCTAAAACATTAAAACTAAAAAAAGGAATATAATCCCAAATTAAGTCAGAAAACCAAACACACTTGTTAATTAGGACATCTCCATCAGTCAAAAAAAAAAAAGTAGGACATTTCCAAAACATCCTTTCAAAGTTAGCTGTGCTTCTTGCGTTGAGAATATTGCTCTCTCACCACATGCACAACACCTCCTTTTAATTGATGAAGAATACAAGTTGAATGCAACTTTCCTCTTCTTCGTAGCTGCTGATAATGCCAAATGCTCACTTTAGGAAACCATTCGTTTGACCATAGAGCAACATTCTAGGGAATAGAGATCACGGAAGGAGGAAAGACTAAGACACAACACATATTTAAGTGAACAATGTTTCCAATTTAAAGTTGATGTTTCTTGAGAAAAATATAAAATCCAACTCATAACACATGTATTCATGGAAATCTGCTTTCCTACATGACAAACCATAACTGGAGAATTTGGGTCCATGTCACCCTTAACACCAAGGATGTGAATTATTGATGGTGGAAATATTAAGGACGAAAATTTATCTAGAGATTAAAACATGGAGGTTGCATAACTTTAGAGACTAAAACTTAATTAATCCAAAAACTAATTAAAATGTTCATATTGAATATATAAATTATTTTAATTTCACAATAAATAATTTAACTTATGATATAGGTTATTTTAAAAAAAACTATTAAAAATAGATTAAAAAAACACGTGATTAGAAAAATTAAGTATATAGGTAAGTTAAATTATTTTGCTAATATGAAATTTACACTAACAAAGAGAAGAAAAAAAAGCATGGGGAAAATGAAGTTTTATTTTGACGCATGCGGTTTTTGGAGTGTTATCGGTCTTCCCAACATGGCTCCTCGAGAAGAAAATGGCAGCGGATGAGCCAGCATTTGCTTCTATTACAATTACAAAAGCTAATCATCTCCGTTTTCTTCATCTTCCCCAAACCCTCGCCGCAAAGGCCAAATACCCAACCTCTGATACATACTTCCCAACTTCAACACACCACACAATAATAACGGAACGGAACCCCTTCCTCCGTCTACACCTTCTTTCCCTTTGATCCCACACTCCTATGCCCAAAAGGGTTAGCGCTAACAACAGAGAAGGAAAATAAAATTCGCGCCAACATTGAGGTCTTTACCAAATTCGCCCCTTGCTTCTTCTCAATTTTACTAAATCTCCCTCTCTTTTTGCTTCAATTGGGTGCTTAGGTTTCCAATTTGCTGTTTTTTGAAATGAGTATTTGTGTATTTCGATTTCTACTGTGAATTGAACCGCAATGTTGTGCACAAGTGCCGCGTCACTCCTACTGATTCGAATTTTGTAGTCAATTTGAAACCTTGTCTAAGAAAATAATCTTAATTGAAATTCAACTATGAGTTTGAGTTTGAGTTTATTTCACTGTGTTCAAGTCTTTTTTTTTTTTTTTTGTGAAGAGTGGAAGAGAGAAGTTAAAGTTAGGTTAAATTGGAAATAATGTGGTTTGGTTTAGAGAATGATCAATGTGGTTGCTGATGGTTTCGTGTAACTCAATTGCAGCGGAATAAATAGTGGTTTTTGAGGGTTTTCCCTCGGGAGTGATTGGAAGTGCAACAGTAGGGACCTGTGCTGTTGTGTAATAAGAAGATTTAATGGAAGATTTGGGAGGTACCCAGTTCGACGGCCTCAGCAATGCTGTGAGGAGGAAGAGGAGTCAGACTTCGCGCAGGCCTCGGCCTGATTCACAGCATGCTTCTGAAGGTCAGGAACTGTCTCCCTTGTCGTCGACGCCTTCGGAGGATGCTGGCAAGGCCTCTAGTGATGAGAATGTTGGTTACGATGCGAATTCCAAGAGAAAGGAATTCAATCTTAACCATTGTGTCTCTCAAACCTCCTCTGGTACTGGAGCTGAAGACGAAAAATCCCATAAAAAGAGTAAAAAAGATGGAGGGTTCCATACATTTTATAGTAATGAGCCTGTACGGAGCGGTTCAAATAATAAACGCTGTAGTGAAGGGGTTCTTGCTCCAGCAAATTGGAAAGGTTCTAGCAAAACAAAGGATAGCTTGGATTCAGAGTTGAGAAATGCAGATTTGTATGGTGGAAGGAATCCTGAGAGCATGAGTCTGGCACAGTTTGGTGGCTCTCAGGATGGATTGGGGAATGAGAACCGAGTTAAAAAGGTTAAACTCAAGGTTGGCGGAGTGACACGTACTATTCAAGCCAATTCGGCAACCAATGGTGCTTCGGGAAGTGGAACAACAATGAAGTCTCGTTCATCAGATGCCTCCAGACCACGCCAAAAGCAACAGGTATTTCATTTTGGACTCAATCGTAGCTGATATCATATCAGAACTTATGGTGTCATCTTACTCAACATTTATAGTTATATAATATGTTACAGATATAAAACCATTTGAATGCTTCCATATACAAGCTTAAACTTTTAGGAGAATTGGTCCTTGACTTGTTATATGAGCCTCTGTGGCCAAGTAGTTATGAATTTGATCCCTTTGTCCTAATTCTTCTTAATTACATAAAATTTCAATCAAAGATAATGTGGGCACATGCCTTGTTAATGTGTCAGGCCCAAAGAGCTCTTTTGTGAAGGAGAGCATTAGATTTAGAATCATTTAAGTGCTTCCACCCAAAAGCTTAGTTTCTCTGAGATACCTAATATGGGTTTTGGTTAGAAGATATTTGCCATTTTTATAATTATCATTAATAGGTGAGAAGTCTCTATAAAATGTTATTTCATGAGATTATTGAGGCATATCTTATCTGATCTGTCTGGGAGTGGGAAGTTGGTACTGGCTTCTTAGATCTCACTCTTATGGAAGTGTATCTGTGGTCTTTATTTCTTATATATAAATATAGATATTTTCTCATTTCTTTTTTACTTATATAATCTGATTTGATTGCTCTCATCAATCTGTTTTATTACAGAGTAATTCAGACGATAATAACTCTCCTTCGGATAAGAGGAGTCGTCTACAAGGTGTTCCGTGGAAGGATTTCTCGAGGGGTGGTTTTGGTCTTGGGAAGGAGGAATCATTGATGGGGAAGATTTCTGGAAAGAACACAACTAGTAAGCTGGGAGACAAGTCTGAACCAGTTCGTAAGAGCAAGCGAGTACCAAAGAGACGTGTACTTGATGGGGAATTTGGTGATGACGATGACGAGGATGATGAGATTCGGTACTTGGAAAAGCTGAAAACGTCAAAAGTTTCTGCAGTCTATAGAGATGAAGAAGAATTAAACAAGAAACATCGAAAGCTATCTAGTGTCTCTAATTTGGAAAATGCTGCCCCAAGGTCAGGCAAAGACGGTAAGAAAAGGTCTAGATCTGATAGAGTGTATGAGGACACAGATTATGAGGATGAAGACGAGTCAGGGTCTGATGGTGAGCTTGAGGATAAGAAAAAGAAAAAACAGAGGAAGGAATCTGTTGATGTATTGATGGACAGTAAGAGGGAAATGACTCTTACGACTCGTCAACGGGCCCTTCAATCAAGTAAAGATGCCTCTGCATCTAGTGCTAGTGTAATTGAGTTTCCCAACGGATTACCACCTGCCCCGCCTAGAAGTGAGCATTTATCTGTACTGTACTTTTTTTTTATCAATGTCATACTCAATCATTAACCATGTTGCTTAATTACAGAACAAAAGGAGAAGCTTTCAGAGGTCGACCAGCAACTGAAGAAAGCTGAGGCTGCGCAGAGGCGTAGAATGCAAGTTGAGAAGGCTGCCAGGGAATCTGAGGTTTGTTTTTTTCTCTCCAAATTACAGTTTTTTTTTCCTCTCACTATGTTTGATTTTACACTAACAAGGCATGTCTATTTGAATTCATTTTGTAGGCTGAAGCTATCAGGAAAATACTTGGTCAAGACTCCAGTAGGAAAAAGCGAGAAGAGAAAATAAAGAAGCGCCAGGAAGAACTGGCACAGGTATTGCAATTTCCTACAGTCTTCCAATTGTTTTGTATTGCTTGCATCTTATATTAAATTATTCTTTGCAGGAAAGGGCAGCCAATGCACTAATGCTTGCATCAAATACCATCAGATACACAATGGGTCCGACTGGAACGTTTGTGACTTTTTCTGAGGAAATGGGGCTTCCTAGCATATTGAACTCCAAACCTGTCAGGTATTAGGCTATGCTAATTTGATGTATTGGACCTGTTATATCAAAAAGAAAACTGAGTGTTTGGCTTTACCTTTTTCTATGATGTGACTACCATAATTGGACAAAAATTAGACATTTATGCATCTATCGAACCTTTTGTGAATTTGATGTATGGGGCTTTGTCAGACTGGCTTCCTTAGAATTATCTTTAGAATGCTTGACCAGTAAAATAAGGAGGGAAAATTGATATTAAAAATTTGTGCTGTTTTATCAATAAAGAAATCTTAGCAAAGTGCATTTGGCTTTAGCTGTTCCCTGATTTTTACAACCACAAATGCTGGTCAGAAGTTTGAAACTATTGTTGTTTGTTTGGCAACACATCAAAACTTTACTTATCTGCTAATGATATCACTTGGTATTGTTTCAGTTATCCCCCACCTCGTGAGAAGTGTGCTGGTCCATCTTGTACAAATCCTTATAAGTATCGGGATTCAAAATCAAAGCTTCCTCTTTGCAGTCTCCAATGCTACAAGGCTGTCCAGGAGAAGGTGGTGGCTGAAACTACCTGTTGATGTTGTCAATGATCCTCTATCACTGGCTTCTTCCAGTTATATGGAACCATCAATGTTTTTATCTTTCACAGAGGCTTTAGTTAAGCAACTGTGCGTTGAGCGGTTGGTAGAGAGCTCATATTGCGGATTGTGTATTTGCTTTATTATACTTTTTTTTTAATGCTGGTATAAGAGGTTTTGTGATAACGGTGGTATCCAGTTAATTAGGAATGGATACATATACAGCAGAGACAAACCTTTCTGTTTATTACCCTGGCTTTTATAATAGCAATACTAGATGATTCATTTTGCCAGAAACTTGCAAAAGGGAAAATTAAAGGAACTTATATGATTTGTGATGAATGCATGGTTACTCCTTTTAAAATAGTTAATAATATATTGTTAATTTGTTATGTTACTTTGATGTTGCCAGTGATCCTGTCGGTATGACAGTATCACTGGCTTATTCCATTTATGTTATATACTACTATCTTGAGCATTTCTCATTGTGGATTGTTAATTTGCTTAATCTTAAATGCCGGTGCAAGAGTTTATATGATCCAGGTAATAGAGATGGAGAGGGTGGACTGACAGTCGCACCTGTTTTCTTATGTCTTATTGCTCTTTTTTAGCTTTTCTTAATTCAAAGGATAACTTAACAGCATTACTGAGACTGAGTTCGGCTCAAAGGAAAGCTTGCCATTATCTTTGGAGGGGATGAAGGAAAAAAATTGAAATAGAGAGAATATTTTGATATTTTTATTTCTTACAATTATTATTATTTTCTTTAACAAAGTAACAGAAATTTTCAAGCTTCAAAAATTTATTTTCTTACTCTCCGTTTGAATATAGGATACACGTGACCCCATATGATGGGGAATGGAGGAGAAAAGAGATGGGAGAGAGGATAGACTGAAATGTGAGTTTTAAACTTGTTCATTCCTCTTGTATTTTAAGAGGTTCCAAAAATGTTTATTGAATAAATATTTATCAAGTATATACATTATTTATATAATAAATAAGAAGTAAAGTTAAATTACTTTTATATAAATTATATACACTTTTCACAAGATATAAGAATTTATTAAAAACAAGTTAAAAAAAATTATTAACATATCACAAGTTTTTTTTTTTTCTACAAACAATTTTTTTAGATTATGATTAATATATCATCTTTCAATTAACATTTGTTTCTCCATTTTACCCCTGATATTTTATTAATTTAAATATCAAACTAGCTATTATAAACAACTTCATACTTTTTCTTTGTTATTTTTTTTAGAAAATATATAAGTCTCAATAAGGTATAAATAATTTTTTCCAAAAATGTTATACGAAAAAAGTACCTAATTTGATTTAGTTTGAATAAATTTTGAAGAAAATATTTGTAAAAATAATAAATGAGAGTATTTGATTTATTTTCAAAAAATATTTTAAGAATGTTTAGAAAAATAATTTAATTTTTAGAAATTTTATGAAAAGTGGATTTTTCATTATAACATAAGATGTACTTCTATCAATAAGACGGTGATAATTATAAATATTTTAGAAATTAATCAAAGTATTTTTTTTTTCAAAATAATTAGAATTTTTTTTTACATTTATGTTTTAAAAGTTTATACGAATATAATTTGTTTAAAGTGATCTTTTATGAAAAGGTTAATAACAGTAATTCTTTTTATCAATGAGAAAAGTATAACTATATTATACATTAAATTAAATTTATATGAACATATAGAAACTTTTTTTAAAAATTTATTAAAATTTAATATATATACAAATGTTATTAAACAAAGTAACTCTAATTAAAAAATATTTGCAGGGTATTCCTCCCCTAAATTGTAAATTTGAAATAATCCTAAAAAAATAATTATATTAATAGCTTCTTCATAATTGAAGCAAGCAAAGCAAAACAAATAGTAAAATGGCGAACGCACCCTGCCTTCGTTGCAGCTCCCTTGTTCTTCCCTCCCTAACACCCACTTCTTCTTCTCAGAGCCTATCACTTGCTTCACACACTTATCTTCCCTCCTGGTAAGCTATTGTACGCCACACAATCTACATTTTAAGCCAACTCAGGTTTAGGGTTTATGTAATAAAAAACATTCATCATTTTTCTATTCTTTATTTGCGCATAAATTTCGACAACATTTCTCTGGCTGCTGCAATGACTTGCAGGAAATTGATAGGGAATAAATATAGTACTAAGAAATCTCTCGGGAAGGTGAAGGCCGTGTACGCTAATGAATTTTGGGCGCCAGAGACGAGTTCAAGTCAGGGAATTTGGTCTATCAGAGCTTTTATTTTCTCTGATTTGTTTTATTTTCTGTTAGGATAAACTTTTTGCACTTACCGGAAAAAAAAAATAAGGAGGCAAAATGAAATAAGTTAGGCCAGTTTGTTTAAATTTAAAATAAGTATTTTTAAAAATGTACTTGTTTAATAAGTTGATAAAATTTGCTTATCAATATAAACATAAAATTATTTTTTTTAAACAGAAAATAAGCACACTAAAAACAGAAATTACATATTTTATTAAAATGAGTATTTTTTTAATAAATAAATTTAAACAAACTTTTTTTAACTCATAGATAAGCTAAATTTAGTTTTTAGAAAGTTATTTTCTTTTTCTATAAGTATTTATGGATAAATTTATCCAAAAAGGGCTTAAGGTTTTAAGCTTTTTATCTTTCTCTCATATATATGCTGATTATGTCTTCGAAGGGATGATTTGCGAGTCCCATCTTCCCCTTATTTTCCTGCATATGCACAAGGACATGAACCACCACCAATGGTGCAGGAGCGGTTCCAGAGTGTTATTAGATAGCTTTTTCAATATCTAGGCCTTTTTTTTCTTCCTCTAAGGTTGAGTGTTCACCTTCTATTTAGTCTTTGTCTTTCAACTACTAACAATATGTTTTGGTATTTAGAGAATAATACGTTGTGGGGGAGCCGTAGATGATGATATGTCTAACATCTTAGTCGCCCAGCTTCTTTACCTTGATGTCCTAACAAGGTTTGTTCTTCGTTTTTAGTTGTTAAAAACTCGCGGTTTATCTTCTTATAAAGTAGTCCCGTTGAGGATGGCATTCGAATTCAATACTTATATTTTGGTTTTTCCTCATTTTTAATTTGATTATTACCCTGTGTATGCTTTGAACTCAATGTTGGTAGTGCAAGGACTTAATCAACTACTAATTATTTTGTTCAGGATATTGTCATGTACGTAAGTTCTCCGGGAGGATCAGTTACAGCTGGTAATAATTATTTTATGTGAATCTGCCCTGCATTAGTTTACTGTATTCAATCTATGCCTAGACTTAAAAATGCAATGCGTTATTTTATTTTAAAAACTAATGTGCTTCACTTTTCCTTTCTGTTAGGCATGGCAATATTTGATACAATGAGGCATATTCGACCTGATGTGTCCACTGTTTGCATTGGACTGGCAGCTAGGTAATGTTTGGTTCTTTTTCTTGGCAATATCAGCTTAATTTCCCTTAGTTACCCCCAGTAAAAGCTTTGTAATCCCTTGATCTTAATGTGTGGCAGAATAACTTATAACCTTAACTCCCTTCCTCACTATCTTTGTGCCATGATGTTAGAAAGGAAGCCAACTCTTGTTCGACTTAGTGTAGACTGTAGAGTCACTTATTTCATTCCCTGGGATCATAATATTCATGTGGAAGGGTTCCAGGATTTCAAATTCCTCATTATATTTGCATTGATAATACAGCAACCAAGCCTTTGCTTACTAGGTGGGGTAGGGCACATAGATCAAATGACGCCATAATATTTTACTACGAATCATTGACCTCTAATTCCTTTAGTAGTTTTGCCTATAGTAGTATATTGTAGTCTCCCTCTCCCTCCAGTGATAGACTGATAGGGATATCCTCTATCTGATCTATTCTCTTACCAGGGTTTCTTTACGATTTTTCCACATACTCCCAAATCATCTAAGGTGAGATATTACCACTTTTCCACAATAAGTGCTACTCCAACTTTCCCTTTAATGCATTCATTCCTAATCTTGTCTTATCTCTGCTACATTGTTTTTACTCTGTTGTTGGCCTTTTACCACCCATCACTTAGTTCCATACACCATCATAGTCATAGATCCATATGCTTGTGTGTTGAAGTTTTCCCTTAAGCTTAAGCAGTACTTTTTTGTTGTTAGTCTCACAGTCACATATAAATCTAAAGGCCATCCTTTATTTCATCCACTCCTCTCTTGAATCCTATGGTTTATATTATCCTCTATTTCTTTAGCATTGATAATATGATACTGAATTTGATTGATAGTGGTAATAAATCTTTCACCTATCCATACTTATATCTAATGACCATTTCATGAGCAGTAAGGGTGCTTTTCTGCTCAGTGCAGGGACTAAAGGTAATGATTCTTTTACCATGAGCAGTAAGGGTGCTTTTCTGCTCAGTGCAGGGACTAAAGGTAATGATTCTTTTAAAAGTCATTATATGTATTTGTTCCTTATTTTTGTTTTTTGGTGTTTCTCATTTCCCTGTTTTCTCAATAAAAGAAAAATGCTTCTTCTAACATGATATCCCTTCCTTACTTCTGAAGGAAAGAGATATAGCTTGCCAAATTCAAGGATAATGATTCACCAACCGCTTAGTGGCCAAGGAGGACAAACTGACATAGATATTCAGGTAATAGGCTCCATTTTCATTTTTCCACCTTACTTTTTATGCATAAACATCTTGTTTGTTTCTAATAGTGTATATACTTCTATCACTGGAAATTAAAGCATATCTAGGTATTTGAAGTTGAGTAAGTGTTCTGGTAGAAATACCCAATTTCTTTTTCAATTATGATTGATGAAATCCCAAGAATAGAAGTGCATTTTGTTTTTGTAGCAAATGGACCAAATTGGTCCTCAGCATAGAGAGAAAATTCTTGTTGGGTATTTTAAGTTAACTTCTGATGTTTCAATCAGAAACGACTTGACACTGCCAGAGTTATTCTCCATGTGACAGCTCACTTTAAATTACAAGTAACAACTCTTTGAGGTTTGTTCCCGTGGTTCTTGTATGATTCGCTAAAATGCTGAGTATTGGATTAAGTTGCTGGTTACATCTTGCTCTTGATTATCTTATTTTGAGAAAATCTCTTGGAATTGAAAAATGAAAAACTTGGGCCTGTTCAATAGTATAGTTTGATGCCATTTTTGCATTTTCCCCAACCAAATCAATAATCAGCTCATGAAAAGTATAATTTATGCAATCCAATACCAAATTAGTTTTTTGTATATGGAAATTTTATATCAGTAAAAGAAACCCTAAAAACCCTAATATACTTTTTCTTTTCTGTTCCTTACCATCACAAATTTATAAAGTTTTGGTTTCAGTAGGATTTTGGTTACATTGAGTTCCAATTTGTTTTTGAGCATCTTACAATTAAGCATTGATATGCCACCCATGAGCTTACCAAAGGAGGGCCTGATGGATTTGCTAGTTTTATTGCTTTTAAAGTCAAGTAATTCTTACTAGATATAACTAATTATCAGTCATGATTCTCAGGCAAATGAAATGCTGCATCACAAGGCAAACCTGGGTATCTTTCCTATCACACTGGTCAAAGTTTAGAAAAGATCAACCAGGATACAGACTGTGATTTTTTCATGAAAGCGAAAGAAGCCAAAGAATATGGATTCATAGATGGTGCCATCATGAACCCTCTCAAAGCTCTCCAGCCATTGCCGGCTGCAGTGGAAGGTAAAGATCGGGATAGCATTTGAACTTGAGACTACTGCTTAGTGTTAAATAACAATGATCTTTTGGGTTGTCCAGTCTAACTTCATTTTGTTACACATGTTGATTTCTGTGTAACCATGCACCCATTTGTTGAGGTAGAAAGGAAGCCCCCCTCAACTCTTCAAATATTTATTTTAATTCTGTTTTAAGCCAACTAGTGGGTAATGGAATCAGGTAACTCTCCACTTAGTAACATGCTGTTTGTAAACGGGCATTGATGCATAACTTCCAAAGCCATAGTTGATGTATTCTTCACAAGAGAAATGTCAGCATCAAACTTTTTAACATATTTTTTATTATTAATTTGAAATGCGTTAGAAATTATAAAATTGTGTGGGTCTTATTTTTTATTTAATGAATTTTATTTATAATTTTATAGTTTTAAATAAATTTTAAGAAATAGGGAAAGAATGTGTTGAGAAGAACGTGGTAGAGAGTGTTCTGTTTTCCCTCTTTACTTTTTTGGTGGCTCCTAGAAGTTTGAGGATAACATTAACAACTAATTTCGTGTTTTTAAGTAAGAAATCTACATCCTCAAGTCTTTCCGTATGTGTATCCACAGGTAGAATGGAGCCGTGCACGTGTGCTTTTGGGATTTGGATTCGCACGGCTATTGGATAAGGTCTCTGCAATTGGATTCCCCCAAAATAATAATGGAAATGATACGAGGCAACCGTGACCTTTTCTGTGCGGGTTCATGCAATCGGACATTAAAGTTACTGGATATAATAATAAAATCTGAGAAAACGATTAGGTTAGATTAGTTACGTATACTCACTTTTAAACTAGAATGGATATGCATCATATTTGATGTAGAGTTAACAATAAAAAATAAATCATTAATGTAGTCGTACTTTCCGGTACAAAACAATTAATGATACCAGGTAAAATCATGAAACGATTTGCTTATAGGGTGTGATAAAAAGAACTACTCCTTGATCAATAAAAAACAAGATTACCACTATTAATTATGAATTTAATTAGACTATGCTCGGTGTAAATGTTTCCGATAAGATTATTAATTTTTATAATAATTATTTTGAATGTCATATTTAAGATTATTTTTAATTAGTTCAAAGTGTAAAAATCTTTATATTAACAATGTATTAAAAATAAATTCAAATGATTTTCTGAAAATAAAATATAGTATTGGGTGCATGGATGATTAACACAATCACCAATTATATGAAAACTCAGACTAATCATGTTTGAAGTAATATAGACACCTCTTTTTGTGTGGATTTGAAGTTTGAATTGTAGTTTTCGAAAATGTGAGATATTAATCCTTTGTATTAGATTCAATCCTCATTTGTTGACAAAGAATCATATTTGATACTTACATAAAAAATATTGGATTAGAGTCTTATAAGCAAGAATTCAAATTAGAAATTTGTAGATAAAAAAATGTGATTGAAATAGAAGAATTCCATCAAAGGATGTCAACAACCAAATTTTCTAACTGATATTAATCATTAGCAAAGTCATTGAATGTCAATATATATATCTCAAGAATGAATATTAATTTAATCTTTTTTATATAAATATTTAAAAACAAAAGGAACGTAAAAACGTTTTTATAATTAAAAACAAAAAAGATTTTCACAACGCCCTTTAAATTTGTTTCATCAAACTATGTATGGTCCTATCGACATTTATTTCAGTTGTAAGCGATAGGTTATCAATGAATATCATCCCTAGACTATGAAAGCATAGTAGCAGAACCAGAACGAGCCTACTAAAACCATGTGGGTTTGGCATCTTGTGTAATGGAACTTTTAACTTTTAGAGGATCTAAACTTGAGTACTGCAGACCTTTTGGAAGCATATTTCTCCATCAATGTTAGTACTGCCAAAATGAAAATGGGGTGGCACTGGCAAATGTTCCACGAAACGAACCACTCAAGATTCATGATAGCAAAATATATAAATCAAATAAAGCATGTCACAACAGCCGAAAGAAAGTAACACTATCAAATGGGGCAGCCAGGAAAGAAAAACAAAGACCTCGTTCTGCTCAGTGCTCCTTTCCTTAGACAAGAGCACTAACTCGAGAACCTCGTGCGGTCGTACCTTCTTTTAATACAATAACCCCCCTACTCCTCAATCTTCTTCAGTTTCCCTTCCAAGTTCCTACTTCATCACCACGTGCGTGCATTATGATCCTTTGCACAACATCTTCACCGTCTAAATTATCTTTTAATAGAATAAACATTTTTTTAGAGACATGCATACTTACAAACACAAAATTATTGGTTAAATTATAATAACTCCGTACTAGTTGATGTATATATGTGTTCAGTATTGTTACCATTACATGCAACTGGTACATGAGTTAGTCTGTTGAAAATATTTTTTTACTAAAACAATTATTATAGCTAAAGTAATTTTTTATTACATGCTCTAGACACGTAGTGTAAAAAAAAATATCACTAGTGTATGATTTTAACATTGACAATACCAAAAAATATTTTTAATAAATTTTATTTTTAATTTCTTATATTTTGTGAACAATAGATGTTTAAAAAAACGAAAAAGCACCCAATAGATAATCCCAGTACCAAAATCATAAATATTATTTATCACATCAAATCTTGTTATACATTCTAACTAGTTAGTGCGTGCAGTTAATGTATAATATAGAAAATTTGAATACAGAATGAACAATATACCATTGATTGTGAGCCAAACCATCATTCTTTAATTTTAATTGCAAGAGCTGATGATTTTGTCTACACACTAACCCTGCTCACGCCAAAGTGATGAACTATGCTTAGTTGTGAACCAATAATTAATTAAAAGTATAGGATATAATCATATAAATAAAGGGTACAAAAGAAAAAGAAAAGTTCCGAATTGAAAAACTAGCTGAAATTAATGGATATATAACATGGATGAAAACAATACATACACTGTCACTAGCATAGCAAGCACCGAGAAAACAACACTAGAATCAAGAAGGGCCAACGGGAATCCTTTCATCGGAAAAAATGTTCCTCGTAAAGTGCAACAAAGATGAAGACATGGGTAACTCCTCAAGCTCATCGAAAAAGTCAAGTTCTTCGTTTTTGGAAGCAGACAAGTTCTTGAGCTGTGCAAAACAAAGAGGCTCTTCCTCTAAGAGGAGATCCATTCGATCATGGCTTTTCTCCGTGTTTAGTTTGAAAGGATCTTCTTGTTCTATAATGATATCTTGGCTGGAGCAACGTATTGGAGATTGCAAGTAATGAAAATTTTCTTCATTAGTAACTTCATCACTGGGCTTATTATTATTATTATCCCTTTGCTCTTCTTCTTCTTCTAGTTCTATATGTTCTTGGTCTTCCTCCTTTGTGGTGGTAGATTTTGTAGTGATGGGAGTGGGACATGGATGGTTATGTGTAGAGGTATATGTGATTATGAGCATTGAAGCATCCGTTCTGCATCTCTCTACTTGCTTTTTGGCTGAACAACCTTTGGATGTGCTGCACTTGTAATAGCCCCTGAATAATTGTAGCAAAACCAAACTTTTAGATCTTGGCAAATTTAGTATATAAACGAAGTTAGCATTTTAATTAGCATTTGCTGGCAATCATGTTTAACCAGGTAGTAATATTAGAAGTGATAACTTTTTCTTCCAATTTTAATGTAGTTGCATATCTAAAACTCGAATTCAAGGGCCATGTTTAAGCTGGAACACTGGCTAGTTGATCCTGTGTTTGAAATAAATAGTGTGAAAGTAAAAAGAAAATAATTAGATTTTCCTGCCTCTTGGGTTTCATGGTATGTACAGTGTGAATCTAGTTAGGTGAAATACTAAGTGATTTAATTTAACTACAATGTAATGAAGGGTACCAAATAAGAGGGCACAGGCACTAAATTGATCGTTTTTATTTTTCTTTTTGCTGAATTGTAATTTATATGTGGGTTTGGAATCACGAGGGGACAAGCAAAGACTGTGAATATGGGACTATGGGTCCATATGGATCAAGAACAAACCATAATTTTGTAGTAGAAAAGAATGTGCACCTTGGATATGGAGACCCTTTGATTGGTTTTTGTCCATATTTCCTCCAAGACCAAAAATCTGAGGGTAGCCCTTCATTCTTTAGCTTGCCAACCTTCTCTCCTACCCTCACTGCCACAACTGTTTTCTCAACCATTTTCCTGTCACATGCACAACATATATATAAAACTTCCAAGCACCAAATTACCAAAACTAGAAAGAAAAAAAGTGGTTGTATATTTTCATTTTGTTAACCAAGCATTTAACCCACCTTTTCTTTGATGTTTGAGTTTCTGATTTGTGCTCTGAAGATGCTTCTTCTGACTCAAGTTGGGGGTAGGCACAGGCACTAGTATTATTGTCCATAGCTATGTATGTATTTTGGTGCAAGCTTGATCTGAGAATGGAGGTTTCAGGGTAAGTGTATGAAAATCAGAACTATGATTGATTAGAGAGAGAAAATATAGTATAGTAGGAAGAAGGACAAGGGAAGAGATAATGGCAAAGCCTGCAAGTTGCTTTCTCGCTTTCTTTTCACTCATTTAATATAAAGTTATGAGCAAGTATGCACATATCACTAACACCACCACCCCGGCAACCCCACCTTAGCAATATATTAATAAGCAGCCTTAAATAAATTAATTTAAGAGATATTTTTCAGAATTGGCTGCACCAAGGTTGGCCATGCTCGTTACTCCAGAGAATCCACAACTGCCACGTGGAATACGTATCCTACGTGAAACCAAAAAATGAAATCCCATTTGTGAGGAAATATGCGATTGTGAGCTTTCATTCAGTCAAACAGACACATTTAGTTTAAGAAATATTCTTTTTAGTTTTCTCACAATTCTTTTTTTTTAGTAAGTAATTACTTTTTCTTACAAAATTATTAATTACTTCTTTAACATAAGTTAACTTAAATGTGCATCGAAAAAATTGAATGTTGATCAACAATGGGTACACCAGTCTTGCGTTGGCTTGACCAAAATGGAATAAAAATGCTGTTTTGGTAACTTATCAGTTTATTCATATTAGCATCTTAAAGAGATTTAAAAAAAAAAAACAAATAAAGATATAATATCAGTTTACGAAATACTTGTATATAAAGCACGTATACAGTATGACAAAAAATAATTTGACCTTCCTTTTGCTTTTACGAAATTGGACAACTTTTATGTTTATTGTATGTTTAAATGTATTACATTAATTTATTATTTGATATGTTATATAATGTTAAGATATTAATTATTTTTGATTTAGTAATGATTCATTTACAGTTAAATCAACACATCATAAATTTTAACTCATTTGTTTAAACTTAAAAAAAATAGTGAGATAAGTTTTTATATTTTTTAAGTTAATGTTTTTAACTTTTGAGTTAAAAAAGTTTTTATAAGTTTTAATTTCTTTTATAAAAAAGCCTACATAATTGTTATAAACTTTTGTTGAATATCCCTTTCAATAGAAAACACTTAAACACTTTTTATATTGAAAGAAGACTCACACACATACAAAAAAAAAAACCTTAAGGATTATTCTAATAAAATAAATAATTCTAATGGAGTAATATTTTTCATGAATGACTAAAAACAGTTTTATATAATTTTGTTGTCACCTGAAAATTAATCGAAAGGATTTTTTCTATTGTTTCAACGTGATTCCACAATAAAGTCAAGGGATTGTCGCCGAAAAAGAATATCTATTGCTCGACTATGAATCCTAACCTATTTTAGGAAGAACTTGATGTCAGTGAAGATGAATTAAGACAAAATAAAACGATACAGAAAATTAAAGACAATAAAACAAAATTAAAATGTGATAAAAACAAATACGGTAAGATAGATTTTGAAAGTTGAATTTGATTGAAGTTCCTTTCAACATATCGTACAAAGATTATTTATATAGAAAATTATACCCTAAACTCGTGTTCTATCTACTCAACAACTTAACTATGGGTTAAATTAAGTACTAATTAGTACATCATGATCATCCTCAGTGGACTTTAAACTGAAATTAATCACAAATTGTGCATTCAAATCATAAAAAATCAGTTAGTAGTGACTAAAAATAATATTTCTCAAAATTAAGGTATTAAAAGCAAACAAATTTAAATTTGAGAGACCAAAAATAATCTAAATTTGAGAGACAAAAACATATTTAAGTATAATTTTTTTATATAAAAGTAAATTAATATCTAAGTAATATTGTTCTAAAATATTTTTTTCAAATATATTATAATTTTGATTTATTATCACATTTTAATATTTTTATTATTTTGCTTTATCAAAGTTTTTCTTAATTTATATTTATATCTTTTTCATTATTTGATCTAAATTTTTATATTACTATTATATTTGAATTTTAAAATTTTACATATCAATAATATGATACATGAATGACCAATTTACAACATTAACAACGATAAATTAAATGTGCAATGACAATAGTTTAGTTTTTATAATGTCATCCCATCATAAATCAATACACATAATAAATTTATTAATTTTATAATAATTATCTTAAAAATCATATCAATAATATTTTTTAATTATTTAGTAATATACATTTTTTTACATTGATAATATATTAAAATTAAACTCTACAAACCTCATTCATCTTTGTCTCAATTTCCAAAGATCCATATGACAATTGAATTTCATCGGATATATTATCATTAGGTGGGCCTGCTTACTTTTGTGGATGAGAAAGCAGAAAAGGGCCTAACAACACAACTTGGAAGAGAGTATCCAATTTACATTGTCGGGCTTCAAAAAATGATTAACCAATCCATAAGCTATTGACCCGCTTGTCCCAAACAAGATTACAGTAAGAAAATGAAAGAATTCACTAACCACCACACCAAGGATTCTCCACCTTTGTTCTATACCAACTGCCCACCTTTTTATAATCCATTGGTAGTTAAAACTTCACCATTCACCTGCTGCTCACAGCCACTCTCCATCGTCAAGAGATGAGTTTATTTTACTGTCCATTTAATCTAACATTTTGATACAGTCATTTTATTTGAATTTGGATTCAATTCAATAACAACTCATATATAATATATGAAATGAGATGCAA
This sequence comes from Glycine max, assembly GCF_000004515.6. Classification (NCBI taxonomy): domain Eukaryota; kingdom Viridiplantae; phylum Streptophyta; class Magnoliopsida; order Fabales; family Fabaceae; genus Glycine; species Glycine max. The sequence goes on along the minus strand of NC_016090.4, from coordinate 43,495,987 downwards.
GTTGATCGGATTTATAGACATTATATATTAATTTTAATGTTTCGTATATCTGAATTATAAAATGAAGTAAATGATACTAATACTAAGTACATTTTACGGTATTAATACATATTATTATAAAATTGCTTAAATTTTACAAATAATACTAAGACATATTTTTTTTAGAGAAACTAAGACGGATCAGAACAACTAAAATTCTATTGAGTTCATTTCAAAATACACTAGTCTAATTTCTAAAATTTAAACTCATCAATTAGCTTACAAATGAATAGGATAGGAAAAGTCATCAATATTTCCAATAGAAATGTTTTACTAATATGATATATATCTATGTAAAGTGGCATTACTGTTTTTTTTTTATTTCTTTCTTTCTTTGGACCTCCCCTTCCTAATTACCTATTATTAATATAGAAAAAATGTTTTTAATTTCTATTGTGAAATTTTATTTTTAGTCTCAAAGTTTCACATCATTTAATTTAGTTTATGTACTTTACAATATATTTTAGTCTCTTCTCACATAAAATAATCACAAAGGGCATTAAGTTATGTCTGACATTCCAAATAGACTGCATTTTTTTTAAAAAAAAATTGACTAAAATGATGTGAAAAAATGTTTTATTTTTTATAGAAAAAAATTAATATATCTTCTCCAAACACATTAAATTGTAAATTCTAAACAATATATTTTTGTTTTCATTTTCATTGTCATTATGGTAAATAGACAATGTAATATATTAGCATGTAAAAAATGACATCAACATCATGTGTGATAAGAAACTAAAAATAATTTTTTTTGTAAAGTATATAAATTCAATTAGATGATATGAAATTATAAGGACTAAAAACAAGATTTTATATGAAAGTGTAAAGATTAAAAACTTATTTTTTTTCCTTCTTAATAAACACTCCACTACTTTCTTCGGAAATGCTAAATGCATGACATTATTTTCTCCTTATGGTTATGATAATGGAGGCTTCACTTTGTCACTTATCTTTCTCTCACTAACTACAAAATGCGTATAAAAAATAAACGTGAAATAACGATCCATCTTCCGTTATTTTATATTGAAAAAATTCTAATATTTAAAACACACAAAAGATGAACTATGGATGTGGATTTTGGATCAATAATCTTATATAATTGAAAGGTGGGAACCACGGAACTGAAGTTCCAAATTGGCGTCCTCTAGATTTCCAATTGGCTGATTCTTTTTGTCCCTCAAACTAGGTAAGTATCGTAAGGTCACGTTGTCAAAAATATATTTTCCTGTAGTTTATAATCCTGAAAATATATATAGATGACATGCATATTTCTAATTTGAAACATATTTATAGTGGATACAAGTTGCAAGAACATTTAGATATAATAAAAAGAAGAATGAAGTTTATAGATTCGTTTCTATCTATCTATTTATATATGGAGAATGATGAATTTTCATATTTATATAGATGTCAACTGAACAAACAACGGACGTGGCAACCACCTTCAATTCCTTTTCCAGATCTAGAAACTAGTTGCTAAGTCACGTATATAGAGACTAGAGATAGATAGACACACCTCAATAATATTGAACTTAATTCCCCTACGTAGCTTGTGAAATAAAGAGGGTGTTTGTGTTTAATTCCACTGACTCATGGTTGCCATGGGTAATAATTTGCAGCAAAAAGCCAAAGAGATCTTCCACCTCTTCACCTTCACTCTCCTCACCCTTCTCTTACCCCTCTCGTTTCTTCTCCTAGCCAAATTCTCCGATGCACAATACTATCTCCAAACCCTCACTTGGTACCATTCACCACAACACTTTCCCTACGTTTTAACTCTCGCCCTTCACATCAACCCTCTCATCCTCTACGTCCTCTTGTCCATTATCAGCATGGCTTCCCTAGTCCACGGCTTAACGGGGAAAATCATCATTTTGAGCGACTCATTATCATCATCAAGCACTTTTCTTCAACCTCGTATATTCACAGCGTGGATTGTTCTTTGCACGTTCCAAGTTTGCGTTGGGTTGGGCATAGAGGGGAGTATTGAGGCGGGGCTCTATGACTCTAATGATGAGTCGATGGGTTTTGGCGTTGAGAGAAGAAGCTTGTTAAGCAGAGTGGTTTTCCTCTTGGGGTTGCATGAGACGATGCATGTTTGGGCAAGGGTGGTGGTGAGGCCCGTGGTGGACGACACGGTGTTCGGCGTGGTCGGGAGAGAAGAGAAATGGGTGGAGAGGGTGGTGGAGGCGGCGAGCTTAGGTGCATTGTGGTGGTGGAGGTTGAGGGAGGATGTGGAGAGTTTGGTGGTTATGGTTGAGGCCAAGAAAGAGCAATTGATAGATGTGAGAGTGAGTGATTTTGTTGGGTGGTGGCTCTATTATCTTACTGTCACAATTGGGATGGTAAGGGTTGTAAGGGGTCTTGTGTGGATGGTTACGATTTGTCTCTATAGAAGACCAAGGGCAACAGGGGTTACCTCTTTGCTGGAACATTCAGAGATTGATGATAAGGTCTAATTCTATTACTTGTTTAGCGATCTCCAACTATTGTTAGCAGTACATCACATCGTATAACAAAGTGATTATATTTTGACAATTCAAAATCTTAAATATTTAATCAATATTTTTTTTTTCTTTTTCTCTCTTTTTATCATATTATATCATCAATCATTTTTTTCTTTATTTTTCTTTTAATTTGTAGACAATTTAAAATTGTTCAAGAAACATTTTTCAATAAGATAAATGATTGTATCTTCATGTATAACTATATAAGAATCTGTCGGAATCATCTCATTCTAAATGATGAAATAATTTCCATTTTAACATACACTCTAATAGTATTAGTTAAAATTTATTTTAAATTATGAGTAAAATTTATTAAATAAAAAGCATAACCTATTTTTTTAATTTTTAAATAAACTTTAAATAATAAAAAAATGCATTTAAAGGAACAAAGTTCTAATATTTCTCATAAAAGCATTTGAAATCAATTTTTTCACCACCAATCCCAACACACACTAATTTATGTCAGCAATAGCATTGTGGTTGACACGCCATATTTTCCCGAAGGCTTCTCTAATCGCAAAAACTTCTATAAAGCAGCACTACTGTCGAAGCAATTTCTATTTTCTTATGACTCCGCTCTCCCCAAAAATCAAGTAACTACTTCAACTTAAAATGATACTCGAATGATTTCACTTTGTTTTAAGTTTTTTAAAAAAAGGCGATTTAGTGATATAGTATAATGTTATAATTTTTCTTTAAAAAATTAATAAAAATACTTTAAGAAAAACAAACCGGCCCTTGTTCATTTAAATCTAGGGCGAATGTGGCCCATTGTTTGAATAAAAAGAAGGAAAAAAAAAACCCTAGTAGCTGATCCGTAGCCCAATGTTTGCGAAAAGGTTGAAACTTGAAACGATAACGAGGTCCCAAGCAGCAGTCCACCGCAATTGGTTTGTTGGCTGAAATCCATGGGTCTTCTTTTTTATAAAAAAAAAAACAAAAATCCCAATGCAAGGTTGAGAATGGCTTGTTTTCTAACATTGCTTGTTGGTCTGCAGCTAATTACAGTTTTTATGCCGTAGTTTCACGAACAAAGTGCGAAGGAGAGTCCCCCGGATTCTCATAAAAATAATATGAGGATGAAAAACTTAACTTGATTAAGTGTAGTGTTTAGTGTTTAGTTGTTTTAGGAGATTTTGATCTCAATCCTATTTCAGCCTGAACTAATTAGGTGAATATATCTTTTTAAGTGAAAAAAAAAGTGATCATGTGGGGTATGACAATCTCACCATTTATTCTTTTATACTCCAATTTAAAATTATAAATATATTATATTGATAAAATTTATTGAAGGATTAAGATATAATTTAGTGATAAAATCACTTTGGTGTTACACTGTTGTTGGACTCCCTTGTTTTCATGGAAAAAGCATATTTCTCATTTTATTTAAATCCCTCCTTCATTTTCTTGGACCATCTAATCAACCTTGGCTGAACTTCCTATGGAAACTTTCAGATATAACACTCCAGATGTTACTTCGTGGTTTCGTCGGATCTATACCATTGTTTCCACGACGAGAAAAATTATTATTGATAATTAAATACTAATCTGTAATTGTTATGGCAACGTTTTTATTTGATCAAAATATATCAGGTCTTTTATAATTGCTGGCTGACGACTGCAATGAAAAACATCGAGGACATCACCATCAAAGTTACACGTTCCAATCACTTTCATAAATTTCGTGATGTTAAGTTTTTTCTTCAATCATTTATACGTTAAAAATTAAAATATTCATTTCCCACCTTGAAAAATGATTATGAATACACTCACCTCGATGTTTATCTAGATAAGCACGCTGTCTTTAGTATAAACTGCTGAAACCTTTCTTGATTTCTGTTGTAATCTGAAATGGAAATTGACCAATTTTCTTCCACAGATTTAAATTTCAAAGGAGTCCAGGTGGGTTATGGTTCTACACAAGAGGATGTGTTCCAAGGGAAAGAGAGATTCTCTGGAATGGAATTTCTGGGAGAGATTGATCCTCTTCCTACTGAGGATGGAAAAGGAGCCAAATTGTTCAATGATCAAGATCAGAAACAGCTACAAGAACCCAAAATTGATAACTTCATGTTAGAAGAGGTTAACTTTAACCCTGATATGCAAATGCAACCAACACAACTATTTCAGGAAACCACAGGACTAATGAAACATGTTAGGGTAAATTCAGAACTAGTTGAATACAATAAGCAGGTGCCACCAACACCATCATTAGCATCCTTAGAGCTCCTGAGAAATTACGGAAGCAGGTTCAAGAGGCTAAGCGAGCAAAACATAAGCACCTTAAGCAATATTGAAACTTCCTTTGATCGCCAGAAGATGTCAACTGAAGAAATAATAAGAGTGGCTGGAGCAAGGTATTGTTACATATACTAGTTGAATTGATTAGGAATATTTAGAGTTATATTTGGATAGTTTACAGTTGTTATTCTCCATTAGTGTATTAGGCACATATAGCCTAATTGTATCATATTCTCATTTTCAATCAATAGCACATTTTTAATAGGATAAAATTTAGATGCAATTCTTGAGGTGTTTTTGATATTTTTCTCTCATCAGAATTAGAGTTTCACCCCAATAATCTATATAATAAAAGTTTGTATTAAATATCAGCATATGTTACAAGGGTGAAGTTTCAATTCTTATTTACAAACAACATAAATAACACTTTAAGGAACTATATATCTTGTCCAATATGATATTTCTCAATACCTCTCTTATGATCTTAGGGCTTTGCGATGCTTCTCAACAGGTATCTCCAATATTCTGCACATTGGAATGATAGTTTTTACATCCCTATGCATCCATACGGGTTAGATCTAGTTGGTTTCTCTGAGGAGGAAAACAGAGACATAGAACTTGCTCAATTTCTCCTTGCTGCAGCCGAGAGGGTAGGTTGCCAACAATTTGAACGTGCAAACGGGTTACTTCTCCATTGTGAATGGAGTTCATCTGGCAGTGCAAGCCCTGTTCAAAGAGTTATCTTTCATTTCGCTCGAGCACTTCGAGAGAGAATATACAAAGAAACAGGAAGGATGACAGTTAAGGGATCAGGGAAAAATGAAGAAAGGGAGTTAATTCAGAAGATGGACACTAACATTTCCATTAAATGCCATCTAAAAATTCCTTTCAATCAAGTAATGCAATTCGCTGGGGTACAAGCTATAGTGGAACATGTAGCATCTGAGACCAAAATCCATCTTATAGATCTTGAAATAAGAAGTGGTGTGCAATGCACAGCTTTGATGCAAGCACTGTCTGAACGCCGGGATTGCATAGTGCAACTTTTGAAGATAACTGCCATTGGACTTAACTCATTGAAAATCAAGATAGAAGAGACTGGCAAAAGTTTAACTAGTTTTGCTGAATCCTTGAACTTACCCTTTTCATATAATGCAGTTTTTGTGGCCGACATTGCCGAAATAAGGAAAGATCATTTCGAAATTGGAGAGGATGAAGCTGTGGCTGTTTACTCTCCATATTTTCTAAGGAGCATGGTATCAAGGCCTGATTGCATGGAGAACTTGATGAGGATTATAAGAAATATCAAACCAGTTATAATGATAGTCCTTGAAGTAGAAGCAAACCATAACTCACCCTCCTTGGTGAACCGTTTCATTGAAGCATTGTTCTTCTACTCAGCATATTTTGATTGCCTTGAAACATGCATAAAACATGAGATTGAGTGCAAAATGACAATAGAAGCAGTATTATCTGAAGGGATAAGAGACATTGTTGCAATGGAAGGAAGGGAAAGGACTGTCAGAAATGTGAAGATAGATGTTTGGAGAAGGTTCTTTGCAAGGTATAGAATGGTGGAAACCGGGTTTAGTGAGTCATCTCTGTACCATGCTCACTTGGTTGCCAAAGGGTTTGCTTTTGGGAAATTCTGCACTATAGAAAAAAATGGCAAGGGTCTTGTAGTTGGATGGAAGGGGACCCCAATGCATTCAATCTCAGCTTGGAGGTTTCTTTGACAAATTTGTGTTACTTACCCTTTGAAATGTACTTTTAGATTTTTAGATTAAAAGATAAAAGTGTGTTGCTTCTTTCAAATGGACAATGAACGTACTTTCACTGGCTGGAAACTGGGAAGTGTTCAAACAAGCATAAAGTTATTTAGAGATACTGGGTAGAGATATTCATTCATTAATACAATGCTAAGTTCCCTTCTTATTTCCTTTAATCGCTTACATGTGTTTTTTTTTTAGGATCTTGTGCAAATTATCCAAACCGTACCACTAGGAAGTCTTTTTAACAGAATTAACTCGTTTGGGTTATAGTTTTCTTTTTCTTTTTCTTAAATACATTTATCGTTCCTGAAATTTAATATTTTTTTATTTTTATTTCTGTAATTTTTATTTATTTAAATTCTTACCATTTTTATTTCTGTAATTTTTATTTATTTAAATTCTTACCATTTATAATGAACAGTAAAAATTACTGTTTTTATGAAATTATATCCAATAGTACAAAAAAAATGAAGATTTTTTTATATATAATTGTTGAGATTTTGAACTTAGGACTTCATATATATTATTCCAAATCCTAACACTAGGCCAAAAGATGAAGGATTTGAGTGGTAACTAAAACTAGACATCGTAAAAAAAACAAAAAAAAAAAACAAAAACTAGACTAAGTAAAGATGATAATAAGAAGAAGAATTTATGAAATTCATCAATAAGGAGGCTAACGCAGGGTGTAATGAGGTTCTTAGGTTGTCTAAAAAAAATGAGGTTCTTAGGATTGAAAATTTTGTTACACAGTTTTTACATGTAATAGCTAGTGAACATATAATAAAAGCAAAATTTAAATGCAACATTATTAAATTCATTTTTCATTTGAGAGGAATAAATAATAAGCTAAATTAAATATTAATTATGTGACACATTTTTATATAATTAATTTCTATATCCTTTAGTAAACTAGACTTGAGAACAAATATTAAATGTAACATTTAGTACTATAAATGTAGTATTATATACATGTTTAAATATTATATATTGACTATAAAATATTTAATTAATTTAATAAATGTATGGATTTTGACACACACATATTAAATAAAAAGTAAACATTAAAGAATGCAATACCTAAACATATATTTCTACAAATAAATTAAAAGAAAGAAATATTTTTTATTCCTATATTTTCCTTAAATATGTTTCACTCAAATGTGTTTAAGGATCCTTATAGTTTCATATTAATTGATTTGGTTTTCAAACTTAAAAAATACGTGAATTTAGTATTTTCTAACTTGCAAAATTATGATAAATTCTTTATAAAAAAAAAAAGACTAAGTTAACATATTTTTAAATATTTATGAACTAAATTCATGGAAACGAAAGTATAAACATACTTTAATGATGTTTGAAAAAATATATATATAAGAAGTAAATATACATTTTTTTCAAGTTAAATTTGTATTATTTTATGCTGTTTAAAAAATTAATTTAATATTATAAAATACTTTAATGTGGATTAAAACTGAATTATTTTCTTTACTTCATTTAAGGGACATAACAATAAATTTTTCACCATTTCAATTTTTATCTTGTCACTAGTCCCTATCATGTTTTAGTTTGTCAAATCTAGACATGCCAATGGGTCTGCTTCACGTGATTACCTGTATTGTCTTCTAAATCTCTTATCTTGACTCTAGCATATCTTATACTCATACACGAATGGATTTAAGTTTATTATTTTATCCCGTACCCTCAGGGCATCAGACATCCCACATACACGGTTCAAATTAAAAGAAATTATAAAAAAAATATTAAAAATTTGATTTTAAAAAGAATAAATTGATTGTTAAACATTTATTTTTAACTATTTATATATCAATAAATTTATTATAAAGTGTGTCTATAAAAATAGTTAAAAAAAATATTAAATTATGTAAAAAATTTAAAATAAAATAAATTAGTAATAAAAAAATTATGTTTTTGATTAAATTATATAAAAATTTTAAAAATTTTAAGTGATGGGACGATTCGGGATCAGAACAAAATTTCATATAGCCGATTTTTTATTATCAGAAAAATTCGAACCAATCAACTTAGATAGGTATTTCCCGTTAAGATCGGGACAGATCGAGCATGTAGTCACGGATACGATTTTCTTGACATGTCTAGCCAAATTCCATCTTTCAGTATTTGTAATCATAATTTATTAACCGAGTTAAATTTCTCTTCCACCTTCGCGGATTTACATATCTCCTTGTTATATTTTTCATTGGAATAACCATGGAAGCTGCGACAACCATGGAGGCTGCGGGCAATAGTGAAGGGGAGGGCGGTGTCGTGTCGTGGCGCTGATGGAGAATGGCGAGAAGGAGAGAGAAACGTGAGAGACACAAGAGAATCAATTTATTAAAACTAGTCCGTACTTGGCTCCCGTTGAGACAGAGAGAAACAAGGGTCAATAAAGGAAAGATGATACAAATTTTTTAAAATTCCCATTTTGCCAATCAATATCAGAGGACAGCTGTGCTCCTTTACTCAAAAAAAAATTTAATAATAAAATAACATGATACTTATGCACCCTAAAAAAGCATAAGTCAGTGGTACAGTAAAACATATGAGTCACCCATAAATGTCTATAAATATTATTATAGTAAAAATACTGAAAAAAAGACAAAAAAAATAATACGTGTCATTGTGTCAATCAATCAAGTGAGGATAAGAATCTAATTTTATTAGACTATTCCTTTATATAATTTTATATAGACTATATAAATATAGATACTTTTTCATTTAAATAAAATTAATATTATATCCCATTATAATCTAATTTGTTATTTGGTGTGTACCAAATATTAAATAAAGTTAAATATTTATCATGTTCGTAATTATTTTTTACACATAAAATAAATATCTAAGATTTAAAGTCAAAATTACTTGTTAAGTATTAACAGTTGGTAAAATAAATCTTATATAGTTATAAAGTTTTTTTAAAATTATTTCTAATCTAATCTAACCGTCAAATAATTTTAATCTAATCTAACTGTTATTGTTGGGGCTGGTTGTCCTTGTGAGCGGGAGAGAGAGAAGGAACACTCTACATCGCAAAACCCAACCGTCAATAACATAAGAGGATGTCAAAATGTTCATTTTACCCTTATTTATGTGTGTCAATAATATAAGAGATTCATTTTAGACTTTTCGATAACTTATTTCTTTATATAATTTTATATAGAAGTAAATGTCAATTTCTTGTTATGTCCCTTATATGAAGATATTAATACAAAGAGAGCAATTGGATTTTTGGTCAAAACATAGGTTGTTAAAATATTTAAACTAAAAAAGAGGTAGGAATATATTGACAATTCTTATAAATTAAAGATAAGAGAGGAAAATAAAAATTTTATTTTTTAAATTTAAATAATAAGGTACGATAATATTTTTAAATTAAATTTTGAAAAACAAAAGATTCAATCATTTTTTAGTTCAATTTTTTTATGTTAAATGCTCATGCACACAAATTAGAGTCAATATTAACACTTCTGGATCAAGTTACTCTTAAAGTAATTTTAAAAAAATTACTCTTTATTTTAATTATTGATTTTTTTGAAATGTAATGATTAAAATTAATTATTTATTATAACCATTAATTTCAAGAAAATGAATATTGAAAATAAAAAATAACACTAAAAGAGTTAATCCAAAAGTAAGTGATATATATATATAGTCTTGAATACAAATATTATATAGTAAAGAATTCTATTAATATAATATTTATATAAATATATAAAATATTTTTTTACTTTATATATTATTATAATCTATTTATTTAATGCACCTAATATAATTTAATAACATCATTAAATAATATAACCAAATTTAATAATAGCATTAAATATCATAAAAAATTAATAATAGCATTAAATATTTTTTAATACATCTAATTTATATTATTTCTTAACTTTAATACATCTAATGCATGTATTATATTATTGAGTCAAAAGTATTTTCTGTCAAGAAAAAGTCAAAAGTAATTATTGCGTTATTCAATACCTTTGTGCGTTCATAGTATAATCTAATACAATATGATATATTTTGTCTATTTTGAAATAAATGTTGTTTTGGGTTATTTTACATATACTAATAAAATTGAATAAATATATGAAAGATAATTATAGTTTTACAAAATTAATCTTGTTAAATAAATGAGAAAATAATATTAATATTAGATTAAAAAATTAAAATAACATTTATTAAAAGTATTGATGGAAAAAAGCTATTAATGATACATTAAAAAGTTAAATGCACCACTTATTTTGGGACAACTTTTTTTCAAATATAACACTTATTTTGGGACGAAGTTAGTAATATAATATATATACCAAAAGATGAGAAATATCAAATTATTTCAAGAGCAATTTTAAAAAGGTTAAATGTCACTTGTGTTTCATTATGTTTTAGTATTGTTTTATTTTACTATATTAAATTTTAAAAAAATTATTTTAGTTTTTTGTATTTTTGAAAGTTTCATTCAGATATATTAAGTTTTAAAATTTTCATTTCGATTCTTTATGTTTTTTTAAATTTCATTTTGATCCTTTATGAGTTCACAAGTTTCATCTAGGTCATTTTTTCTTATTACTGTTAACAAGCTTTAGTATTCTGTTAATTTTCTTAGGGGACAAAAATTGTTCCGCTAATTTTTAAATAATGGTGGCTAAAAAGTAAAAACTGAAACAAAACTTCTCATAATTGTCAGGACACAATATTTTTAATTTATGTTGGTGCTAAGTCGCAGTGTGACTATAAGGTGGCGCCATGGTGTTTTTGGTGGATGGAGGTTGTAGTTCATAGTTTTTTGTTGATAATGGTTGTAGTGCCAGAGAGGTTGCAAATTTGAGTGGAGGGTGGTTGTAGTGTTTATTTTGTGGTGGATATGGGGTTTGCATGAGAAGACAAGGGAGGTTATAGAAGTAGGTGGTTGAATGTATTTTAAAAAGATAGTAATGATTTTTAGTTGTTACTATTTTAAACTAATTATTTTAAAATTTAATGTTCATGACACACTAACCAAAATCATAAGAAAAGACTAAAATTAAACTTTCAAAAACATAAAGGATCAAAATGAAATATTACAACCTAATGTATTGAAGTAAAACTTTCCACAACAAAAATGAGCAAAAAGAAAATTTTCAAAGTATAAAGGACCAAAACGAAACTTTAAAACTTAGTTTATCAAAATGAAAAAGCACTAGAACATAATGGATCAAAAATGACATTTAATATTTTAAGAGAGTTATCATCCACCAAAGTTGGTTGACATAAGTGGCAAGATTTGTGCTCTTTAAGCAAGTATCTCACCTTTCATTGTTCAATTAAAAAGAAAATGAAAAGTTAGACTCAAAAGTAACTCTTTTAAAGAGTAAAAGTAACTTAATCTCTTATTTAAAAGTTTATTGACTATAAAAATACTTATAAAAAATAATAAATATATGACTTTGATATATATATATATATATATATATATATATATATATATATATATATATATATATATATATAAATTCAATGCTTAAATATATATTTCTATATATAAATTATTATTTTATTGATAATGTAATTTTCTTGTCTTGCTTTTCTTTTGAGGCAAATCAAAGGAAATGTTAGAAATGAAATAAATTTATTTTTTTATTTTGATAATTATTTAATTTTGAGAAAATTTATTTCAGATAAAAATTTGATGATGAAGATAATAAATTAATATACTAAAACTTAGTGAGATTTATTTACTTAAAATTCCTAATAAAGTATCGAGAAAAAATATTAGGGATAAGCATGTTTCAAAAGGACACATTTTAAGTCTTAAAAGTATTTAAAAAATACTAGCAAGACTCTTCCTAATACATTTGCTAATACTTTTATTCTTAGTAAAAATATTTTGAACATCACAAAATTATCTAAACATCACTCCTTATTTAATAATCTCTACTCATAATTTTATATTTTAAAAGAATTTTTAACTAATAAAAATGTGTTTCCTCACCGTATGAAATTCTTAGTAATCTTAAGAGTTAAGAAATGTTTGGGATAAGAGTGGTGATCCCCACATAACACATAATACATAAAAATGAGGGATTAGTAACGCCCGCATTAAACAACACATAAATTACCTGGAAAGTTAGTTCAATAAAGAGCGTTATTCTTATATATTTTATAAGTTCAATTCATACGTTTCATCTTTCTTCCGTCACTCAACACATCTCATTCTCCTTGGATCGAATTGTGTGTGCAACCATGGTGAACAAAACCACCAACTCTGCATCCAAACATCAAGTTTGTTTCTCTTTTCTCGCTCTTGCTCACTTGCTTTCTTCATCTCTTTCCATGTAGATGTTTTGTTTTGTTCTCTATTTTTTCTCTCATTCCGTTTCTTTGAAATGTATCCAATAGTTTTTTATTTATTTTATTTTAGAATAAATATGCATAGCCTAATTGTATGATGATATTGATAGAAACAACATGGAGAGGCGACAAAAGATGCTGCTAGAAGAACCTTGAAGACCAAGATTAAACAGTTGACAAATCAAGTCCATGCGAAGCGAGAGAAATCAATTAAAGTAAGACCGTGTTTATTTTTGTAAAAAAAAAAACTAATCTCTAAAATTTGTTTGCTGGCATAATTGAAATTGTTTTTCTCTTGAGAATTTATATTCTAAAAGTTTGTTCCCTAGATATTTGAATAGAGCACTTGAATGCAGCCTCCTCACAAATTAGAAAGTTAATACTTTTTTTTAGTTGTGTGAATTTGTTTTAGAAAGGAGTTTTAAAACAAGAAAGCAAAAAAGATAATAAATACATCCTAAGTTCACAATTGGGTCACTTGATTCTTGGAAAGCCTCATTGTTCCTCTTATCATCTGCAATGTAAAATTGATTTTGTGGATTTATTGTGCTAGTTATTCTTGATTTTTCCATGGGGAGCTAAAAATACCAAAAGTTAAAAAAAATGTTACAAATCAATAATTAGGATTCCATAATGAACTCTTAATGTATTCTTGCTTGCAAATTTTTCTTTTACTCTATTAGTGTTTTGGTGGCTAATTTTATCATGGCTTATTTGAATTTGTTTCCTTCAATTGCAAAATGCAAGGTTGAGAATGGTTTGTAGTTTGCACTTAATATTAGTTCTGTTTCCACAGGAGAAAGTTCAAAGGCATTCGGAAAATCTTAAGCCTTTGTTTTCAAAGGTCAACTCGATAATTTCAAGGAGGGGGACTTTGCAAAATAAGGAAAAGGTCAATATGCTTTCCTCAAGAATTAACAAGCCAATTTGCAAGCATAATGGTTTCCCTAAAGGTTTGGTAGGGAAAGATTGCATCAACAAATTGGATATTGCACTTGCAAATGAAATTAGGATTCCATACCTTGAAAAATTACCACCATATACAACTTGGGTGTATCTGACCAGGTGTGTTTAACGTTCAATTTCAAAATACTTTTTTCATCCAAATGTCTTGCATGTGTAATGCAATTATCACCAAAGTGAAAAATACACACTTCTTGTATTTTCTTTTCAAATAGAAACTTCCTATGTAAAATATCATTGATAAATCCATATAGAGATTATGTTTATGTATTTTCTGAATTTTCAAATCTTTTGTGTCAAACAGAAATATAAGAATGGCTAAAGATCAATCTGTCATAGGAAAAAGACAGATTTACTACGACAAAATTGGTGGTGAAATAATGATATGCAGTGATAGTGAGGAAGAGATGGTAAATCTTAAAAATGACAAACATGACTTTACTGAGGCTGAAGACCTAATTTTGCGGTAAATTGAAATTGATATGTTGTACATTATGTTTATAGAAGTTTTATTTGTTTGTGAAGAAAAATGATGTTACAACTAGAGTTAGAGATCTTGATAGCAATTTTGATGTTAGTCATATATAAACCCTTAACTCACATATTTGTTTGTTGAGATAGAAGTCTTGTTGGACTTCCAATGGTTTTCCTTGCTTAAGCTATAAAACCTTTGTCATCATCACACAAGATGTTTAAATTTAATACCTATTTTAAACTCATTAAGCCTCAATTTTCTTCTTTATTAAAATGTTTAAAGCTTTCCAATTCTAAAATTACTATCCTAACTCTTGAATATATTAGGATGACACTTGAGGAATATGAGTCTACTGAAGAGGTATTGATTATCGTTAAAGAGTTTGTTAAAACTACTGATTCACAAATTCAGGTAATCTAGGATAACTTATGAACATGAATATATTCTTGATGGTTATTAATCCTAATTAATTATGATAAAAATAAGTAGCACCAAGGATATTTTGAGCAAGTGTTTTCTTCATCAAAATATGTAGGAAAGGTATGAAAAACTCAAGGAAAAGCATATGGGGAGTCTAGACAATCATTCTGAAGATTGTCATTGTAAAGGATGCAAGTGTCACCTTGAAATATGTTTGGAGAAAAGCTTGAGTGCTACTTTAGAATCTTTTGATAACCTTTTTTGTCGTCAGTGTCTGGTACATGCTAAAAACTATCCTTTTAACATTTTTATCATTGCCACAAGCCCAAAATGTATATTATGATATTAAGTATTTTGGGTTTATTTGTGCTTTTATAATTTTCTCAAGCAGATCTTTGATTGTCCTATGCATGCCACTTCTCAACCTGTAATGTATCATGTAAGGAATAGTTCTGTATATTCTTTTCAACTTAATATGTTTTCATAACTTTGCCAATAAGTCAATTTGATGATTTACTTCATAGAGTGAAAAGCAACAAGTGTGGTCAGAACATGAAGGTGATAGGCAACCATGTAGTGACCAATGCTACCTCTTGGTATTCTTCTTTTTCTTTATTTGATATTTTAAGTGATTTTTATATTTTTCATGTTGGTGTCAAGGAAGAATATAGAGTTTTTACTTGTTTTCAATTTCAAAAAAATATCTTTTTCCATGCAGGTATTTTATTTGAAACATTTTTACTGTCTACGAGTTTCATATGCAATAAAAAAATTAACAATTCCTAGTATCATGGGTGTTTTTAGGATAAAAGAATCAATCCAATAGAAGGATGTCATGAATCTCTAAAAAGTCTTGTTGAACATACTTCAAAGAAATTAATAGTTTCTGGTAGCTTCGGCCACGGTGAGCGGGACAAGGGAGTTGTGGAAGGACAAAAAGATATCCAACTGTCCAATTCAACGAAAGTGCAAGCCAATGAGATGACAAATAACTCAGATTGGAAACATCTAGAGAAAGATTTATATTTGAAGGGAGTAGAATTGTTTGGAAAAAATAGGTATAAGTTTCTTACACTAAAAAACTCTTGGACCACATTATGTATTTATTTTGTTACTATTTTTCTTTGAAAATTTTGTGTTGTGCTCAGAAATGGTGGCATTAAATATAGCTTCAACTTACATGACCTTAGGGAACTTGTCCATAATTCCTCTAAATCTTTCTTTTATTTTGTTAGCTTTAATTGCAGTTAATCTTTGCTAGAACTAGAGAGTAGTTATGAAAATGGAATGACACAGTAAATTTGAAGGAGCTTGTAAACTCAATGTTTTTCTTTTATTGTGCAAGAATTAAGCTATACTAATGTATTTTTTTCTTTAAGAAGTAGTAAATATTTTTTTATTAAGGTTTGAATGCATTCTTGAGCTATTTACTCCCTTTTGTTGTTATAATAGAGGAACTTTTAAAATGTTGTTTGAAAACCATTTTTAGTTAATTTTCTAAGTTGTGACATTTTTCAAGTTTTTGCTTATATAATTCTACTCATGCTTTGCAGTTGCCTTATAGCCCACAACTTGCTTCCTGGATTTAAGACTTGCTTAGAAGTAGCTAGGTACATGCTTGCTAGTGGAGAATCAATGCCTCATGAATCCATACCAAGTTCAATCACTAACAGAAATGATAAGATTAATGAAGATTGCATAGTGAGAATTTCTAGCATCCATTTCCTTATCTTCTTTGTGTTTTATTTTATTGTATTGATGGATTTTTTAGATGGGGTGGGAGGAGTGGTTTGATGATGATGGAAAATTAAGTATTGTACACATAACATAAGTTATGGTGAAATTTTGTTGAAGAAACAAGTTTAAGTATGGAACATTAATACATTATGAAATGTCTTGCTCCATTAGCATATTTAATATCAACTTCAACTTTTGATAATATTTAAATCATCATTATCATTGATTCAGGGCTTTTTAGATTTTATACTATATGTATAACCTAGGTACTCTTAGATCTTGGTGGCTAAGATTGTTGTATTGTACTTGTTTTAATGAGTTTTTTTAAAATCAATTAAAGGAAAAACATAATTCTAAATGTTAAACTTCTAGCACTCGAATATAATTTTAAAATATAAAATGATATGTCATTTAAATAAAGCATCAAACTAATTTTGGATATGGGTTATTTTGTCAGGACCAAGAAATTCCATCAAGATCATCGCCACGAAAAAAGTTAAAAACTAGGAAGTTTAGTTTTTCTCAAAAATCTATTGCCCTCTCACCTAGATGGAAAAGAGTTGGTTATGGGAAAGACAATTGCAATAAGCAATATACTCCTTGTGGGTGTCAGGGAATATGCACACAAGAATGTTCTTGTCTTCGTAAGGGAACTTACTGTGAAAAATATTGTGGGTATGTGAATTTTCATTTAATAATGTGCCTCTAAAGCTTTTCCAGTGATGAAGTAGACACAAAAGTTGCAGGATATTTCATATTTCTCAAGTCCATGTATTGGGCTATTCAAATCACTCTGCTAATAATCTTTTTCTGGTATTCAACTTAAAGATTCAAGTGATAAATTAGTTTTTTCTTATTTTACCTTTAGGTGTTCAAAGCTATGTGATAGTCGGTTCAAAGGATGCTATTGTGTTAAGGGTCAATGTAGAAGCGAACTATGCCTATGCTTTGCATCAAACCGTGAATGTGACCCAGATGTTTGTCAAAATTGTTGGGTTAGGTAATGCCATCATTTTTTATATGCCTTTGTTGAACTTGATTTTATGTTTCTTTCTTTATATATATATATTTCTTATATTTTACTTCACATCACTAAGAAAGTCATAACTAAGGCAAAGTTTATGGTCCTAATAATTGAGTTGCATATGTTAATGCAAGGACACGATGCAATATTTGTATATCTTGCCTACTTTTTAGAAGAAAATATACAATTCTCCAAAAAATATTGGTTTGTTGTCGATTTATGTAAGTTGTATCTTGGTTTTAGAGAATGTTGACTTGTTTAAATAATATCAACTAAAAGCATTATAGATGTATTAACCATGACAGCTTTAAGTGAATGGAACTAGGTTGCATCCTTCACAATTTTAAATGTGACATTTTTTATACAGTTGCCCTGATGGTTCATCAGGGGAGCCACCTCGACATGAAGATGGTCAATGTGAAAATATGAATCTTCTTCTAGGAAAAAAAGAGAGGGTTAGTAACTACTTATTTGATTCTTTTTTCATTTTTTATTTATTTTGAAAAATGTTTTATAACAATTTCACATTATTTAACAATCAATTTCTTATCCAAAATCTATGAAGTTTTTAATTTTGTTTCCAAAATAGATGTTTTAAAAACCAAAAAAATATAAAACATTTGGAGATGTTTTCACCATCTTATTCAATCTCTCACCCAATTCCACATGTTCTTGCATCACCCTCCACCCATTGTTTCATCATAAGCACCCTAATTCTTTTGCTCTTTAAATTATTTTGTATTTCATTCATTGATATAAAATCATGAATACATGAGTATCTCACATTATTTTGTTTATACATGTTAGATTCTTTTGTCAAAGTCAAATGTTGCAGGATGGGGAGCTTTCGCAAAGGTTGAGATGTTTGTACTTATTTTAAAATTATGCGATGGTGTGTTTTTTTTCCTCACTATTTGATGATGGATTTCAGAACCCAATTATAAAAAATATTTGTTTGGGAGAGTATACGGGTGAACTAATTACCCACAAAGAAGCAGAGAAACGTGGAAAACTATATGATCATATAAACAATTCATATCTTTTTAACATCAATGATCAGGCAAGTGTATCTATCAACTTCATATTCTCTTAACTTGTACATGTTCTTGCACTTTTCTCAAGCACTTGAGAGCATTCTGACAATTTACACGTTCAAATTATATAAGATGTAAAACCTAGTAGCTATTAGTTAATGTCTCCAGCATATAGATAATATTTTCCCTTGATTTATATATGTTTCCTTATTTTGTTAGAAATTAATGAATTAGAATAAAGATATGAATTGTCTTATTGGTTGTATAGTTGACTTTGAAACATATAATTATCATTTGAAATATATGACTTGAGGAGCCTTGAGTTGACGTCTTTGGTCTCCCATTCATTATAGTTTAGCTTAATCTTAACTAGTGTTTTCAAAATCAAGCAAGTTATTGACTAGTCTGAGAACTAGGACACTGAATGAACCACATGAATCAATATTTATTAAACATTTTGAATTTTATAGTTCAATTTTTATATATAAATTAAAATTTTCATTAATATAACCAAATGTATGGGTTGGTTTGATGGCTCCAATGTTTTTAACATTGCAAAGGACTAGAATTCAAGTCCCTAAAAGCTTAAAAATTTAATTTTCTTAACATTGGTGAGAACTGGATTGATCCGATTTACATCAAGTTGCTAATAAAGTGACTGAATCATAAGCCAAATGACATGGAATGTCCATATGATATTGAGAAATTGAGGAAATGCATTGTTGATGATAGAGTTTACATATTCCTCGTTGGACAAATTTGCAAAACTACTAATTGTTTTATTATTATTTTTGTTAACTTTCTTGAATTTACCTCCTGTCATCTTTTTCTTGGAAAGTATAATATATCGTGATATGAAAACAACGATTTTAAGGTTTTCATGCCTATCTGCCCTCAACTTACTATATGACTTTTCATAGTGGGTTATTGATGCGCGTCGCTTTGGGAATAAGTTAAAATTTGCAAACCACTCATTAGAACCCAACTGTTATGCAAAGGTCAGTCAAGATACTCCAATTTTTTAGAGATATGAAACTTACCCTTTGGTTTCCACACATTGAACTCCATTATGAGATTATCATAACAATTGTTTTATTGTATTGGTTGCGTAGGTGATGTTGGTTGGAGGAGATCATCGGGTTGGCATATTTGCCAAGGAAAACATTAAAGCCGGTGATGAACTTTTCTATCATTATTACTATCATGAAAAATGCACACCACCATGGGCTCTTCCACCAAAAGAAAAGGCTTCTAAGGCACATGAATTAAATGTTTCTCAAGGCATGGCAAAGAAACATCTGTCTGATTAATGAAATCTAGCAAGGGAACCAAGGTCTAGTATCTTTTCTCTAGAAATGGATATTTGACATTCTATCGGAAATAGTTAGGAGAAATTGTCATTAGGCTACTAATATCAAATGTCGTTGTCTTAGGCATATATAACTTTCTATTTACTTAATGCTAATTTTAGAAATTTTTATTAATATCATTAATCAAAATATAAAAAGGAATGCGTAATTTCAATTTCCTAATGTGAACCATTAAAGAATAGGTTATATGATACGAAGAGTAATGCTTAAGCTCAACACAACAACCCTCGTTCAATTCTACAGGCTTAGCTAATTCCAAGGTTGAAAGTTTGACTAACTCCAAGCCAATATGTCAACAGTAAGGTCTTCGTTACTCTACTAATACCCCATGCATCAATGACGAGAGATCTAAGGCTTGATATAGCCCATCCAATCAAGCATACCAACTAAGTTCTCAATCAAGATTTTGTATCGAAGACCCAAGGTGGAAAAAATGGTGTTGATGCTTCTAAGGAAGTCCTTGATTCATTTTAAGAAGAGCCCAGGGACAAATAAGGCCCAAAATGAGAATCGCGTAAAGAGAACATCGAGCTTGAGCTTTATATCACTTTAATTTCTCTTAGAGCGTGTTTGGATGGAAAAATTTAAAATTCTAAAAATTTCAAATACTTCAATTAAAATTCTTTTATTTTCAAAATTTTGTGTTTAGATAAAAAAATTAAAATTATGAGGATGAAAAAAATGAATGAAAAAAAAAGAGAAGTTATGATTTGTATACTAGTTATACGTGTTCCCTCTATGCTCACACCAGATTGATATTTTAAGAGTTCAGACGTCGTTGTTTTGAGTAAGAATGTAAGAAGAGAATTTCAATTTCTCAAGAAAATAAAATTCCAGATTTTTAGTTGTTTAAAATTTTGTTTTAAAATTTTAAAATTTTAAATTCTTCATAAAAAAAACATCCAAACAATAAATTCTAAATTTCAAAAATTCAAATTCTATATCCAAATTCTCTATCCAAACACATTCTACAAGTTTTCAATTTTGATCTTAAAGGGTATTCTAATGTAAAAAGAGTTTTTATCAATAGTCCAACGAGAATTTGAAGTGAATAAAAATGACCCTTCGAATAATATGTGCTGGATGATACATTTTCAACTGATAAAGGTAATCGAAACGGAGGCTAAAGGTCAAGTCTTGTTGTTTCAGTCTTGCGTACATTGGCGTCATTGGACATCGAATGAAATAAGGAGTTATTCCTTCATCGAACGAAACACATGATTTCAAATTCCTTATTTCATTTGATTACTAATGAAGGAATATGCCAACTCGTTTATCTCCTCCAACAAGCATGACCTATGCAATCGATATAATAATCCAATCATTATCACAATTCCATAAAGGATTTCAACGTGTAGAGATCAAGGGGTAAGTTTCAAATCTCCCCAAAAGTGGAGCATTTAGAATCCAGAGATTTCTAAGTTATAAGGAAAACTAAGTTTTGAAATTGTTGGTAGGAAATCTTGAAAGATTTTCAAAATGTTATGACAAAATAGTTGAAATGCTGACTTTGCTTAGTATATACAGATTACAGAAAAAATGAAGGGAACAAGAGAGATTGAACAGGTCGCTCTCATCTACTCTGTAAATGAAAATATAACAATTCATTCCATGTATCTGGAACCCCCGGAAGGCACCAATGGCTACAATCTTGAATCCTAGACGACCGTGTTTTTCTCCCATAAATTGACGGGTGACCATCGATCCTATATGCTGACAAACTAGTTATATTCAACAATGTCACAGGAGTTCTCATTTGCTTTATTACCTCCTCTGCGATTATATTCTTCTCTGGATAAGTAGTGCTTAAGGTTTTATTAAGAGGAAGGGTGGCTTCTGTACAATGCCCTCCGGAATTCCAATCGCCACCCCTGATGCAAAGGATCAAGTTCACTAATCAGCTACTCTGATCATCTTAGATTTGGGAAAATACAAGAGCTATTGTAGAATGAGTGGATATCAGAAGCAAACCTGAAATGTGATGGTGCTGAACTTCGAAAGAAAACGTGGGTTTTTCTATGATTAATGTGTTTGTCCACCCATGAAGCCCAAGTCTTCAAAGCTTTTCTGAAAGCTGTAGAAACATTTAGCTGGGGATGAACTAGACCTCTTTCTTGGTAGTAATAAATCCTGTTATACAATCAAAGGTTTGTCGAATACAGTACTGAAAAGAAAACTAGAAATATGAGTGACAGATTTAATGATTAAGCTATGATGGGTCATTTTTTAAATTAGGATGTTACTGCAAAAGCCAAAATTTTCAGCCCATTGAATAGCGCACACCCTCCCTGCAGCCAATTTTTTTAAGCATTTATGCAGTCAACAAATTAGAACCACTAGATAAATATCAGATGCCTCAGATTTCATTTCAGCAAATCGGACTTAATGCATGTATTAGAATCTGAGCTATTTGATCTTCATGCATGGGTTTTGATTTGGTGACTGTGTAAATGCATAAATTTGCGCAAAAAATTCATTACTGGAATTGGATTCTCTGCACTCTCAGTCAAACAGAGAATGTAACAAGAATCTCTATCATTAATTATTTTTTCATACATTAAAAGTGTATTTATAAGGGCAAAAAATTTTGACTATTGGATTATGAATGCGGAGAATTCTGGTCCATCCATTACCTGAATGGAACACCACCATTCTTTTTCAATGAGACATTTTAGGCTATATTAAAGTTCAAGACTTTCGATTTTAGTGATTAGGAATCGTGTGGGGTTCGATCCTTTCTTTAACATAATTACACACACTGGAATGCCCTGCTTTAGAGATGAAAAGACTGAAAGTATAAAATGCAAGCATGTAACGATGCACACATCATCAAAAGGTATCAAGGCCTACTAAAAAGTCAAAAATATAAAGAGAAGTGCTAACCCGGCTTGTGTTTTGGAATGTGACCACCAATGTGCAGTGTTGAAAACCACAATATCAGCTCCCCTCCATCTCGATGAACCGTGATCAATGGCATCAATTCGCAATGTCGATCTTCGTTTCTGCCCTATTCTTGCCTTGCTTTCATGAACTAAGAAATGACTAACATAGTATTCAACAGTACATTGATAATCCTGAAAGATTCAAAATGCAGATATGAAAAATCTAATACCCCAGGACCAGCCATATATACACTTACAAAATCCAAGTAAGGTTCTGCAGAATTACCAGAAACCTGAAACTATAATTTCCCTTCTCTTTCGTGATTTTCCTTCCACGGGACTCATACACTCTCGTTGGATCTTTAATAGCACCCAATAACATGCACAACATTGATTCCCATTGGTTTCTATTAATCGAATCACCCACAAAAACAAGTCTTTTCCCCCTTATCAACTCCAGCATTTTTGTTGCATTGAACCTTTGCCAAAAAAAATACACAGAACCCAAAAAAAATCATTTTCTTCCTAAATACTGCATCAGTAGAAAAATAAAGCCGGAAAAAAAAAGTTCAAAAAGATTGAAATTGAGAGTACCTTGGAAGGTCACACCCTTTGGGCTGCCATCTCCACTTAGTGTAGCTTCTATTCAATCTTCCATTTCCCTCACAATCAAAACCTTCATCGATGAAAGGACAAGAAACTTTGGAATAAAGGGGATAGCTTTCATCAAAAACCCAATACCCTTTTGTTAAATCACACCCTTCAACTCTCTTCTTCTGCTCAATCTTCTTCAAAATAGGAACTTGAGTTTTCCCAACTAAATCACCTGCTACTACCTTCTTCTCTTCCTTGCTGGGTACCCTCTCAGGTGAAGTTCCATACTCTTCCATTGACGTGAAATTAACATTTGAGGCACCGACATGGTGTCGTACAGGTTCAGATTTGGATCCAGAGAGGCTTTTCTGGGTCCTAGCAAGACGGTTATCGATCAAAGTTGGAACTTTCACGACATTTACAGTTAAGTTTTTGGTCAAGGAATGAACAGTTAAAGGTGGAAGAGCCACACTGTCACTTTCACCGTCACCGACAGAAGAAGAAGAAGTAGAAGTGTTGAAGTAAAGATGAATCTGTTGGTGAATTGAAGGTGTGTAATTGGTGAGCCAGGTGGTGAAGGTAGAGAGGAAGAGGATGGAGGAAAAAATAGTGAAAGAGAAGACCAAAAGCCTAGTGGGTTTGAAGGAGAAACTTCTCTGTCTCTCCATTGATGAGAAATGTGCTTCAAAACAAGTCAATGGTGGGCAGTTAGAAGAAGATGGGTAGTATCATAGTTCATGCATCATTTGATTAATGGAATTTGCAAGAGAATAATTAATTAATGTAGAAATAAAGAAGTTAAAGCCAAAAGCAATGTGAGACGACGCGGAATAGAGTGGATTGAAAATAAATCTCATATTTCCTGGTAAGTACTGTCCATCAGTTGACGGTGCTCAACTGGTGAATGGTGATGATGGGGCAAAAAATATTCCTTAGTTTATGTCATAACTAAAAAGAAAAAAAAATGATAATAAATAAATATATATATATATATATATATATATATATATATATATATATATATATATATATATATATATATATTTGTAGGGACTGAGTAGCTACGTACCTACGTCCTTATCTAGTGTATAATTTGTCTAGACTCTAGAAGTGATTTTCCATTCTTGAGATATATCATATAAGTATTTTAACTTTTAAGTATAATTTAGTTTAAAACAAAATAATAAATTTTAAAAGTATATATACATTTTATTTTTTAAAAAATAGTTACAAAAAATTGTGAAATTAAATTTATTCTTTTAGTAAATTTAAAGGCATGTATTATTAAAAAAGACTAAAAATGAAAAATACTCGTGATATAAACTAGGAGTTTTTTTTTAGAGGAATATAAACAAAGAGTTTAATAAACAATGTAATGTTCTTTTAAGCATTCATAGTTTTTAAGGATTTAACTTAAGAATTTAATAGACATGGATTATGAATATAAATTTTTTAACATTATTAATCAAATAAAATTCATATTTAATATGATTTTTATGGTGTGTTTGAATGGAGAATATTGAGAGAGAAAACTAATTTTTAGGTGCATTTATAATATCATATATGAAAATAATTTATTTAGATATATCAAACTAAAACATGATTAAAAAATTACAAAAAAGGTAAAATGAAAAAAAGTATTAAGAACACTTTTTTATAACATTAAAAACACATATTTGAACACAGTATCATTTATTCAATTATTTTTTTATCGATTAAAATTTATAAGAAACAATAAAATTATATAAAGGAGAAGTTTATTAAATAAATGTAGCCCACAAAATTGTGGTTTTGAGTCAATATTAATCTATAAAAAATATTAAATATTCTCAATAAAAAAGTTCATTTAATACTTAAAAGGAAGGAATTTTAAATAATACTTAAAATAAAACTTACATTTAATAGGAATTAAATTACTTTGTTTAAAGAATTGAAATACAAAAAATTTAAATTACTCTATCCAAAAGAAACAGGAGCTTCAGCTAATCATTATTAATCAACCCGCACATGCTGATGATAGTGTCTAATTGAATTGTAGTTTCAGGGAATATGTTATTTATTCTTTAACTAACCCACATCCATCATTTTCTCAAATTATTTTACTTTATTCTTTAACTAAACCCTCATGACTCATCCACCACCTTTTTAATTTTTTTTTTTTTAAGATGGGAATAAAGTCCAAGCGACTAACCTCTTTAGTCACCCAGAGTAGACTCGTAATTCACATGCAGCCAATATCATTACTCTTCGGCGATGCACTCGGAACAAAAACATGTTCAGGCCGTACTATCAAAATAATTAATTTTCTATGTTTTAGATTTTATTTTTCATGATTGCAGTTTAAATATTAAATATTTCTAAAGAATCATCTAGCGTGTGAATAACTGATATAAGAATTTTCTAATTTAAGTTTAAATATATATTTAGATTAAATACTCTAGGCATCATGGTCTATGTTGAGAAATATATTTTTTTGACAGAATATATCGAGAAATCTTAATGTGCAGCTGTTGTCTGGTTAGATTAGCTTGCATGGTCGACATTCGACAAGGTATCCCCATGGAAAGGATTATATTTTGCTGAATACAACTTAATGGGATTTTACGTCACCTGCACAACAGAATCCGAAATTCTAGTATTTAGAAAGGGTTATAAATTCACATACAGAAGCAATTCAATGTACTTTTTCGTTTATTAGTTTTATTAAGTCATTGGTAGTTTTAAAAATATTAAAGTAAAAAATAATTATTCTTAACATTTCTAATGAGTATGATACCTTGAAATAAATATCTCCTAAATATAGGCTGGCGTCTAAAATTAGACATGTGAAGGAAGCTAGTATTGGTTTTGGTGCAATCTTTAGAAATGATAAAGGTCAATTATTAGCTGCAACATCGAATAAGCTGGAAATATGTGTGGACCTATTCATAATCATATTGCCATGGGATCTTGAAGCTGACACTGATGATTTGTTGCTTGCTCTTAACGCCCAATACCATTGAATATCGACCAATTGTTGCGAAGAAGAGATCCTCAGCCTCAACCTCTGGTGAATCCTCTAATTTCGCTATATGATAGAAGTATTATATCTTCGATTCTTGTTGTAGTGGCAGATTTTCAATCAATTTCTTAATTTCCTCACTCGCTGTTTGGATTGTTCGTTCCGTTTATTTCTTTGATTTACAATATATATGTTTTGTGAAAACTGATGATGATAAATTGGCAACCATATTAGAATTTTAGGTTCTTTTCATGTGATGCAAATAAATCAAATAGAGTGAGGCAGGCAGAAGTCATAAAATAAAACTAGGATATAACTTGCTTTTAAGGATGCATAGCTATAACTTCCATTTCATTACTTAGTTTGTATGATTCAATACTGCTTTCAGTTTGTGTGATTTATCCCAGCTAAAGGATATATAATTTTCTTTCCACCCAGCTTGCTCTTGATTAATGGCCTAATCTTACGTGAATTCCTTTGATGAATCAAAGACAATTAGGCAAAGCATTTTTGTTATAATTAGCAAAAGCAAGACATAGGTCCTAGTTTCTCCAATTTGATTTGGATCTTGAAGCGAAATCTAAATGTTATTTTCACTGAGCAATTTTACTTTTATATGATTCACTTCTTCACCCCAACCCCCTAATGCCTCATTATTGGGGTGATCAATGGGGAATGATAAACTTCTTCCTTTTATGATTTCAGAGGAAAACTGCCAAACAATAATTCAAGTATCTTTCCTTTTCCCCGTCTGTCCTGACCTTCCCTTTACTCACCAATCACCATGTGTATGTACACTTGCCCTCAGCCTGCCTGATCGTTAGGAAAGTTTGAACTGCATCTGCATTCTAGTTTTATATTTGAACTATTTAAAATGTCAGGGTTTTGTAATTTGTAGAAATTGACAAGCTTTTAAAGACAGTGAAGCAAATGGCTGGTCCTAGGATTGCTCATGCTACTTTGAAAGGACCAAGTGTTGTGAAGGAGATATGTATCGGAATGGTGCTTGGTTTAGCTGCCGGCAGTGTCTGGAAG
This sequence comes from Glycine max, assembly GCF_000004515.6. Lineage (NCBI taxonomy): Eukaryota > Viridiplantae > Streptophyta > Magnoliopsida > Fabales > Fabaceae > Glycine > Glycine max. The sequence goes on along the minus strand of NC_016090.4, from coordinate 43,468,539 downwards.
ATGCATCACTGGAACGAACAGAGAAAAACCCGGGCATTTTATGATTTGCTGGAAAAGGATGAGATTAGTGTTGTTGCGGATGAAGAATAAAAGTGGCCACGTTTTATGCCAAAGGCCCAGATCTCTCCATTTTTATACATTTTTCTCTCTGTATATTCTATTGGCTCTTAATTTGTAGTTGAGCTGACTTACTCTAATATTCCAAGGCAATAAGTTTTTTGCACCAAATCTTGGACATTGTTACCCGGTAGAAATTCTATAAAGCCTGTTTTGTTGCTTTTTATTGCAAAGTTATTTTTATCCAGGTGCCCGAGTGGAGATATTTTTTAATATTATTTGCTCTTTACTAATTATTAACTAGTTTTTAAGACTAAATAAAGTGTTTCATCTAAGACGGATCTTTCTTTAAAACTTTACAACTTCCAAGTGCAAAATTCAGTATTTAGGGGCATAAAATATAGAAAACAGCACTGTGGAAATTATGGAATATGAAGCTGTTTGTAAGACAAAGTAATTCACTTAAATTCACCCCTTCAAATTAGTGGTGGTGTTTTTTGGAATCATACTGTTATTGCCTACTAGAGATGACTCATTACAAACAAAGTGAATTACACAGGGTGCGTCACGATGTAATTCTAGTCATCCTCAATATTCCTCAGTGTGGCATTTAAACACTGATTAATTCATGCTCTTATAGAAACTCAGTCACATATAAATTCCAAAGTTCAGCGGCAAAATATTGGATTGTTTAACAATTTACAAAATTTATGGGCTTGGTTTATTAAAGAATTATTTTTCGATTTTCGTTATTTTCTGTATAAATTCTTTAAAACAAAAGACTAAGACAAATACAGAACGTTTTCTTAAGCAAATTTGACCATAAATATTTAAAAATTAAATATAATTAGTCTTTATAAATGTCTCAAAAATAGTATTATAATTCACAAGAAAAAATCGTTTTCTTGTTTTTTAAAATAAAAAACACGCATTACACATTTTTTATAAATGAAACCAAAAAGAAACATTATTCAACGACCAACGGAATCCAAAACAATACTCTTAATCGAGCTGTAGTAGGTGCGTCATAAAGTTATATTTTCAAGAATCACTTGTCAATTATCCGGGAAAATGTTAAACGTCTCGGACTTGCCCCGCAAAAACATGTCGGGTTTTTATGTAAACAAAAATCATACCAAGCTTCTAGATTTGCCGTTAGAGTACAATTGTATATGCACTAAAAAGAATCACAACTCCACAATTAGGAAGGCAAGATCAGAAGCAAGCTCAAATGGCATAGGAAGAATAAGTAGTGTGGTTATTCCTCAAGTATATTAGATTGCTTTGTGAAATTATTCAGCTAGGCTGCTAAGGAGCCTTCTGAAAACACGAGAAACAGATTATGAATCATCCTGTTAAATCATGAATATATTTTGGCAACTTGTCACTGCACCAGCAATGCTATTATTGCTATAGTAGTTTTTAAAGGAATACATGATATCATGGAGTGCCCCGTAACTTGCAATGCAAGTGATACCTGCCAATTTGAATGTGTTCCGTTCTCACAGTGAAGGGCATCTTGCTGCTGGGTCTTCCACATGCATCATTTGGATGCTTCTATTCTAGTCTTTGGCAGTCCGAAATCAGATCTTTCTTCTACATCATTAAAAGCTCAAGGTAAAAAGTATGCATATGTGGAGAAAATAAGCAGTAAGAATCAATAATGTGTTTCACTATTGTTGTCTAAATTCTTTGGTTGCTTGTGAAATGCCTAAGTTACATTTAAATAAAATAGCAATAAGCAGCCATGCTCACGTACTACTCCTCACGAGGTAGCAAGAATATGTCCAAGCAATACGGGGATTTACTGTTTGCAAATTTACCATTATCAAGAAATAATTAACTCAGTCAAAGGTGCTTTTTTGGAATTAAAATTTAAGGCTGAAGATGTGATTACCACAAGGATGACCTCGGCAGAGAATGAAATTCTTCGTACTCAAGATCAGACACCTCTCTGCTGCCGCCTCCGCTGGGTGCAACCACTTTGCTTTCAGCATTTGTGGTGCCTTTGCTAACATGTTCTTTGACTGTATCAGTAGCATGGTCTTCTCCTGCCTCAGAGCTGTTTGACACACAATATTTATGGAGCCATCTATCTGTTTCCCAAAGGACATGCATGATGCTTTCTTTAGCAGTGTAACCATGACTCTCGTGAGGCAAAATCACCAGCCGACAAAGAGCACCATGACCCTTTAGAGCGTTGAAAAACCTGTCTGACTGCATAGCAGGACAAAGGGTAAGCAGCACGCAATTGGCTAAAGAAAGACTCAGGGTTCTTCCAAAATATAAAAATACAGCAATGGCCAATTAATTATGACAGCTTATGAGAATAGCTCAGGCAGGAATTCCTCTCTTACCTGCATGGTTAATGTTCCTGGATTATTGTCCTCTTCCCCGTGAATAAGCAAGATGGGCTTCTTAATTTTATTAGCCGACATAAAAGGACTCATCTCTACATAAGTATTAGTGGCCTCCCAAAGAGTTCTGTCTTCATTCTACAGAAAGAAGTGGAGAAAGCCGTAAGACCCTCATTCTAAAATACACTCACAAGGTAACATTCAGTTCAAGAATAGGGTGTGAAAGCAGATTATAAAGAACTGTAGGAGAAAAGAAAATACAATTATGGGAACTGGAAGAGAAAAAAAAAAGTCATTATAGTCAATACCTGAAAACCAAAGGGAGTAAGTGTTCTGTTGTAAGCACCAGAACGAGCAATTCCACAACAAAAAAGATGAGGTGCGTGTGCCAGCAGGTTAGCAGTCATGAACGCACCATAGGAATGTCCACCAACAGCTATTTTCTTCGGATCAGCCACCTAGATGTGACAAGTGACAACCCAAAATATCACGAGTCATCATATTTCTGACTAAAAACTTCATATTCTCCATACAGTAAAAATAAAGCTTACCCCACGCTGGATAACTTCCTCCACAGCAGCCTCTGCACTTGCAACTAATTGTTCTACATACCTGGAACATAGATATTTGGTTTTATATCAGATAAACACTAAAGCAGTTATGAGAAATGATTACTTCACAGCAAAATTTGAACACGCTGAAGAACAAAAGAAGCCAAAGCCTCACAAGTCCAAAAATTTTAATCACCGATTTGAAGAGAAAATGAGAATAAAAATCATGGTGCTCGAGAACAATTATTTAGTGATAAGTATATGGTAAAGATCCCACAGCTATAACAATATCATTATCAAGTTACCTATCATTTGCCTCTTCATCACCCTCGCCAATAATAGGAATGGTAGGCCCAGATAGAATTGCAAACCTGCAGTATTCAAAGAACAGTCCAGCTTATTTATCACAAAATATATATTGAGTGAGGGACACACAAACCAAGTAAAATAATGTTAAATCAGAAATAGACAAACAACACCCATAATTGGCAAAGACAATTAATACCTTCTAGCCAGCCAAAGAAGGGCTGATGTGGAGCCTATTCCAGCAAATTCATTTGGAGAACCACGAACTTGTCCAGCAGCATCTTTGCTCTTAAATTCTCCTGGGTAAGACCAAACCAGGCATGGCAAAGGGCCATCTGTTGATGGATTGTAACCTGGTGGTAGGTATAATGTAGCAGTAAGTTGAACCCCGTCTTTTCTTTCATATCTGATCATCTCTTTCTGCAATGATGCAAGCTGAGGGTATGGATGAGGGAAATTTGTAACCTGAACTATGTTTTTATCTGGCCAGCTAACAAAGTAGTATTGGGTGTTTTCAGTTTTTGACTCTTTAGAAGTCAGTATCTTCAGTTTATCTAAATACAAATCCCCTTCTTCTTGATCAGACATTAGAGCAACAACAGTCTCATAATACTTCTCCTTATCGCTCTCCCAGATTCGTTCCATTTTTTTACCTGTATTTCTGTAACATTTCGGTTCAAACCATTATATCATAAATGAGAATCTGTGAGAACTGAGAACATATGGGAAGTAAAACAAGAAATTTAAGACACTTACATGTCAAACAGATCAAGGAATGGAATGTTTCCTTCTGGTGTAGCACCATTTCCATTCAGTATAATATATCTTCCTTCATCACTTTCCTTCTTTATCCTGGCAATAATGTATGTCCCAGCTTGAGTTCTCCGCATCATAGGAGAACCGGGATCAGAGTACACATCTTCTGAAGATCTATCAAATAGGATGCGCGGAGCTACATCTTCAGATCCAGGAGAGACTACCCATGTTCTTATTTTCCGTGTTTTGTACCAAGATTCATATACCAAAGCCAGTGAATCATCACACCAAGAAACCCCTCTGTAGATATGGAAAGCAGAAACATAGTCCCAGACATTTTAGAAGATAAGCACAATGTAATTGTGTCCAGACTATGTAAGTGGCATGCAAACCAAACCAAATGTTGGTCATGATGATCGAGATATAGCAAGTACAGCATTAGGATAGACTACATGAAAATGCACAAGACTTGGCATTTGAATCAGTTTCAACAGTCAGAAGCATATTTGCAATACTAAGAAGCAACGACTGATTTTGAAAAGGATCCAATAATGTCCATATATGTCATCGTGATTACACTGACATGTAGATAAATATAAAGAGAAGAAACCAATGCAAATCAATAAATTGTATCCATACCCATAGCGGAAATCAAGCTTGTGTAATATTGTTGGGTGTTCACCTTCTAGTGGTTCAGCAGGCTGTGTATAAATTATATCACGAGGAGAAATTTCCACCTTTGCATCACCTCCATCTTGAGTTTCTACCCTAGAAACCTCAAATGAATCAATTTAAACAGATACAGAAATAAAAAACAAATCCACATACAACAAATGGGACTATAAAACTAACAATGTAAATGAAGGGAAAAGCATTCAGAATTTTATATTGAATAAAAGAAGTCCTAAGTTTGATTGTGAATGAAGGATGAAACATCTGATTAAGAGAAGTGCATGTGATGAGAACACTGGAAGTCAGTTGAAGAAAACAACCATATGTAATCCAACATTGACCTACAACACAAGTTCTTCAGTAAAAGAAAATAACATAGAGCTATATTTGAAATACCTGAACATAATATTCCATGAGCACACATCCTCAAATATATATGATGCAAAATCAACATCAATGTTATTTTAGCAGGGGAGTGTAAATGTACTTTAATCTCTCTGAGTGTGTATAAAATATCCATGATATGTCATAATTAAACTGTCAATCAATAACAATAAATAAATCCATACTTGTATATAATTCATGCATCCAGTTTGTTCTCATGCCCTTCAAGTAGATAATACATGTGTATATAGGCATGCTCAGCTATATACCAGAAAGATTGCTCTTGCCTCTTATAAAGTGCATGCTTAGTACTATTTGCATGTCAGTGAACTTCAACATTGAAGACACTCTTGGGAAGTTTAAGTTTTTAAGCACTTCAAAATTTGCAGAGAAAATAATGAAAACAAACACAACTGCATATTTAAAATGTCTAAATTATGATAAATAAATAAATGCCTTATAAGTTTAGTTAAATTATAGTAATTTGTATAGTCCCCAATGCACATGCCCCAGCAGAAAATATAAATTTAAAATTAATCTCAGTACCAGTAAAGAGTAGACGGCTTATCAGCTCTCCAATTAATGGAACGCATCCCTTTTCGCACACTATTGAATGCAATTGGAATGTCCTCAGCAAGGGGCAAGTCACAGAGCTCCCTGATTAATTTTCCATCAGCACTCCATAACTCTACCTTCTTTGGAAATCTTCCACAAGGTACAATGAAGGAGTATGGCCTGTGAAGTGAATTAATCAAAATGTACTTGTGATCTGGGGAAGGATCCATGGAGGTATATACAGCTGGTGGGCCAATTTCTTTTGTAGTACCATCCAAAGAAGCCAAAACAAGCTGTGAGGTGGCATAGTAGTCAAACAAATCTTCATCGTACTCATCCTTCAGCAAATCCTGGAATGTTCTTACTTGAATAATGCTTCTCTCCTCGTTGGATTGAATTTTTGGGCAACTTGGAACCAAAGGTTTCTTTGGAGGAGCTCCACGGGATGATGGAATGGTGCAAACTAACAATGAAGAATTATTTACCCAAACATAATTGTCAAAAACTGCATTCAAATGTACATTAGGTGACTGAAACAACTTTCTAGCTATCCCTGTTTTCACATCTGCAATCCATACTGTGAGTTTACTGCTATCATTGTCCTCCTCATTCACACGAATGCTAAAGGACAAATGACAACCATCAGGAGACCAAGAAACAAAATTTATTTTAGCACCAACAGGGAAACCGGACACCTCAGTCTCTGACCCTAATGTACCGTCAGGAAGAATTTGATGGATCCCTATACCAGTGTAGAATGACATGCGACTCCTAGTATTGCACTTTCCATCAATACGTATACCAGCCAACTTTTCCTCCGGCCTTGCTATTTCTGCCAGTGGAGGTAAAGCTCTTCGCTTGAGAAAAATAATTCTGTCCCTAAGTGGTGAAAATGACAACGCAGGTACAGGTGGAGCATCAACAATATCACTGATCACAGATGGAGGAACGCGATACCTTACTCCTACAGTTGACTCATCTAGCATTGGTCAATCAAAATAAAGGTCAGCAACTAGAAACAGTAAAGCAATCTAAACAATAATATAGATGTGAATATGCATTTTACAACTATATCCATATTCTAGTTCAATCAGAAGCCCAAAATACTATGTGAGGCTCGAATACATAAGCACCAAGGATTATATGACCGAAAATGAAATGAATCTCTTCGCTTCATATGCCAAACTAATCAGTAGCTAAAACTTTAACATTTACATTGTTCATGTAAAACTCTATAGTATCAGTGAAAAAGGTGACAAATCATCGAATTAAATACAATATTTCACTAGCTGCAAAAGATTTGCAAAATAAGTTCACTAATACAGTTATTAGTGTCTTAATAATCGGTTATTCAATTAAGTCGGCAGTGATTATACTTTCGTATTTTCATAGTATCAGAAAGATAGTTTGAGTGAACTAGTACAAAAACCATGGAGCTGAAATTTTACTCTATGCAATCGATCGATCGCGTGAATATGCGTCCAAACACGACGATTCCGGAATTGAAACGCTGTGTGATGAAAAAAAAAACAGCACATAGTTTTGCTGGATAACCGTAAAAAGAGTAGTGAAGAAATGCGTGTTGAGCTAACCATCGTAGTCAACGGAAGCAGCGGCGTTGGGAGAGGAAGAAATGGAGGCAGCGGCGGCGTCTTCAGTGGGCGCAGCAGCGAGAGGTGCTAAATTGCGCAACCGCGAGGAAGCCATGGAAGCGAAGTTCACAGAGGTTCGGTGACGGAGCGTGAGGCGCAACGGAGGAGCGAGAGGAAGAAGAGAGGGATTAGAAGGGAGCGAAAGGGGGACAAGAGTGAAGCGATGATACAGTTTGTGAAGTCGCATCATCTGATAAAATTAAGAATTCGATTCCTGCGTTATATTTTTTCTATCTCCGTCTCGGTATATCCGCTGCTACTGTTGCTAGGTACTAGTAAGTAAGCTGCCATTTCCATTGCCAATACCAATATGTACCAAAAAATTTGCTAATAAATCATCAAAATTTTAGATTTAGTTTGTTATTTTTGTTCGTATCATCAATTTTGTGGATAATTGACTTTTATTAATAACTTGATTGGTGATTTATAGTAGACTTTTTTTCCTAATCATGTTTTCCATTTACACATAAGAAATCTAAATCATTTCTATTAAAAAAATTAGGTTTCATCATTAATCAATAAATGGATTTTTAATTCTTAAATTTACATTTTAATTTTCAGAAGGTTTCTGTTGTTAAAGTTTTTTAATTAATGGAGTTTAAAAATTTAATAATCAAAACCTTTTGAGAATTTAAATGTAAATTTTATTTAATAAAAATTTTAAAAACTAAAAATTTCACTTATTAATATAAGAAATAGAAGAGATAAATTTGAAAATTATATAAACAACTAATTAAAAAAATTATAAATGAATGAAAATTTCTCCTCTATTTTTGTAGTAATGTGTCTCATTTGCAGCCCAGTCGTTTACATGAATGCTATATACTAAACTCAAATTTGAGTAATATCTAATTTTATTTGGTATATTTTGCCCAGACAGCTCAATAAAAAAAAAAAGGAACAATAGACAAATAATAATCAATTTTATAGTGTAACCTATTATTGATTAAGCCACTTGGGACGAAGGAAAAAACGAAAATATTTATTGAAAATGTATAAAACTGGATTGTATAATTTTTTTTTTGTGTTATCCTGTAATTTTCGCAATAAATAATTCTCCTTTTAAATCAACTATAAGTTAATGATTTACACTACATGTTATTGGATCATATTTTATACTTTCAACTTAATTAATAAAAGATTTGAAAAAAAAAAACTGAAAGGGATTATGAGTGTAAATCGTAATTTTTATATAATTTAAACTATTTAAAAATAGATTTAAAATTATATAAAATACTGAAAAATTAGTTATATCAGTATAACGAGCTCGAGAAAAAATAATTTATATTTTTTTGGCAGGCTAGACCTATCAAATTTATTTACTGCAGCTGCATTATTTTTTCGGTGAATTCGACTAGCATTTCAAATGATTTTAAGAGCCTTTCGGTGAATTCGATCAATCAGAATTTTTAATGATATAAATAAATCTTGTGATATTTAATTAAGTTTTTTAAAAAATATAAAAAATGGGTTATATTCAATTAAGATTTTTTATCTTTAAAAAAATCTTTTGGTATTCAAAAATATATAAATTTTGATTGATTATTTTTTAAGATAGAATTCATATGACTTTTTAGCATAAAACATTTCTCAAATAATTTCATCTAAATCCTTGAAATTTTGCTAAGCTCTTTTTTTTATATTGATTATTAGACTTTTTTTTTTCTCATCATACATACATTTTTTCTCTTCAATATCCACCACAAAAATGGTATATACTCAATTGAGAGAGATACCAAATATAACAGTCAAAAAATAACATTCTTCCAATTGTGTGTCTAGTATATATTTTTTTTATTCTTTTAGAACAAAAAAAATGTCAAATATATTTTTCTCCCTTGCACTTTTATGATTATTTTTTAAATTAAATTAATATTTGTCTTGTGACAGTGTTAAACATGTTTTTGTTATATGGATTATTTTCATCACTTGTTCAACATAATATTTTTGTTTCTGTCACCCTTAATTTTGTCTCTCCCTATAACCTAGTAATTTTTCTATCCCATCACTCCTTTATAGTATAAGTTTATTATTACACCTCATTTAAATATGTCATTGGATTTATCATGAAATAATTATAACAATTGAAAAAACAAATTCAAAAAACTAATGTATAATTTTAAATTTATTGTTCAAATTCAAAAGCAAAAATAATAAGATGTTATTGTAAGAAAGGTTAATATAGGAAGACCAAAAGTTATAAACAATTTACCTATTAAAAGTTTAAAAAAATTATATTGGTTTTACTTTTTTTTTATCCAAATCTCATTATTTCTTTTTTTTTTTTACTATCTTTATAATTTTGAATCTGTTTTTAAAAATTCATAGAGTTCTTTTGAATCTTATAAATTTATAAAGTTGTTTCAGATTATTTAAATTGGTATGATATAAATTCATTAAAATCTAAATTATCATAAAGTCTTGGAAAAAATCAAACAAGTCATAATATTCTTATCCAATCTTTAAAATTTAAAAAATTGTTTATCCTAAAATAATCTTTTAAAATCTTAATCCAAAATACCTCCTTATTTAACCTGTTTCTCATTCAAAATAATAATTTATAATATTAATTATTTATAAAAATAAAATATATCAATGATTATTTATTGTTAGCAATTAAGTAATAAAATAATAAAGCGCTAATGTATTATGATGTTATATATATATATATATATATATATATATATATATATAATAAAGTTATAATTGAGATTCTACAGTAAATAATTTATTTTCTACATTGTTATCAACAATGAATATTTGATGAAAAAATTGATTGGTACAATATTTGTTGCTTATATTGATGATAAACAAAAAAGAAAGAAAAAAATACATCATTCCCCGATTAAATTATGGGTCGAGTTATGTTTTCAAGTTCCACAAATTTTGTCAAAGCTAGTTTTTTATTTCTTAAATTTAAAACTGATTTTTTTTTCTTCATTTTTGTTCATTGGGTTAATGGCTTTAGATTAAGGTAATGTTTGGTTCAAACGGTTGAAAGAACAATGAAAGTAAAATGTGCTGAATTGGGATGAAAGTAGATGGATTGGATATTTGTTACATAAGAAATGCAGAGACAAGATTTGAAGAAGAAAAAAAATGTTTCATCTCAAATTGTGAACAAAAAAAAGTGGAAGTGAGTAGTTTAAGACAACACATTACATTGTTTGCTCTGTTGTCAAAATTATCCCTCTCACTCAAGTGGCCTTGTGGCCCCTCATTGTATCAGGTGAGACTTCTTATTTTTTCCAATCTTTACACATGATAATCAATTATGCATATATCATAATCAATTAGCTGATCAAAGAAAGGGCAATAGGTTGCAACTCTAAAAAAATAATCAATTATGTGTAAGGTATAGTCTATTATGTGTCAAGAACTTTGGATTTTTTTTTGTCTCACCTAATCAGGAAAACGTGCTTTTTTTATAGGTGATAAAATGGACATTTGCTTCAATTTTTTTCTCTCTTTCCTTTTATTATTTTCATATTACTTTAATTTAAAACTTTCATATCATTTAAACTCTCTTTCATCTCAATCAAGTAATTTAACTTAACACTCTAACTTTACTCTCTTTCATTCCTTTTCACCCCTCATACTTTCATCTCTCTATCAAGCACACTATATCTGCTTATTATATTCATTTACCGAATGAATTTTTTAATTATAAATTATCTAAAATATTTTGTTAAATATAACTTTAATTAAATATGATGTCATTGTAAACTTTTTAATATTTATCCATTTCCTAACAATAAAATAAATATATAGAATTTAATAATCGTGCATTGTAAGTATTATAACCTATATATATATATATATATATATATATATATATATATATATATAATATTTATTAGTATTATTAATGTAAGTTTTATATTTGGTATTTCTCACAACATAATATTATCACTTCACTTGTCAAAGGGAGTATAACTTATTTAAAAGAATAAAGTACATGAGATATTATAAATTTATTAATTTATTGATATTGTTTTCAATTTTAAAAAAAAATTACTTATCGAAGTAAAAGAGGTCCAAAATAAGCTTGACTCCTCCAACAACACACGAACAATTTTTCTGTCTTTTTTTATATTAATATTATTGATTATTGAAAAGATAATTTGGGGCAAGAATATATCTTATATTGTGGATTCTACGTGGTAGACAACAATTGGTTGCAAGGCGATAAGAAATATGTGTACAGAAATCCATCCCAGGCACAGCTATAATCTTCCCGGTTCCAATCCAATCTACTCCTTAGACCTCATCATCATAAACCCCCTCCAGAGAACAAGAATCAAAGAATGGCAACTATGACTGGTGTGAGCCTTTCAAGCCCCAGGGTTTTCTTCAACGCATCACCCTCACCGCAAAACACGTACGCCGTAAAGTTCGCAGTTCCACTCAGCCAAGGGATGCGACTTGGTAGTGTCAGGTTGGGTCGGGTGATGAGGATCCGACCCGTTCGCGCAGCTCCAGAGCGCATTTCGGAGAAGGTGGAGGAGAGCATAAAGAACGCGCAGGAGGCGTGCGCCGGCGACCCGACGAGCGGCGAGTGCGTGGCGGCGTGGGACGAGGTGGAGGAGCTGAGCGCGGCGGCGAGCCACGCCAAATACAAGCAAAAGGAAAAGGACTCCGACCCGCTCGAGACCTACTGCAAGGACAATCCGGAGACCATTGAGTGCAAAACTTTCGAAGACTGAGAAAGCGCTTCTTACGTGCATGATGATCTCCACATGTCTGTCTGTCAACTAAAACACTATTGCGTTTCATGATATATCAAATTGTGAACATGCTATGTGTTAATGTTTCTTTAAAGCATAATCCATAGCCCCTTATGTTTAATCAAACCAAAATTATGCCCTAGTTTTTTTTTTTTTGTGAATGCTAAATCAAATTAAGGAAACAAATATCGATTGCGTGAAAGTGTAGATCTTTACAGGTGCACCGTGCACCGCGATTACTGCACTTTTGCGTGATCTGTTCTTTATTATTCAATTGTTTTGTAATGAAAAACTAGTAGTATTTGCTAATATGTTGGTTTCTTTGTTGCATAAACATCGCAGCTGTTACTTGCAAGTTGCAAGTAATCATTATTGGATCTTCATGGTAAGAATTTTAATCGAGAAATAAATCATAACTTTGGACTTCATGGCAACAGTTTTAATTTAGAACGGATCTTCTTTTTATTTTCAATTTTTAATTTCAATCAGTTTAGAATAGGAAAATTATTCAACCCTATTCATGTAGTTTTCTTATTTTTATTTAATATTTAATTGTTCGATTTAAATTTAAATCTAATATGTGACTAATTCGTAATAATTGTTTTTTTCCCGGCATGTTAATGGACATTTGATTCTTGCTAGCATGCATGGTATAATTTGTTCACAAGAATGCATACACCTTCAATGTTAAAAACTCTGTAAATATCCTCAAGAATTAAAACAGAAGTTAAAATTAAAAGTTTTATTGTTTGTTCACTAAATCTGTGTTTAATTGTTGCAACCGCTTATGCTTATTCATGGTAATTAATAATATGTTGATTTCGAAGTGATGTTATATTGTGATATGATCTTTTGCATGTCAAGACAGGTAATATTAAAATCAATTAAAATCATCAAGAATATCAATTTCATGTTTATCATAAAACAATATCACATTTTTAAGTAAATTGTGTCAATCATCATCCGTAGAATTTTGAATCAAAATTTTAGTAAATGGGACTAACAAACCAAAATCCAAACTTTAGAGTTGAGTCTGTTAGGAGACATGCAAATGCTGATGTTCATTCTTTAGCTAGGGGCAACAGGTTATGCAAGCTCAATTTTTTTTAACAAATACCAACTTGTATTTAGCACTTGATCATCAATGAAATAACTTAATTTTGCTTTTGTCAATAATAAAAAAAAAAAAAACTTGGCCGAGATAGTTGATAATTCTCGTAATATCTTTCATCTATGTGAAATAAATATGAAGTCAAATAAAAAAATAATGTTTTAAATTAATAAGAATATTTTCATGCATCTATACTGGAGAAGCTTATGATGTTTTTCGAGCAACTTATTTTCTCCTAAAAAGGTTATTCCAAATAACTCCTAATTATTCCTTCAGCCTTTTTTCCGCCCTTTTAGCTCCATACATATATTTTTTCGTAATTTACTATGTAAAAACAAAATTTTGTTGTTGTATACAAATAAAATTAATTACATTATAAATATTTTTAACAAATTTACTCAAACAAAAATTGATTCTAATTATAATTATTTTTAACAATAATTTTTTGATATAAAATTATAGCAATAAAAATCAAACTCAAGTACTTTTGTATTTACCTCACTTTCCACTACTAGGCCTACTTTATTGATTTATAACTTATAACAAATTAACAATAATTAATTATACATCGATTATTGAAATAATTTAATTTTTCATATGTCTCTAACAAAATAGAGGGGGAGAAATGAGAATGAGGACCAAGGTCCAAGAGTAGAGTTTTTTTGCTTTTTTTTTTCATCTAACTTTTTTTAAAGATTATGTTTTCCTTTTACAAAGACCAAACCATTTTGTTATATTACATTCTATATTTGATTTTGATTTTTATTATATTGATCTTATCCTGATCCTGATTATCAGACAAACATTTTAAAGTTATACAATAAGCCTGCTATATATATAATTGGTTTATTATCTCTTAATTTCCAGCAAAAAAAAAAACAATTGGCTCGTGATATGCATTGCCGCTGATGCTTATCTATACCCGCCAACCAACCTGGAAATAATTTTGAAAATGATTGCCATTGACACTATAATATTTTACGAAGAAATTAAGCTTGGTCGTGTAACTCATCATCAAGGAATTCGAAGGTATAAGCAACACTTCGTACAAGTAACACCTTCCCTCTACGGCATCTTCGAACTAGTCCCTTAATGATTATGCTGGAACCTTGGAAGGAATTACTAAAATTGTTAAATTATAAGGTTACTTCTTATAATGTATTTATATATATATATGTCATGGTGATAACAATAAGAACCACAATATTAATAAGAGACGATTTATGAAACAAACAAATATCGATAGATTTACAATATTATATGCATTATGCTTAACTAATTAAACTAGACTATCTTCACAACAAATATGAATAATTAATATGATACGTTATTAGAATTTAATTTAAATATGTTTCAATTCTATTGTTTAACCATGAATTATGACGTCCGATAAAATTATTAAGTTTTATAACAATTATTTATAAATCATATTTATATGATAACTTCTAATTAAATAATAAAAGAATTTTTTATACCAATAATACATGAAAAATAAACTTTATATCATTTTGAAGAAGTGAGAAGAAAATATAAATCATTAAATGTAATAACTAGTGTAAATATTGGAAATGCTCTTGTATTTAAGTTAGTAAAAAAAATATAATAACAACTAAAAGATGATAAAATAAAGCATTTGTATTTTCTGACGGTCTTCCTCTAAAATATAACGCAATTAACATATTCAAATTCAAATTCGAGATCATTAATTAAATTAAGATAACTCCATATAAACATATATACTGTTATTGAATATAGACATAAAATTCCAGTAAAAAAAAAGAATATAAACATTAAATATTTAATTAAAGGTACAACATTGTAAATATTAAACAATTACAAACATGAAACGTTTATTTGTACTGATTAAAGAGGCAAGGCTATACTATATTAATGAAATATTTACCATAATAAAAATATAAAAAATATCTAATACTTATTTTTCAGTTGTTAAAACCATTTAATAGAATATATTAAATACTCTTCGCATATTTTTTTTACAATACTTATAAATGAAGCTATTGTTATTATTGTTCAAAAAGATAAATATTGATAAAAAAATTATTTGCATAAAAATTATAATTCCTTTGTTGGGGAACAAGGAGTTATAAATTTCAAAATTAAAAAAAAATATCGAAAATCTTTTTTAGTTGTTTTCCCCTCAACTTCATAAAAAAAATAATGGGTACATAAAAATCCAAAGCCCATAAGTTTAGTAAGTACACTAATTATAAGATTAACCCCAAGTCAAATATGATCCATCGTAATCGTAATCCCATCGAGTTTTGGATAAGTTGATTAATAATTCATAATGTAGGAAGTTGCGATGACATAAAATTGTGGCGTACATTTATCCAAATGAGCAGCATTAATTAACCTTCACTAAATTGTAAGTAGCTTATTTTTTAGTTAAAAAGGAAAAAATATAATTAAAAGAAAATTATTTATGATTGAAAAACAGGTATACATATGTCTTTAATAATTTGTAGTGAGTAATTTAACAATAGCTATTTAGTAACATGGATAAATTTTCCCTAAATTTAGTAACATGGAGTGTTATGCTATAAGCTTCGTCATATAATAAATGCTCTTATGTAAATGTTTGTAATAAAAATACACACAAATTGTATAAAAATAAGTAAGCAGCTCAATCTAATACGAATTCCTTAACACAAATTATCATGAATTTGAAAATTACTGATTAAAACCATCTTTCAATCCAGATTCATTTGGATGTGCAGAAAATGAACTAATTCATCCGCTGTTATCATTGATATATCAATTCATAATGAATTTTTATACCACTTGTCATTTCCATAAGTAGAATGATGTTAAACTTTATAAAATTTATTTATAATTTTATATTCATTTCACATTTAATATATTTTAAATAAAAATATTGCTTATTTTAATTAATTTTTTAAAAATATTTTTTTACAACATAAACAAAACAACTATTTTTTATTTTTAAAACTTAAAATATAAATATTTCTCCATAGGGATATCAGATATGCAACAGGGAAGGGTAGGAAATACTTAAACGGTTATGAGTTACATCTAAGCCATATGATAATTATAGCTGGGTTTTAAGGATTTATTATATTCCAAGTAAAACAGTGTTATAAACATAATCAATGGATGCTTAAATGGAAGGAGGATTTGGGAGCAGGGTAACATCCCCTAACACATATTGATTTCTTAAAATTTACGAGCATTAAATTTCATGCATTAAAAATTCAAGAAGTATTTATTACTTTCTTTAACTATCTACAAACATTTACTAATACTACTTGTTATAAAAATATACAAGGTTGGTCTACAAGTGGAAGAAGAAGGGATAAGGAGAGATGGCGTGATAAAAAAAAAACTAATATTAATTAAAAGAAAAAATAGATAAACTATTTATCATATAAAAATATAAAAGAATCTAATAAATGCTTTCCATTAGCTAAAACTACTTCATAGCCAAATGTTCAATTTCTCTATTTTTCCTAATAATGTCAAATTCTCCTAATTCAATGAGTTAAAATGTCTCATTGCTAAAATTTTAATCATCTCCTAAAAGATGTATCTAAAAGATATATTTTATGGTAATATATTTAAAATTCCACTTTATATGAAATAATTATCATATCCAAACACACGTTAGAGTTCAAGTTAGCATTTGTAAAAAAAAAACAATATCCCATATTAAAAAGTTATTGTTTTGTGTATTGGTATTGAAAAAGACAAAATTAGAAAATCCACACACAAGAAAAAAAATATAAATACTTTAAGTCTTTTTTACAATTGCTTGCCTTGCCTTCAACTTCTTCCACAAAATAATTGCAAATCTAATAATAAAAAGAACAAGTTGACATGGGGGTAATTAAAGAACTAAGTTATCAAGTTGCGCATAAATTGATTTGTTCATATAATCTCAAAGTATATCGTCCTAAATACTAGTTAGATCAAAAAGGTCAAATTGGACCCTCTACCCCTCCCAACAACTTTATAACTAGTTGTATACCCTACCTAGATCTATCGTAAGTCATAACTAACAATATCACGAAACTGAGCCACACGTTTATTCAAAATGGCTTCATTAATCTCCACAAAAAATGTGGGAACAAATCAATTAATTCATCAATAAGTTCATTGGATATTTTTTTATCTTTTAAGAATTGAACACGGTATTATATTAATTAACTGAGCTAATCTTCTTTAATAATAAGTTCATTGGATGATGTTTATTCTCGTAAAATTTAACGATAAAAAAATTTAAAGCCTATAAATTAGTATAGAAAATTGCACTCTCTTCTATATATGAATAATATGTTGCCCAATTCATTTATATTAAAATATATAATGTGGAACAATAATTTTGAAAATGTTTATTATGTTTATATTTATGTTTGTTTTCATTTTGATGATATTTAGCACAACAAAATTATAATAACATTTTCCAGATTGACAATTTTCTTTTATATTTATTTTTTAAAAAAATTTATTTATATTATATAATTCATATATAATTATAAATTCATATAAACTATTATAATAATTTATCTCATGCATGGTCATCAAACTAATAGATGAAAATACATCACACTTTGTGAATATAAAATTATCTTACAATTTTCAAAATAATTATTACAAAAGTTAAATATTTTTTTTAAGAGAACAATCTTATCGCAGATAATTTTTCTTTATCGAAAAATAATATTTTTATTAGATGATAATATAAGATAAATACAGTCAATCTATTTAAATTAAGTTCTTATATTTATCTCCCTCCAACGTAATTTCATTTTGCAAAAACTCAATATTTATTTTAATTTCAATAAACATTATTATCTTTTTTTTACTACTATTATTTTTTTAAAAAAATAATAACTTAAAAAAATTAATAACAAAAACATGCAACAGTAATGCTTAGGATAACGATGATTAGATTTAATTATAAAAATAAAACAACAAACATAGAAGATGAGATTACTTTTAATTAAAATAAAACAGCCACCATAAAAAATGATTACAAGTCGCGCAAAGGGACACACACTGCCACTACCAGCCATCAACACCCTGTACCTCACATTCATCTCTCTCAGGAACCCAATGCATTGATGACCACACGATACTTTTGATGCAGACAGATAACACTAATAGTAATATAATACACATAACAGAGAAAGTTACTACCGCACTGAATAACCCTAATTAAAGTAAAATCCTCAGGAATGATCAACGCAGAAACATGTTTGCGGTGGCCATAATCGGTTGTATCGGATGAGGAATCTGCCAGGGCTTGAGGAGAGGATCTGGAATCTCGGGAATCTCAACGGATAACCCTTCGACCTCTTCAGCGATCTCAAGGATGGAGTTCAAGAAGCGCAATCGATCGGCCAGTTCCATTGTCTGTGCTCTCAGAATGCTGTTCGCCGCTTCGGTCTCGACGCACGCTTCTTCCTTGGCCTCTATGTTCTCCGCAAGCTTCTTGTTCGCGCTTTGCAATCTGCTAACTTCATCGGTCAGATCCTCCAGCTGTTTCTGCTTCCTCATCCGCGATCGCCGCGCCGACTCGCGGTTCGACAGCATCCTCTTCCGCTTCCTCTCATCGATGATATGCGGATCTCCTCCTTCAGATCCAGAACTTGTAGTAGTCGAGCGTTGTTGTTGTTGGATCGGTGATGCCATTTCCGAGAAGGAGATTTTTTATTTGATTTGATAACAGAACCAAAAAAGAAACTAATCCAAAAAGGAGACGCAGATCTAATTAATTATTGGAAAAGACAAGGATTAACTAAGGAGATAGATCTAATTAATCACGGATTTAAGAGGGAGTTCATGAGAAAACGTAGAACCAGTAGAGGAACACGACGGAGAAGGAGTGCAGCATACGAATTCGACGCATGGTCATATAATTTCAAGAAACATTGGAGAGTTTTGCAAAAGCCCTATCTATGCTTTTCATCCACAAAATCAAACTCAATGGACTCGTGATTTGGGACAGGGAAACACTAGATCTGAAGCAGATCCTAATTTTCTGGAGCTAGCTAGGCGAGGAAGAAAGAGGAAAAAATGGGGGAAGAGAAGAAAGGGCTCTATGGTAAAGAAGAAGAAGGAGATAACTGAGGCTAAGGTTAGCTTATATAGAAAAAGAATGAAGAAGGGTTGGCAGGGAATTGATTATTTATTTATTAGTATTAATTATTAAAAGGGAAAATTTCAATCAAAGCCAATTTGGAAGGACTGAAACGACCGCGTCACTGCTGGCTGGCGTATGCAATGACGACAGCTTTGTTCCACCACAACATGTGCGCTTTTTACTTCTTTGTTAGTAAAAGATTCAAAGCAAGTACTATGATTTACATACGGAATGATGAAAAATAGAAAAAAGACTCTATTTAATAAAAATAACTGAAAAATTAATTGAAATTTTAAAAGTTGATTTGCAGTTGTAAACTATTTTACTGAATTATAAATGTTTGATTATTTGTTAAAATAGTTGAAAAATATAAATTTATATAAAAAATTAAAAATGATTAAATTTTATCTTAAATAAAAAATGGTAAAAAAATTTAATAAATATTCAAAGATAATTAGAGAGTAAATATAAAAATATAAAAATTAATATTTTAAAAATTTGTAACGTGTCAGGATAAAAACTATTATAAAAAATCGTTTAGCAAATATTTAATATTTAACAATTTTTTCAGATAGAAAAAAAATAAAAAATTAACTAGAATATTTTTTCAAATACACTTATAAAAGATAAAAATAATAAAATTTCATCTTATATAGAATTTTTTTTAAAAAATCTAATAAATATAAAAATTAGAAATTAATGTTCTAAAAAAAACATTACTTTATAAAAAAACTAATGTTTTTGTTAAAAACAAAATAAAAAATAAAATTAAACTTTTCTAAAAAATATAAAGAAAAAAAAAATTTTAAGATTTATGTATTAAAGTAAAAATTTTGAAAAAAGATTAAAATAATTTTTTTAAAACTTAAGGTATCCAAATTAAAAAAATACTAAAATATAATAATCAAAACTTACATTTATTCTACATTTTATTAGTCATCTATCATATTTTTTTGAATTTTATCACTAAATTTATTTTGTATATTTTATCATCATATTTTTAATATTTAGTTTTTTACTTATTTTATCATCTCGGATTTATTTGTGTCCTATTATGTTAATAAGTCCGAGAAACCCTTAAAGTTCTTAAAAAATGCAAAGATGGGGAGAAAAAGAGATAAAATAAAGGATCCAACTAAAAAATTAAATTAGTAATTCTATATATATAATTTTTGAACAAATGCAATTTCAATTAATTTTATTATTTTCGTAGCTATTTTATAGGCAATTAAATTAAGTAAATTTGTCTTTTGATTTTCTTAATTTAGATAATAGTGCATGTATCTGATGACATTCAAAATCTGAAATAAAGCAACCAACACTCATTATTATTGATATTAATGTACTATTTAAAATTAATAGTATATAATAGTCAATTGCACTTCTTTTTTTTTTTTTTTTTTTGCTTGAGTAATCTACAATCCCAATTCCTAAGTTATATATATAACATTACATAATAACTATTGGAGGGGCTAAGGCTGTGTCCTAACTGACCTTACAGTATACACAGTCCTAAATATGTATAATAAAAACTTATCACTAAAAAACCACTGTCTTAATGTTATACCATTTACTTAAATTATTATTATTCAGCAAGGGCAAGAGAGGAGAAGGATCAGTGCATTAATATTAACTTGTTTGTGAAGGCTATTTACTTATAAGAAAAAACCTTGGGCGTCTTCTTCACTAACATCGTTGTTGATATAGTTACACAATCGATCAGCCAATTCCTCAGCTCGAGCTCTCAAGATATTGTTTTCAAATTCGGTCACGGCGCATGCTTCTTAATTAGCCTTGATGCCCTCTTCCAACTTCTTGTTTGCTCTTTGCAACATCTTGCCTTCACTGGTCAAAGCCTCCTGGTGCTTCCGCTTCCTAGTATCTTTTTTAATAAATTTAATATTTAAAATTAGTGTTTTAGCTTGAGTATTTTACAAAAAATCTGTTTAATTATTTTATATAATTCAAATTCGTAGATAAATATATATGAATGTATAAATTATATTTTGAATTTATGAATAACTTAAATGGCCATATTAGATTATTAGAAAAAATGTGTTTTAATTTAGTCTTTATATATTTGGTCAAATGTAATTAAAGTCCCTATGCTTTTATATTGATGAATTTGGTAAACATTGAACATTTAAAAATAAAATAAAATAAAGGATCAAATTAAATATTTTAAAAATAAAAAGACTAAATTGAATTATGTAAATAAATAGATGGATCAAAAATGTAATTAAACCAATGCATCTTTAAAGGATAGAAGAGATAAAATAGTGAGAATGTTTAATTGAGAAAATGGAGTGTGAGTTGAGTATTCTACTTCGTAATATAGCAGTAAAATATAAGAAAAGGATTATGAAAAGAATGTGTTTGGATGCATTTGCTTGTAACATCTTTTTAACAATTGATGACTCTAGTAGCTTTCACAAACAAATCTCTTGTTACATATCCCTATATGGGTTATGGATATTCCATTTAACTGCTATGTACCTACAAGTAAGTTTGAAATTACAAGAAATTTTGTTATGACGTAAAAAAATAGAGAAAGAGGAAATACATAATTTACCTGATTTGATCGATATGACCTACAACATGTGTTTGAGAGATTTTTCTATTTTTCACAAAGAAAAGATATAGGATCTTATGTTTTATACAGTAAACTAATCCCTGTACATTCTCTTAATCTGTAACCCTGTAGTTGGCCCTGAATATAAGGCAACATCACTATTATAGACAATAAATTAAATTAAATTCATTCAACAAATATGTACACATTTAATTTTATGAGAAAACAATGTATATGTTGATTGTGTAAAAAAAAAATTTAATTATCATTTCAGCATAATATAATAAGTTTGTGAACATTTATAATAGTCATGTTAAAAAGAATGTCAACTATTATTTTCAATTGATCAATAATGTAAAATGTTTTTATACTTAAAATGCCTATAAATTAAACTCAAATTTTAACACATTCATAATTATATATTTAAAACATCAATGATATTAATAATCTATAAAAAATGAATATAAAAATATATTTACACATAAAACAAATTAGATATTGGAAAAACATGATTACAAATATGTCAATCATCCATTCACAGATAAAAAAAAATGAATTAAAATAAAATTTGGTTTCTACATCAACCATAATCTTTTAGGAAAAAGTCCCATTAATTATGTTCTTAAATCTAATAAATAAAAAATATTATGCTACTCACTTGATTTTCTTTTACAAAAACACATTATTTGTATTAATTATGTTTCTCCAAAGTTTATAAAACAATGTATTTAAATATACAATTAATAAATGTGATATATATATATATATATATATATAATATTATATATTAATTTAAAACAATAGTACTAAAAATAAGGCTTAAATATAATTTTGACCTCTCTATTTTCTAAAATTTATAATTTTAATCTCTCTATTTTAAAATATAGATATTTAGTCCTCATATTTTTTAAAATATATAATTTTAATCCTTATATTTCAAAATAAAAATTTTTAGTGCTTCATTTTTATAAAATTTATAATTTTGGTTTTTTCAAAACATTAATCGATAAAAAATTAACTTAATGTAATTCGTATTTAGTGTCTGACACGAGATCATTTATGTAATCTTAGTCAAAGTCAACATTAATTAATAATCTCTTAATAACTAGTATTCAAAGTTCATAGAGGAATTAAAATTATAAAATTTTCAAAATTAAAAGATTTAATATTTTTATTTTAAAATACAAAATTAAAATTGGAGACCTTAAAAAGTGTGAAGATTAATGCCTCTGTTTTAAAATAGAGGAATGTTGGAAAATTCATTTAAGTCTTAAAAAAAATTAGCATTCTATTGAGAATTTCGAGGTTTGAAATTCATGTTATGTTTTTGAGTCCGGATTCGAGTCTCGCCAGCCACGAATACTTTATCTAGTTGAACATTATTACACTTATACTCCACCACCAGATAGACGGTTCTAGTGTTCTTACCGTGTACCCGATCGCAGCGTATCGTAGACCTAGAAACTGTTCTTTTTTCCCGCCAAGTTGCCTACTTGTTTATATAGTTTCGCGCCCATTTCTTTCAGTCATACCTTAGCACGTTTTCCCGCTTCTCTTTCTCTCTGTCTCTCTCTCGTTCTGTAGCCGTTTTCGTCACCATGAGCGCCAAGAACCTCAATTTCGACGCAGACACAGGTAAACAACGGTTTTTCCCCGATCTATTTTCTTCTTCTTCCGATTAGCGGTAAACTTTACCTTTCTTCTTCCTTCTCCTCGGTCAAATTTCTTCACAATTAGGGTTTTGATTTTGTTAAATTAAGCCTAATGCTCTTTCTTCAGCTCTGGCGAAGGATTTCCTTTCCAACTTTGCAGATGCCAATGGCGAAGCCAAATACATGAACATCCTGGTGAGTTTTTTCTTCTTTTTTTCTCATGCTTCTCTTGTTGACCTTTAACCTGATTCCTTTAATCTCTCAAATGTTTCCAGCAAGATGTTGCAAACCACAAAACTCGAGCAGTCCAGATCGACCTTGAGGATTTATTTAATGTAAGATTTGCTACTTCTGTGTTACACGATTCTAATCAAAATCGTGGACTCTGTTAAATTTTTTTCTTTGGAGATTTCAGTACAAAGATCTGGACGAGGAATTTCTGAGCCGTGTTACTGATAACACTCGGAGGTATATTGGGATTTTTTCCAATGCAATTGATGAACTCATGCCGGAGCCCACGGAGGACTTCACAGATGATGATCATGACATATTGATGACTCAGAGATCTGATGAAGGAGTAGAAGGCACCGACGGTTCCGATCCACGTCAGAAGATGCCTCCTGAAATCAAGCGTTACTAGTGAGATTCGCCCACCTCCTTCCTTTTCATTCAATTTTTAGGGATTGTGTAACTGTAATTGCAGAAAGTTGTTTCATTCAGTATGTTTTGATTGGAAATCCAATAGTAAAAAATATCTGACACGGTATGGTGTTTATGCCTTAGCTTTTATGTGGCAGTCCTAATCTGACCTCGTGAGTCTATTGCAGTGAACTTTATATTAAAGCATCTTCAAAAGGACGACCCTCTACAATTAGGGAGGTTAAAGCTTCGAACATTGGTCAGCTTGTAAGAATTTCTGGTATTGTGATACGTTGTTCAGATGTTAAACCATTGATGAAAGTGGCTGTATACACATGCGAGGATTGTGGATTTGAAATTTACCAGGTGATTGATGAAATGACTGCGTGAACTGCACAATTTTGACACTGGATTTTATGCCAATAAAAGAACTACTGCATGATATTTGCTTGGTGTGATTTAAAAAAAAGGTCCATTACAGTTTTTGAATTTTCTCTCTGCCAACATGATTTGATTGCCAGGATGTTAAACTACAATATTTAAAGGATTATGACTATCTATCAAACCTTGTTAGTTCTTGTTGTGGATTAATTTATTTTTGCTGGGATATGGCTAGACCATTGTGGAATTTGCATGCCAGTAGGTCCTTGACATTGTTATTTTCTCCCTTTCCTGAACAGGAAGTAACTGCTCGGGTCTTCATGCCCTTGTTTGAATGCCCATCAAAGCGCTGTGATACAAACAGAAGAAAGGGGAATGTTATCCTTCAACTAAGAGCATCAAAATTTTTGAGATTTCAAGAGGTTTGCTCTCCGGTTCAGTCATCAAAATATATTTATTCACTTTTTCATGTTGTTCTATATAGTCTATACAACTGCTTATTTACTTTAGCGTAAGATGGTAAGATATTTGTGATATGGTTAAAATGCAGGCCAAAATTCAAGAATTAGCTGAACATGTCCCCAAAGGCCATATTCCAAGAACAATGACTGTGCATCTAAGAGGAGAACTCACAAGAAAGGTTGGTTATCTCCTGCCAATTGGCATCAAACTACTAGTTGCTGCATATGTTATCAAGTAGCTGAAATTTAATGGCTAATTAACTTCAGTTTATAAACTCATGCTTGTTGTAAATTGTCAGGTGGCTCCCGGGGATGTGGTTGAATTTTCTGGGATTTTTCTTCCTATACCTTACACTGGTTTTCGAGCAATGCGTGCGGGCTTAGTTGCTGACACTTACTTAGAGGCCATGTCTGTAATGCATTTCAAGAAAAAATATGAAGAGTAAGTTAGTTTTCAGACCTTGATTGATAATAATTAGCACCATTTTCTTTACCCACACTAAGTACTGATTATTTTTGCTTGCTTGAACATAATACATATCTACTAGTTAAACTAATTAAAGTAGTTTGGGGGAAACAACAACCGCTTAACTGATTTATTCTGTCATAGATATGAGTTTAGAGGAGATGAGGAAGAGCAGATTGCACGATTAGCAGAGGATGGTGACATCTACAATAAATTGGCACGATCACTTGCTCCTGAAATATTTGGACATGACGACATTAAAAAAGCACTGCTTCTTCTCCTTGTTGGTGCTCCCCATCGTACGTTGAAAGATGGAATGAAGGTAATGAACTATGTATATAAATAAAGCCACATGAGCTTACTGCAACTTATTGAATTAGTATGGATTAAGGCATGGTGTCATTTGCAAAATTACAATGACATTAGTGATTAAAATTCAAGTATGGAATTAGTAATTTTCCTCTCCCTCACTCAAATGCTATTAGCCATACTTTCTGTGGTTAAGCCCTTTTTGCATTTTGTTTTATTTATTGTGTGTATGATATACATGTGCACGATTAAACTACTAAATATAAACTTTATTTAATTGTAGATTAGAGGAGATTTACATATATGTTTGATGGGTGATCCTGGTGTTGCCAAGAGTCAGCTCCTTAAACACATAATCAATGTAGCACCCAGAGGGGTGTACACTACTGGCAGAGGAAGTAGTGGAGTTGGTCTAACTGCTGCTGTTCAGAAAGATCCAGTGACAAATGAGATGGTTCTTGAAGGTGGAGCATTGGTAATGGAATCCTCCTTTCTTAAGTACAACAACAACAATTCCTTCCATCCTTATTGTGCTTATATATGTTAGGTTGAGAAAACTAGAAAAATCTGGTAAAATACACATGAAATGTTGACAATACTTGCAAAAGTAAGATGGGAAATAAGTCATGCATCACATTACTTCTTTAGCCCCTATATTAATACAGTTTGTGTTCTTTTAACTAGTTGTTTCCGGTTATAGGTGGATATTATAAAAGAACATTCTAAATTTCAGGTGTTAGCAGATATGGGCATATGTGCCATTGATGAATTTGACAAGATGGACGAATCCGATCGTACGGCTATACATGAAGTTATGGAACAACAGACTGTTAGCATTGCCAAGGCTGGGATCACTACATCGCTGAATGCAAGGACTGCCGTCCTTGCTGCTGCTAATCCAGCATGGTATTATTTCTTTTCACCTTATCAGTTGCAGACATGATCTAAGAGATATGCAAACCCATGCTTTCAAAATCTAATTTACCCATATTTTATTGTGAAAGGGGAAGATATGATCTAAGAAGAACTCCAGCTGAAAATATTAATCTTCCTCATGCCCTGCTATCAAGATTTGATCTTCTGTGGTTAATCCTTGATCGAGCTGATATGGATAATGATCTTGAAATGGCTAGGCATGTCCTATATGTTCACCAAAATAAGGAGTCTCCTGCTCTTGGATTCACTCCTCTTGAACCATCTGTTCTACGGTAAGTATGGTTTAATCTTTTTAATAAGATTATACACTGGAGTATATGGTGCATATATGTTGCCCATTTGATTGTATATTTATTCTGATTTCTGAGTGCTCATATAGTTACACATGGGAGATTGTGCCAATGCCCTGTTTGCTAGTAAAAGAAAACTAATACAAATTGAAATGTTTTGCTTTAATCTAGTGCATACATATCAGCTGCAAGAAGATTGTCTCCTAGTGTCCCCAGGGAACTGGAAGAGTATATTGCTACTGCATACTCCAGCATTCGTCAAGAAGAAGCAAGGTCCAATGCTCCGCATTCCTACACTACTGTAAGGACATTGCTCAGTATTCTCCGCATATCAGCTGTAAGTCTTCATCTTTTCCCCACAAAAGAGAGCAGTGAAATTAGACATTTAGGTTATATTTACTTTTCTTTTTGGGTTAATGATTTATGTACATACGTCATTGCAGGTTCAGTTTTTAAAATTAAAACTGATTTAGGTGTTGGTTAATTTTTGGCTTTAAATATCTGTTATTACTTAGGTTGGCTATGCCTTTTAAGTCCATGATGTGAAGTAATAATAAGCATCTGATTATTTTTAATTGTATATTGTCTAAGCAAATACTATTCCATTTTTAATTTCTAAACAGGCACTAGCAAGACTCCGTTTTTCTGAGACTGTTGCTCAGAGTGACGTGGACGAGGCACTGAGGTTAATGCAGATGTCAAAATTCTCTTTGTATTCTGAAGATCGTCAAAAATCTGGTCTGGATGCCATATCTGATATCTATTCCATACTGCGGGATGAAGCAGCTAGAGGTAACCGAATGGACGTCAGCTATGCCCATGCACTGAACTGGATATCTAGGAAGGTAAGTACATATACTGCCCAAAGTTGAATACGATCCATTGTGCAGTATTGTGAACAGTTTAGATTCAAGTTTGACTGTTGAACACGAGGAACTCAACAATCAAAAGATCATGGAACATTTAAAGGATTACTTTATTTCATTGAATAAAGAGCCATAAACTGAATATATTATCAAATGAACTAAGAGATGGTAAGGCAAGTTTGAGTAAACACTATTCCTTGTTTTTACAAAATTGCACTTATTATTTTTTGATCCTCTCTGTAATTAATTTACTGACGTACTTGGCTGTTAACTAAATGTGCTAGCACTTAGTATTTTGCTTTTGTTGTGTGAAAGACAGAGCATGGCCCTGACTGTCAAATAAGTTAGCTGTTTTGTTTCCCCCTAGACAATAATATTCTGACCTTGGGACTTTTGGCTTTCAAACAGGGGTACAGCGAAGCCCAGTTGAAAGAGTGCTTGGAGGAGTATGCAGCACTTAATGTATGGCAGATACATCCTCACACCTTTGACATTAGATTTATAGACGCTTGATGCCCTTCTTTTCCCCCATTAACATTGTTTCAAGGGGCGAGGACAAGAGTGCTTGGTGGACTTAGGGAGGGAATCATATTTTGCACTTTGGTTTTTATTAGTTTTGATTTAGGTTGTTTGTATTGTTACAGTTAGATTTGCATTTTTTATTGAGTACAATAATTGCTAATTTAAATTTGTATACTTAAAGTTAGTACTACATGAAGCACGCATTAGGTTCAAGCTTCGCATACATCGTGTTTAGTCAAATGCATCTGTAGTTAGAAATGTCATTGACTCGCCTAAAATGAGTTTTCATCATAAGACGGCAGAGGCGCAGAGGATTAGTATAAAAGCAAAACGAAAACATAATATTGCAGTTGTATAAATATTAATTACAGTTGGATAAAATAAAGCTCGAGTATTATCAAGGGTGGAATCCACTTTATAAATAAAAGTGGATAGTCGAGGAAATCAATAAAATTTACAGTAACATGGTATTTTTTAATGCACGATAAAAATTGTCTTCAACTCTACAAATAAGTTTTAAGAACTTCTAATCTGCTTTAAGCTTTTCTTGGCGTAGACGGGAAAATACGGTTCCTAAAGCAATTCTCTCATCAGAGAAAAAATCCGTTAGTGTTTATATGAAAGAATTGTTTTAGGAACTGTATTTTTCCGTCGTAGAAGAGTTGAAAGGTTCATCTTCAATTATAGGATCATGTATAAACTTACAGGGCATTCCTAAATTTCAGAGATAAGTTTCAATTTCTTCAAAATACGCTGTTAACACATGTACAACAATAAAATTAGCAATTTGAGTTATTTCCATTATATATTTGCAATTCTCTTGAATCCTACTTAAAGGCACATAGTCCATGATTATGCTTTTGTGCATATTATATCTATAAACAACTGTTCAAAAAAAAAAATCCCTATTAAAAAAACAAAAAAAATCTATAAACAATTAAAGAAAAGGGCAATACTTAAAAATATTTTTTTTAATGTCATTACCATCAAATTGTCAAATTAAACAATGACACATGAATGTTTTATTTATTTACTATTTCTGTTTTATATATAGGCTAGTTAGTGGTGTAAAAAGATATCTCCTGTCATTGTTTAATTTAAAAACTTGATAACAATCATATAAAGCAATTAAAAAAGATAAGATTTACTGTTCACTCTTTAGTATATATTCTTTTGATGGCTTTAAGTAAAGCCTCTTTGTTGATGGGTTTGATTAAGTGATCGTCCATTCCAGCTTCAATGGACAATATTGCCTCTTTCCCTGTATTAGCTGTTAATGCAAAGATAGGAATGTGAACACCATGAGACTTCTCAATCTCCCTTATCCGTCTCGTTGCCTCATATCCATCCATTACCGGCATCTGCTCAATTCAATCACCAAAAATACTAGTCAAGTTCATAGCACGAATGATTAGTCATCTTAAAGGTTACATACTTCAAGCATGCAGACTTATACTTCCAATAAAACATATGGTTTTATAATCAATTGCACAATATTTAAAATAGGAATAGTTGCTTAAAGCGATGCCAATTCAATTCATATATTCTTATTAGTGGAAAACAACAAACCAAATAAGCAATAGCAAAAGGTGATAGCAACAAGAAAAAAATGACAACTAACAAATTCGAAAGAAAGAATGGACTAAGTGTAACAATTAAGAAATATCATTTGCTATTTGCAATAAGATTGATGAGCAAAACCAAAATGAGATAACCAAATAAAAGTAGAAATCATA